>NC_142621.1:16381742-16684772 GCF_059453375.1 Lepisosteus platostomus | reverse complement strand
TCTGAAAAAACGCGTTTATTTCGGGCTGAAAAACACGTTTTGAAAAGTGTGCTGTTACTGTCCCATAACTTACATGGGGTTGACCAAACTTGCAGAAACATGTTTATTTCTGCTGAAAAACACGTTTTGACCCTTTCTGCACACTGGGGTTAAGAGCTGAGTGTGTGGGCTCTTCTGAGCCTTGCTGTTACATGGGGATTCAGTTGTCTGAAAAAACGTGTTTATTTCGGGCTGAAAAACACGTTTTGAAAAGTGTGTTGTTACTGCCCCATAACTTACATGGGGTTGACCAAACTTTCAGAAACATGTTTATTTCTGCTGAAAAACACGTTTTGACCCTTTCTGCACACTGGGGTTAAGAGCTGAGTGTGTGGGCTCTTCTTAGCCTTGCTGTTACATGGGGATTCAGTTGTCTGAAAAAACGCGTTTATTTCGGGCTGAAAAACACGTTTTGAAAAGTGTGCTGTTACTGCCCCATAACTTACATGGGGTTGACCAAACTTGCAGAAACATGTTTATTTCTGCTGAAAAACACGTTTTGACCCTTTCTGCACACTGGGCTTAAGATCTGAGTGTGTGGGCTCTTCTGAACCTTGCTGTTACATGGGGATTCAGTTGTCTGAAAAAACGCGTTTATTTCGGGCTGAAAAACACGTTTTGAAAAGTGTGTTGTTACTGCCCCATAACTTACATGGGGTTGACCAAACTTGCAGAAACATGTTTATTTCTGCTGAAAAACACGTTTTGACCCTTTCTGCACACTGGGGTTAAGAGCTGAGTGTGTGGGCTCTTCTGAACCTTGCTGTTACATGGGGATTCAGTTGTCTGAAAAAACGCGTTTATTTCGGGCTGAAAAACACGTTTTGAAAAGTGTGTTGTTACTGCCCCATAACTTACATGGGGTTGACCAAACTTGCAGAAACATGTTTATTTCTGCTGAAAAACACGTTTTGACCCTTTCTGCACACTGGGGTTAAGAGGTGAGTGTGTGGGCTCTTCTGAGCCTTGCTGTTACATGGGGATTCAGTTGTCTGAAAAAACGCGTTTATTTCGGGCTGAAAAACACGTTTTGAAAAGTGTGTTGTTACTGCCCCATAACTTACATGGGGTTGACCAAACTTGCAGAAACATGTTTATTTCTGCTGAAAAACACGTTTTGACCCTTTCTGCACACTGGGGTTAAGAGCTGAGTGTGTGGGCTCTTCTGAACCTTGCTGTTACATGGGGATTCAGTTGTCTGAAAAAACGCGTTTATTTCGGGCTGAAAAACACGTTTTGAAAAGTGTGTTGTTACTGCCCCATAACTTACATAGGGTTGACCAAACTTGCAGAAACATGTTTATTTCTGCTGAAAAACACGTTTTGACCCTTTCTGCACACTGGGGTTAAGAGCTGAGTGTGTGGGCTCTTCTGAACCTTGCTGTTACATGGGGATTCAGTTGTCTGAAAAAACGCGTTTATTTCGGGCTGAAAAACACGTTTTGAAAAGTGTGTTGTTACTGCCCCATAACTTACATAGGGTTGACCAAACTTGCAGAAACATGTTTATTTCTGCTGAAAAACACGTTTTGACCCTTTCTGCACACTGGGGTTAAGAGCTGAGTGTGTGGGCTCTTCTGAACCTTGCTGTTACATGGGGATTCAGTTGTCTGAAAAAACGCGTTTATTTCGGGCTGAAAAACACGTTTTGAAAAGTGTGCTGTTACTGTCCCATAACTTACATGGGGTTGACCAAACTTGCAGAAACATGTTTATTTCTGCTGAAAAACACGTTTTGACCCTTTCTGCACACTGGGGTTAAGAGCTGAGTGTGTGGGCTCTTCTGAGCCTTGCTGTTACATGGGGATTCAGTTGTCTGAAAAAACGCGTTTATTTCGGGCTGAAAAACACGTTTTGAAAAGTGTGCTGTTACTGCCCCATAACTTACATGGGGTTGACCAAACTTGCAGAAACATGTTTATTTCTGCTGAAAAACACGTTTTGACCCTTTCTGCACACTGGGGTTAAGAGCTGAGTGTGTGGGCTCTTCTGAGCCTTGCTGTTACATAGGGATTCAGTTGTCTGAAAAAACGCGTTTATTTCGGGCTGAAAAACACGTTTTGAAAAGTGTGTTGTTACTGCCCCATAACTTACATGGGGTTGACCAAACTTGCAGAAACCTGTTTATTTCTGCTGAAAAACACGTTTTGACCCTTTCTGCACACTGGGGTTAAGAGCTGAGTGTGTGGGCTCTTCTGAACCTTGCTGTTACATGGGGATTCAGTTGTCTGAAAAAACGCGTTTATTTCGGGCTGAAAAACACGTTTTGAAAAGTGTGTTGTTACTGCCCCATAACTTACATAGGGTTGACCAAACTTGCAGAAACATGTTTATTTCAGCTGAAAAACACGTTTTGACCCTTTCTGCACACTGGGGTTAAGAGCTGAGTGTGTGGGCTCTTCTGAGCCTTGCTGTTACATAGGGATTCAGTTGTCTGAAAAAACGCGTTTATTTCGGGCTGAAAAACACGTTTTGAAAAGTGTGCTGTTACTGCCCCATAACTTACATGGGGTTGACCAAACTTGCAGAAACATGTTTATTTCTGCTGAAAAACACGTTTTGACCCTTTCTGCACACTGGGGTTAAGAGCTGAGTGTGTGGGCTCTTCTGAACCTTGCTGTTACATGGGGATTCAGTTGTCTGAAAAAACGCGTTTATTTCGGGCTGAAAAACACGTTTTGAAAAGTGTGCTGTTACTGCCCCATAACTTACATGGGGTTGACCAAACTTGCAGAAACATGTTTATTTCTGCTGAAAAACACGTTTTGACCCTTTCTGCACACTGGGGTGAAGAGCTGAGTGTGTGGGCTCTTCTGAGCCTTGCTGTTACATAGGGATTCAGTTGTCTGAAAAAACGCGTTTATTTCGGGCTGAAAAACACGTTTTGAAAAGTGTGTTGTTACTGCCCCATAACTTACATAGGGTTGACCAAACTTGCAGAAACATGTTTATTTCTGCTGAAAAACACGTTTTGACCCTTTCTGCACACTGGGGTTAAGAGCTGAGTGTGTGGGCTCTTCTGAACCTTGCTGTTACATGGGGATTCAGTTGTCTGAAAAAACGCGTTTATTTCGGGCTGAAAAACACGTTTTGAAAAGTGTGCTGTTACTGTCCCATAACTTACATGGGGTTGACCAAACTTGCAGAAACATGTTTATTTCTGCTGAAAAACACGTTTTGACCCTTTCTGCACACTGGGGTTAAGAGCTGAGTGTGTGGGCTCTTCTGAACCTTGCTGTTACATGGGGATTCAGTTGTCTGAAAAAACGCGTTTATTTCGGGCTGAAAAACACGTTTTGAAAAGTGTGTTGTTACTGCCCCATAACTTACATAGGGTTGACCAAACTTGCAGAAACATGTTTATTTCTGCTGAAAAACACGTTTTGACCCTTTCTGCACACTGGGGTTAAGAGCTGAGTGTGTGGGCTCTTCTGAACCTTGCTGTTACATGGGGATTCAGTTGTCTGAAAAAACGCGTTTATTTCGGGCTGAAAAACACGTTTTGAAAAGTGTGCTGTTACTGTCCCATAACTTACATGGGGTTGACCAAACTTGCAGAAACATGTTTATTTCTGCTGAAAAACACGTTTTGACCCTTTCTGCACACTGGGGTTAAGAGCTGAGTGTGTGGGCTCTTCTGAACCTTGCTGTTACATGGGGATTCAGTTGTCTGAAAAAACGCGTTTATTTCGGGCTGAAAAACACGTTTTGAAAAGTGTGCTGTTACTGTCCCATAACTTACATGGGGTTGACCAAACTTGCAGAAACATGTTTATTTCTGCTGAAAAACACGTTTTGACCCTTTCTGCACACTGGGGTTAAGAGCTGAGTGTGTGGGCTCTTCTGAGCCTTGCTGTTACATGGGGATTCAGTTGTCTGAAAAAACGTGTTTATTTCGGGCTGAAAAACACGTTTTGAAAAGTGTGTTGTTACTGCCCCATAACTTACATGGGGTTGACCAAACTTTCAGAAACATGTTTATTTCTGCTGAAAAACACGTTTTGACCCTTTCTGCACACTGGGGTTAAGAGCTGAGTGTGTGGGCTCTTCTTAGCCTTGCTGTTACATGGGGATTCAGTTGTCTGAAAAAACGCGTTTATTTCGGGCTGAAAAACACGTTTTGAAAAGTGTGCTGTTACTGCCCCATAACTTACATGGGGTTGACCAAACTTGCAGAAACATGTTTATTTCTGCTGAAAAACACGTTTTGACCCTTTCTGCACACTGGGCTTAAGATCTGAGTGTGTGGGCTCTTCTGAACCTTGCTGTTACATGGGGATTCAGTTGTCTGAAAAAACGCGTTTATTTCGGGCTGAAAAACACGTTTTGAAAAGTGTGTTGTTACTGCCCCATAACTTACATGAGGTTGACCAAACTTGCAGAAACATGTTTATTTCTGCTGAAAAACACGTTTTGACCCTTTCTGCACACTGGGGTTAAGAGCTGAGTGTGTGGGCTCTTCTTAGCCTTGCTGTTACATGGGGATTCAGTTGTCTGAAAAAACGCGTTTATTTCGGGCTGAAAAACACGTTTTGAAAAGTGTGCTGTTACTGCCCCATAACTTACATGGGGTTGACCAAACTTGCAGAAACATGTTTATTTCTGCTGAAAAACACGTTTTGACCCTTTCTGCACACTGGGGTTAAGATCTGAGTGTGTGGGCTCTTCTGAACCTTGCTGTTACATGGGGATTCAGTTGTCTGAAAAAACGCGTTTATTTCGGGCTGAAAAACACGTTTTGAAAAGTGTGTTGTTACTGCCCCATAACTTACATGGGGTTGACCAAACTTGCAGAAACATGTTTATTTCTGCTGAAAAACACGTTTTGACCCTTTCTGCACACTGGGGTTAAGATCTGAGTGTGTGGGCTCTTCTGAACCTTGCTGTTACATGGGGATTCAGTTGTCTGAAAAAACGCGTTTATTTCGGGCTGAAAAACACGTTTTGAAAAGTGTGTTGTTACTGCCCCATAACTTACATGGGGTTGACCAAACTTGCAGAAACATGTTTATTTCTGCTGAAAAACACGTTTTGACCCTTTCTGCACACTGGGGTTAAGAGCTGAGTGTGTGGGCTCTTCTGAACCTTGCTGTTACATGGGGATTCAGTTGTCTGAAAAAACGCGTTTATTTCGGGCTGAAAAACACGTTTTGAAAAGTGTGCTGTTACTGCCCCATAACTTACATGGGGTTGACCAAACTTGCAGAAACATGTTTATTTCTGCTGAAAAACACGTTTTGACCCTTTCTGCACACTGGGGTTAAGAGCTGAGTGTGTGGGCTCTTCTGAGCCTTGCTGTTACATAGGGATTCAGTTGTCTGAAAAAACGCGTTTATTTCGGGCTGAAAAACACGTTTTGAAAAGTGTGTTGTTACTGCCCCATAACTTACATGGGGTTGACCAAACTTGCAGAAACATGTTTATTTCTGCTGAAAAACACGTTTTGACCCTTTCTGCACACTGGGGTTAAGATCTGAGTGTGTGGGCTCTTCTGAACCTTGCTGTTACATGGGGATTCAGTTGTCTGAAAAAACGCGTTTATTTCGGGCTGAAAAACACGTTTTGAAAAGTGTGTTGTTACTGCCCCATAACTTACATGGGGTTGACCAAACTTGCAGAAACATGTTTATTTCTGCTGAAAAACACGTTTTGACCCTTTCTGCACACTGGGGTTAAGAGCTGAGTGTGTGGGCTCTTCTGAACCTTGCTGTTACATGGGGATTCAGTTGTCTGAAAAAACGCGTTTATTTCGGGCTGAAAAACACGTTTTGAAAAGTGTGTTGTTACTGCCCCATAACTTACATGGGGTTGACCAAACTTGCAGAAACATGTTTATTTCTGCTGAAAAACACGTTTTGACCCTTTCTGCACACTGGGGTTAAGAGGTGAGTGTGTGGGCTCTTCTGAGCCTTGCTGTTACATGGGGATTCAGTTGTCTGAAAAAACGCGTTTATTTCGGGCTGAAAAACACGTTTTGAAAAGTGTGTTGTTACTGCCCCATAACTTACATGGGGTTGACCAAACTTGCAGAAACATGTTTATTTCTGCTGAAAAACACGTTTTGACCCTTTCTGCACACTGGGGTTAACAGCTGAGTGTGTGGGCTCTTCTGAACCTTGCTGTTACATGGGGATTCAGTTGTCTGAAAAAACGCGTTTATTTCGGGCTGAAAAACACGTTTTGAAAAGTGTGTTGTTACTGCCCCATAACTTACATAGGGTTGACCAAACTTGCAGAAACATGTTTATTTCTGCTGAAAAACACGTTTTGACCCTTTCTGCACACTGGGGTTAAGAGCTGAGTGTGTGGGCTCTTCTGAACCTTGCTGTTACATGGGGATTCAGTTGTCTGAAAAAACGCGTTTATTTCGGGCTGAAAAACACGTTTTGAAAAGTGTGCTGTTACTGTCCCATAACTTACATGGGGTTGACCAAACTTGCAGAAACATGTTTATTTCTGCTGAAAAACACGTTTTGACCCTTTCTGCACACTGGGGTTAAGAGCTGAGTGTGTGGGCTCTTCTGAACCTTGCTGTTACATGGGGATTCAGTTGTCTGAAAAAACGCGTTTATTTCGGGCTGAAAAACACGTTTTGAAAAGTGTGCTGTTACTGCCCCATAACTTACATGGGGTTGACCAAACTTGCAGAAACATGTTTATTTCTGCTGAAAAACACGTTTTGACCCTTTCTGCACACTGGGGTTAAGATCTGAGTGTGTGGGCTCTTCTGAACCTTGCTGTTACATGGGGATTCAGTTGTCTGAAAAAACGCGTTTATTTCGGGCTGAAAAACACGTTTTGAAAAGTGTGTTGTTACTGCCCCATAACTTACATGGGGTTGACCAAACTTGCAGAAACATGTTTATTTCTGCTGAAAAACACGTTTTGACCCTTTCTGCACACTGGGGTTAAGAGCTGAGTGTGTGGGCTCTTCTGAACCTTGCTGTTACATGGGGATTCAGTTGTCTGAAAAAACGCGTTTATTTCGGGCTGAAAAACACGTTTTGAAAAGTGTGTTGTTACTGCCCCATAACTTACATGGGGTTGACCAAACTTGCAGAAACATGTTTATTTCTGCTGAAAAACACGTTTTGACCCTTTCTGCACACTGGGGTTAAGAGGTGAGTGTGTGGGCTCTTCTGAGCCTTGCTGTTACATGGGGATTCAGTTGTCTGAAAAAACGCGTTTATTTCGGGCTGAAAAACACGTTTTGAAAAGTGTGTTGTTACTGCCCCATAACTTACATGGGGTTGACCAACCTTGCAGAAACATGTTTATTTCTGCTGAAAAACACGTTTTGAACCTTTCTGCACACTGGGGTTAAGAGCTGAGTGTGTGGGCTCTTCTGAACCTTGCTGTTACATGGGGATTCAGTTGTCTGAAAAAACGCGTTTATTTCGGGCTGAAAAACACGTTTTGAAAAGTGTGTTGTTACTGCCCCATAACTTACATAGGGTTGACCAAACTTGCAGAAACATGTTTATTTCTGCTGAAAAACACGTTTTGACCCTTTCTGCACACTGGGGTTAAGAGCTGAGTGTGTGGGCTCTTCTGAACCTTGCTGTTACATGGGGATTCAGTTGTCTGAAAAAACGCGTTTATTTCGGGCTGAAAAACACGTTTTGAAAAGTGTGTTGTTACTGCCCCATAACTTACATAGGGTTGACCAAACTTGCAGAAACATGTTTATTTCTGCTGAAAAACACGTTTTGACCCTTTCTGCACACTGGGGTTAAGAGCTGAGTCTGTGGGCTCTTCTGAACCTTGCTGTTACATGGGGATTCAGTTGTCTGAAAAAACGCGTTTATTTCGGGCTGAAAAACACGTTTTGAAAAGTGTGCTGTTACTGTCCCATAACTTACATGGGGTTGACCAAACTTGCAGAAACATGTTTATTTCTGCTGAAAAACACGTTTTGACCCTTTCTGCACACTGGGGTTAAGAGCTGAGTGTGTGGGCTCTTCTGAGCCTTGCTGTTACATGGGGATTCAGTTGTCTGAAAAAACGCGTTTATTTCGGGCTGAAAAACACGTTTTGAAAAGTGTGCTGTTACTGCCCCATAACTTACATGGGGTTGACCAAACTTGCAGAAACATGTTTATTTCTGCTGAAAAACACGTTTTGACCCTTTCTGCACACTGGGGTTAAGAGCTGAGTGTGTGGGCTCTTCTGAGCCTTGCTGTTACATAGGGATTCAGTTGTCTGAAAAAACGCGTTTATTTCGGGCTGAAAAACACGTTTTGAAAAGTGTGTTGTTACTGCCCCATGACTTACATGGGGTTGACCAAACTTGCAGAAACCTGTTTATTTCTGCTGAAAAACACGTTTTGACCCTTTCTGCACACTGGGGTTAAGAGCTGAGTGTGTGGGCTCTTCTGAGCCTTGCTGTTACATAGGGATTCAGTTGTCTGAAAAAACGCGTTTATTTCGGGCTGAAAAACACGTTTTGAAAAGTGTGCTGTTACTGCCCCATAACTTACATGGGGTTGACCAAACTTGCAGAAACATGTTTATTTCTGCTGAAAAACACGTTTTGACCCTTTCTGCACACTGGGGTTAAGAGCTGAGTGTGTGGGCTCTTCTGAACCTTGCTGTTACATGGGGATTCAGTTGTCTGAAAAAACGCGTTTATTTCGGGCTGAAAAACACGTTTTGAAAAGTGTGCTGCTACTGTCCCATAACTTACATGGGGTTGACCAAACTTGCAGAAACATGTTTATTTCTGCTGAAAAACACGTTTTGACCCTTTCTGCACACTGGGGTTAAGAGCTGAGTGTGTGGGCTCTTCTGAACCTTGCTGTTACATGGGGATTCAGTTGTCTGAAAAAACGCGTTTATTTCGGGCTGAAAAACACGTTTTGAAAAGTGTGCTGTTACTGTCCCATAACTTACATGGGGTTGACCAAACTTGCAGAAACATGTTTATTTCTGCTGAAAAACACGTTTTGACCCTTTCTGCACACTGGGGTTAAGAGCTGAGTGTGTGGGCTCTTCTGAGCCTTGCTGTTACATGGGGATTCAGTTGTCTGAAAAAACGTGTTTATTTCGGGCTGAAAAACACGTTTTGAAAAGTGTGTTGTTACTGCCCCATAACTTACATGGGGTTGACCAAACTTTCAGAAACATGTTTATTTCTGCTGAAAAACACGTTTTGACCCTTTCTGCACACTGGGGTTAAGAGCTGAGTGTGTGGGCTCTTCTTAGCCTTGCTGTTACATGGGGATTCAGTTGTCTGAAAAAACGCGTTTATTTCGGGCTGAAAAACACGTTTTGAAAAGTGTGCTGTTACTGCCCCATAACTTACATGGGGTTGACCAAACTTGCAGAAACATGTTTATTTCTGCTGAAAAACACGTTTTGACCCTTTCTGCACACTGGGCTTAAGATCTGAGTGTGTGGGCTCTTCTGAACCTTGCTGTTACATGGGGATTCAGTTGTCTGAAAAAACGCGTTTATTTCGGGCTGAAAAACACGTTTTGAAAAGTGTGTTGTTACTGCCCCATAACTTACATGGGGTTGACCAAACTTGCAGAAACATGTTTATTTCTGCTGAAAAACACGTTTTGACCCTTTCTGCACACTGGGGTTAAGAGCTGAGTGTGTGGGCTCTTCTGAACCTTGCTGTTACATGGGGATTCAGTTGTCTGAAAAAACGCGTTTATTTCGGGCTGAAAAACACGTTTTGAAAAGTGTGTTGTTACTGCCCCATAACTTACATGGGGTTGACCAAACTTGCAGAAACATGTTTATTTCTGCTGAAAAACACGTTTTGACCCTTTCTGCACACTGGGGTTAAGAGGTGAGTGTGTGGGCTCTTCTGAGCCTTGCTGTTACATGGGGATTCAGTTGTCTGAAAAAACGCGTTTATTTCGGGCTGAAAAACACGTTTTGAAAAGTGTGTTGTTACTGCCCCATAACTTACATGGGGTTGACCAAACTTGCAGAAACATGTTTATTTCTGCTGAAAAACACGTTTTGACCCTTTCTGCACACTGGGGTTAAGAGCTGAGTGTGTGGGCTCTTCTGAACCTTGCTGTTACATGGGGATTCAGTTGTCTGAAAAAACGTGTTTATTTCGGGCTGAAAAACACGTTTTGAAAAGTGTGTTGTTACTGCCCCATAACTTACATGGGGTTGACCAAACTTTCAGAAACATGTTTATTTCTGCTGAAAAACACGTTTTGACCCTTTCTGCACACTGGGGTTAAGAGCTGAGTGTGTGGGCTCTTCAGAACCTTGCTGTTACATGGGGATTCAGTTGTCTGAAAAAACGCGTTTATTTCGGGCTGAAAAACACGTTTTGAAAAGTGTGCTGTTACTGCCCCATAACTTACATGGGGTTGACCAAACTTGCAGAAACATGTTTATTTCAGCTGAAAAACACGTTTTGACCCTTTCTGCACACTGGGGTTAATAGCTGAGTGTGTGGGCTCTTCTGAACCTTGCTGTTACATGGGGATTCAGTTGTCTGAAAAAACGCGTTTATTTCGGGCTGAAAAACACGTTTTGAAAAGTGTGTTGTTACTGCCCCATAACTTACATAGGGTTGACCAAACTTGCAGAAACATGTTTATTTCTGCTGAAAAACACGTTTTGACCCTTTCTGCACACTGGGGTTAAGAGCTGAGTGTGTGGGCTCTTCTGAACCTTGCTGTTACATGGGGATTCAGTTGTCTGAAAAAACGCGTTTATTTCGGGCTGAAAAACACGTTTTGAAAAGTGTGCTGTTACTGTCCCATAACTTACATGGGGTTGACCAAACTTGCAGAAACATGTTTATTTCTGCTGAAAAACACGTTTTGACCCTTTCTGCACACTGGGGTTAAGAGCTGAGTGTGTGGGCTCTTCTGAACCTTGCTGTTACATGGGGATTCAGTTGTCTGAAAAAACGCGTTTATTTCGGGCTGAAAAACACGTTTTGAAAAGTGTGCTGTTACTGTCCCATAACTTACATGGGGTTGACCAAACTTGCAGAAACATGTTTATTTCTGCTGAAAAACACGTTTTGACCCTTTCTGCACACTGGGGTTAAGAGCTGAGTGTGTGGGCTCTTCTGAGCCTTGCTGTTACATGGGGATTCAGTTGTCTGAAAAAACGTGTTTATTTCGGGCTGAAAAACACGTTTTGAAAAGTGTGTTGTTACTGCCCCATAACTTACATGGGGTTGACCAAACTTTCAGAAACATGTTTATTTCTGCTGAAAAACACGTTTTGACCCTTTCTGCACACTGGGGTTAAGAGCTGAGTGTGTGGGCTCTTCTTAGCCTTGCTGTTACATGGGGATTCAGTTGTCTGAAAAAACGCGTTTATTTCGGGCTGAAAAACACGTTTTGAAAAGTGTGCTGTTACTGCCCCATAACTTACATGGGGTTGACCAAACTTGCAGAAACATGTTTATTTCTGCTGAAAAACACGTTTTGACCCTTTCTGCACACTGGGGTTAAGATCTGAGTGTGTGGGCTCTTCTGAACCTTGCTGTTACATGGGGATTCAGTTGTCTGAAAAAACGCGTTTATTTCGGGCTGAAAAACACGTTTTGAAAAGTGTGTTGTTACTGCCCCATAACTTACATGGGGTTGACCAAACTTGCAGAAACATGTTTATTTCTGCTGAAAAACACGTTTTGACCCTTTCTGCACACTGGGGTTAAGAGCTGAGTGTGTGGGCTCTTCTGAACCTTGCTGTTACATGGGGATTCAGTTGTCTGAAAAAACGCGTTTATTTCGGGCTGAAAAACACGTTTTGAAAAGTGTGTTGTTACTGCCCCATAACTTACATGGGGTTGACCAAACTTGCAGAAACATGTTTATTTCTGCTGAAAAACACGTTTTGACCCTTTCTGCACACTGGGGTTAAGAGGTGAGTGTGTGGGCTCTTCTGAGCCTTACTGTTACATGGGGATTCAGTTGTCTGAAAAAACGCGTTTATTTCGGGCTGAAAAACACGTTTTGAAAAGTGTGTTGTTACTGCCCCATAACTTACATGGGGTTGACCAAACTTGCAGAAACATGTTTATTTCTGCTGAAAAACACGTTTTGACCCTTTCTGCACACTGGGGTTAACAGCTGAGTGTGTGGGCTCTTCTGAACCTTGCTGTTACATGGGGATTCAGTTGTCTGAAAAAACGCGTTTATTTCGGGCTGAAAAACACGTTTTGAAAAGTGTGTTGTTACTGCCCCATAACTTACATAGGGTTGACCAAACTTGCAGAAACATGTTTATTTCTGCTGAAAAACACGTTTTGACCCTTTCTGCACACTGGGGTTAAGAGCTGAGTGTGTGGGCTCTTCTGAACCTTGCTGTTACATGGGGATTCAGTTGTCTGAAAAAACGCGTTTATTTCGGGCTGAAAAACACGTTTTGAAAAGTGTGTTGTTACTGCCCCATAACTTACATGGGGTTGACCAAACTTGCAGAAACATGTTTATTTCTGCTGAAAAACACGTTTTGACCCTTTCTGCACACTGGGGTTAAGAGCTGAGTGTGTGGGCTCTTCTGAGCCTTGCTGTTACATGGGGATTCAGTTGTCTGAAAAAACGCGTTTATTTCGGGCTGAAAAACACGTTTTGAAAAGTGTGCTGTTACTGTCCCATAACTTACATGGGGTTGACCAAACTTGCAGAAACATGTTTATTTCTGCTGAAAAACACGTTTTGACCCTTTCTGCACACTGGGGTTAAGAGCTGAGTGTGTGGGCTCTTCTGAACCTTGCTGTTACATGGGGATTCAGTTGTCTGAAAAAACGCGTTTATTTCGGGCTGAAAAACACGTTTTGAAAAGTGTGCTGTTACTGTCCCATAACTTACATGGGGTTGACCAAACTTGCAGAAACATGTTTATTTCTGCTGAAAAACACGTTTTGACCCTTTCTGCACACTGGGGTTAAGAGCTGAGTGTGTGGGCTCTTCTGAGCCTTGCTGTTACATGGGGATTCAGTTGTCTGAAAAAACGTGTTTATTTCGGGCTGAAAAACACGTTTTGAAAAGTGTGTTGTTACTGCCCCATAACTTACATGGGGTTGACCAAACTTTCAGAAACATGTTTATTTCTGCTGAAAAACACGTTTTGACCCTTTCTGCACACTGGGGTTAAGAGCTGAGTGTGTGGGCTCTTCTTAGCCTTGCTGTTACATGGGGATTCAGTTGTCTGAAAAAACGCGTTTATTTCGGGCTGAAAAACACGTTTTGAAAAGTGTGCTGTTACTGCCCCATAACTTACATGGGGTTGACCAAACTTGCAGAAACATGTTTATTTCTGCTGAAAAACACGTTTTGACCCTTTCTGCACACTGGGGTTAAGAGCTGAGTGTGTGGGCTCTTCTGAGCCTTGCTGTTACATAGGGATTCAGATGTCTGAAAAAACGCGTTTATTTCGGGCTGAAAAACACGTTTTGAAAAGTGTGTTGTTACTGCCCCATAACTTACATGGGGTTGACCAAACTTGCAGAAACATGTTTATTTCTGCTGAAAAACACGTTTTGACCCTTTCTGCACACTGGGGTTAAGATCTGAGTGTGTGGGCTCTTCTGAACATTGCTGTTACATGGGGATTCAGTTGTCTGAAAAAACGCGTTTATTTCGGGCTGAAAAACACGTTTTGAAAAGTGTGTTGTTACTGCCCCATAACTTACATGGGGTTGACCAAACTTGCAGAAACATGTTTATTTCTGCTGAAAAACACGTTTTGACCCTTTCTGCACACTGGGGTTAAGAGCTGAGTGTGTGGGCTCTTCTGAACCTTGCTGTTACATGGGGATTCAGTTGTCTGAAAAAACGCGTTTATTTCGGGCTGAAAAACACGTTTTGAAAAGTGTGTTGTTACTGCCCCATAACTTACATGGGGTTGACCAAACTTGCAGAAACATGTTTATTTCTGCTGAAAAACACGTTTTGACCCTTTCTGCACACTGGGGTTAAGAGGTGAGTGTGTGGGCTCTTCTGAGCCTTGCTGTTACATGGGGATTCAGTTGTCTGAAAAAACGCGTTTATTTCGGGCTGAAAAACACGTTTTGAAAAGTGTGTTGTTACTGCCCCATAACTTACATGGGGTTGACCAAACTTGCAGAAACATGTTTATTTCTGCTGAAAAACACGTTTTGACCCTTTCTGCACACTGGGGTTAACAGCTGAGTGTGTGGGCTCTTCTGAACCTTGCTGTTACATGGGGATTCAGTTGTCTGAAAAAACGCGTTTATTTCGGGCTGAAAAACACGTTTTGAAAAGTGTGTTGTTACTGCCCCATAACTTACATAGGGTTGACCAAACTTGCAGAAACATGTTTATTTCTGCTGAAAAACACGTTTTGACCCTTTCTGCACACTGGGGTTAAGAGCTGAGTGTGTGGGCTCTTCTGAACCTTGCTGTTACATGGGGATTCAGTTGTCTGAAAAAACGCGTTTATTTCGGGCTGAAAAACACGTTTTGAAAAGTGTGTTGTTACTGCCCCATAACTTACATGGGGTTGACCAAACTTGCAGAAACATGTTTATTTCTGCTGAAAAACACGTTTTGACCCTTTCTGCACACTGGGGTTAAGAGCTGAGTGTGTGGGCTCTTCTGAGCCTTGCTGTTACATGGGGATTCAGTTGTCTGAAAAAACGCGTTTATTTCGGGCTGAAAAACACGTTTTGAAAAGTGTGCTGTTACTGCCCCATAACTTACATGGGGTTGACCAAACTTGCAGAAACATGTTTATTTCTGCTGAAAAACACGTTTTGACCCTTTCTGCACACTGGGGTTAAGAGCTGAGTGTGTGGGCTCTTCTGAACCTTGCTGTTACATGGGGATTCAGTTGTCTGAAAAAACGCGTTTATTTCGGGCTGAAAAACACGTTTTGAAAAGTGTGTTGTTACTGCCCCATAACTTACATAGGGTTGACCAAACTTGCAGAAACATGTTTATTTCTGCTGAAAAACACGTTTTGACCCTTTCTGCACACTGGGGTTAAGAGCTGAGTGTGTGGGCTCTTCTGAACCTTGCTGTTACATGGGGATTCAGTTGTCTGAAAAAACGCGTTTATTTCGGGCTGAAAAACACGTTTTGAAAAGTGTGCTGTTACTGTCCCATAACTTACATGGGGTTGACCAAACTTGCAGAAACATGTTTATTTCTGCTGAAAAACACGTTTTGACCCTTTCTGCACACTGGGGTTAAGAGCTGAGTGTGTGGGCTCTTCTGAACCTTGCTGTTACATGGGGATTCAGTTGTCTGAAAAAACGCGTTTATTTCGGGCTGAAAAACACGTTTTGAAAACTGTGCTGTTACTGTCCCATAACTTACATGGGGTTGACCAAACTTGCAGAAACATGTTTATTTCTGCTGAAAAACACGTTTTGACCCTTTCTGCACACTGGGGTTAAGAGCTGAGTGTGTGGGCTCTTCTGAGCCTTGCTGTTACATGGGGATTCAGTTGTCTGAAAAAACGTGTTTATTTCGGGCTGAAAAACACGTTTTGAAAAGTGTGTTGTTACTGCCCCATAACTTACATGGGGTTGACCAAACTTTCAGAAACATGTTTATTTCTGCTGAAAAACACGTTTTGACCCTTTCTGCACACTGGGGTTAAGAGCTGAGTGTGTGGGCTCTTCTGAGCCTTGCTGTTACATAGGGATTCAGTTGTCTGAAAAAACGCGTTTATTTCGGGCTGAAAAACACGTTTTGAAAAGTGTGTTGTTACTGCCCCATAACTTACATGGGGTTGACCAAACTTGCAGAAACCTGTTTATTTCTGCTGAAAAACACGTTTTGACCCTTTCTGCACACTGGGGTTAAGATCTGAGTGTGTGGGCTCTTCTGAACATTGCTGTTACATGGGGATTCAGTTGTCTGAAAAAACGCGTTTATTTCGGGCTGAAAAACACGTTTTGAAAAGTGTGTTGTTACTGCCCCATAACTTACATGGGGTTGACCAAACTTGCAGAAACATGTTTATTTCTGCTGAAAAACACGTTTTGACCCTTTCTGCACACTGGGGTTAAGAGCTGAGTGTGTGGGCTCTTCTGAACCTTGCTGTTACATGGGGATTCAGTTGTCTGAAAAAACGCGTTTATTTCGGGCTGAAAAACACGTTTTGAAAAGTGTGTTGTTACTGCCCCATAACTTACATGGGGTTGACCAAACTTGCAGAAACATGTTTATTTCTGCTGAAAAACACGTTTTGACCCTTTCTGCACACTGGGGTTAAGAGGTGAGTGTGTGGGCTCTTCTGAGCCTTGCTGTTACATGGGGATTCAGTTGTCTGAAAAAACGCGTTTATTTCGGGCTGAAAAACACGTTTTGAAAAGTGTGTTGTTACTGCCCCATAACTTACATGGGGTTGACCAAACTTGCAGAAACATGTTTATTTCTGCTGAAAAACACGTTTTGACCCTTTCTGCACACTGGGGTTAACAGCTGAGTGTGTGGGCTCTTCTGAACCTTGCTGTTACATGGGGATTCAGTTGTCTGAAAAAACGCGTTTATTTCGGGCTGAAAAACACGTTTTGAAAAGTGTGTTGTTACTGCCCCATAACTTACATGGGGTTGACCAAACTTGCAGAAACATGTTTATTTCTGCTGAAAAACACGTTTTGACCCTTTCTGCACACTGGGGTTAAGAGCTGAGTGTGTGGGCTCTTCTGAGCCTTGCTGTTACATGGGGATTCAGTTGTCTGAAAAAACGCGTTTATTTCGGGCTGAAAAACACGTTTTGAAAAGTGTGCTGTTACTGCCCCATAACTTACATGGGGTTGACCAAACTTGCAGAAACATGTTTATTTCTGCTGAAAAACACGTTTTGACCCTTTCTGCACACTGGGGTTAAGAGCTGAGTGTGTGGGCTCTTCTGAACCTTGCTGTTACATGGGGATTCAGTTGTCTGAAAAAACGCGTTTATTTCGGGCTGAAAAACACGTTTTGAAAAGTGTGTTGTTACTGCCCCATAACTTACATAGGGTTGACCAAACTTGCAGAAACATGTTTATTTCTGCTGAAAAACACGTTTTGACCCTTTCTGCACACTGGGGTTAAGAGCTGAGTGTGTGGGCTCTTCTGAACCTTGCTGTTACATGGGGATTCAGTTGTCTGAAAAAACGCGTTTATTTCGGGCTGAAAAACACGTTTTGAAAAGTGTGCTGTTACTGTCCCATAACTTACATGGGGTTGACCAAACTTGCAGAAACATGTTTATTTCTGCTGAAAAACACGTTTTGACCCTTTCTGCACACTGGGGTTAAGAGCTGAGTGTGTGGGCTCTTCTGAACCTTGCTGTTACATGGGGATTCAGTTGTCTGAAAAAACGCGTTTATTTCGGGCTGAAAAACACGTTTTGAAAAGTGTGCTGTTACTGTCCCATAACTTACATGGGGTTGACCAAACTTGCAGAAACATGTTTATTTCTGCTGAAAAACACGTTTTGACCCTTTCTGCACACTGGGGTTAAGAGCTGAGTGTGTGGGCTCTTCTGAGCCTTGCTGTTACATGGGGATTCAGTTGTCTGAAAAAACGTGTTTATTTCGGGCTGAAAAACACGTTTTGAAAAGTGTGTTGTTACTGCCCCATAACTTACATGGGGTTGACCAAACTTTCAGAAACATGTTTATTTCTGCTGAAAAACACGTTTTGACCCTTTCTGCACACTGGGGTTAAGAGCTGAGTGTGTGGGCTCTTCTTAGCCTTGCTGTTACATGGGGATTCAGTTGTCTGAAAAAACGCGTTTATTTCGGGCTGAAAAACACGTTTTGAAAAGTGTGCTGTTACTGCCCCATAACTTACATGGGGTTGACCAAACTTGCAGAAACATGTTTATTTCTGCTGAAAAACACGTTTTGACCCTTTCTGCACACTGGGGTTAAGAGCTGAGTGTGTGGGCTCTTCTGAGCCTTGCTGTTACATAGGGATTCAGTTGTCTGAAAAAACGCGTTTATTTCGGGCTGAAAAACACGTTTTGAAAAGTGTGTTGTTACTGCCCCATAACTTACATGGGGTTGACCAAACTTGCAGAAACATGTTTATTTCTGCTGAAAAACACGTTTTGACCCTTTCTGCACACTGGGGTTAACAGCTGAGTGTGTGGGCTCTTCTGAACCTTGCTGTTACATGGGGATTCAGTTGTCTGAAAAAACGCGTTTATTTCGGGCTGAAAAACACGTTTTGAAAAGTGTGTTGTTACTGCCCCATAACTTACATAGGGTTGACCAAACTTGCAGAAACATGTTTATTTCTGCTGAAAAACACGTTTTGACCCTTTCTGCACACTGGGGTTAAGAGCTGAGTGTGTGGGCTCTTCTGAACCTTGCTGTTACATGGGGATTCAGTTGTCTGAAAAAACGCGTTTATTTCGGGCTGAAAAACACGTTTTGAAAAGTGTGTTGTTACTGCCCCATAACTTACATGGGGTTGACCAAACTTGCAGAAACATGTTTATTTCTGCTGAAAAACACGTTTTGACCCTTTCTGCACACTGGGGTTAAGAGCTGAGTGTGTGGGCTCTTCTGAGCCTTGCTGTTACATGGGGATTCAGTTGTCTGAAAAAACGCGTTTATTTCGGGCTGAAAAACACGTTTTGAAAAGTGTGCTGTTACTGCCCCATAACTTACATGGGGTTGACCAAACTTGCAGAAACATGTTTATTTCTGCTGAAAAACACGTTTTGACCCTTTCTGCACACTGGGGTTAAGAGCTGAGTGTGTGGGCTCTTCTGAACCTTGCTGTTACATGGGGATTCAGTTGTCTGAAAAAACGCGTTTATTTCGGGCTGAAAAACACGTTTTGAAAAGTGTGTTGTTACTGCCCCATAACTTACATAGGGTTGACCAAACTTGCAGAAACATGTTTATTTCTGCTGAAAAACACGTTTTGACCCTTTCTGCACACTGGGGTTAAGAGCTGAGTGTGTGGGCTCTTCTGAACCTTGCTGTTACATGGGGATTCAGTTGTCTGAAAAAACGCGTTTATTTCGGGCTGAAAAACACGTTTTGAAAAGTGTGCTGTTACTGTCCCATAACTTACATGGGGTTGACCAAACTTGCAGAAACATGTTTATTTCTGCTGAAAAACACGTTTTGACCCTTTCTGCACACTGGGGTTAAGAGCTGAGTGTGTGGGCTCTTCTGAGCCTTGCTGTTACATGGGGATTCAGTTGTCTGAAAAAACGTGTTTATTTCGGGCTGAAAAACACGTTTTGAAAAGTGTGTTGTTACTGCCCCATAACTTACATAGGGTTGACCAAACTTGCAGAAACATGTTTATTTCTGCTGAAAAACACGTTTTGACCCTTTCTGCACACTGGGGTTAAGAGCTGAGTGTGTGGGCTCTTCTGAACCTTGCTGTTACATGGGGATTCAGTTGTCTGAAAAAACGCGTTTATTTCGGGCTGAAAAACACGTTTTGAAAAGTGTGCTGTTACTGTCCCATAACTTACATGGGGTTGACCAAACTTGCAGAAACATGTTTATTTCTGCTGAAAAACACGTTTTGACCCTTTCTGCACACTGGGGTTAAGAGCTGAGTGTGTGGGCTCTTCTGAACCTTGCTGTTACATGGGGATTCAGTTGTCTGAAAAAACGCGTTTATTTCGGGCTGAAAAACACGTTTTGAAAAGTGTGCTGTTACTGTCCCATAACTTACATGGGGTTGACCAAACTTGCAGAAACATGTTTATTTCTGCTGAAAAACACGTTTTGACCCTTTCTGCACACTGGGGTTAAGAGCTGAGTGTGTGGGCTCTTCTGAGCCTTGCTGTTACATGGGGATTCAGTTGTCTGAAAAAACGTGTTTATTTCGGGCTGAAAAACACGTTTTGAAAAGTGTGTTGTTACTGCCCCATAACTTACATGGGGTTGACCAAACTTGCAGAAACATGTTTATTTCTGCTGAAAAACACGTTTTGACCCTTTCTGCACACTGGGGTTAAGAGCTGAGTGTGTGGGCTCTTCTTAGCCTTGCTGTTACATGGGGATTCAGTTGTCTGAAAAAACGCGTTTATTTCGGGCTGAAAAACACGTTTTGAAAAGTGTGCTGTTACTGCCCCATAACTTACATGGGGTTGACCAAACTTGCAGAAACATGTTTATTTCTGCTGAAAAACACGTTTTGACCCTTTCTGCACACTGGGGTTAAGAGCTGAGTGTGTGGGCTCTTCTGAGCCTTGCTGTTACATAGGGATTCAGTTGTCTGAAAAAACGTGTTTATTTCGGGCTGAAAAACACGTTTTGAAAAGTATGTTGTTACTGCCCCATAACTTACATGGGGTTGACCAAACTTGCAGAAACATGTTTATTTCTGCTGAAAAACACGTTTTGACCCTTTCTGCACACTGGGGTTAAGATCTGAGTGTGTGGGCTCTTCTGAACCTTGCTGTTACATGGGGATTCAGTTGTCTGAAAAAACGCGTTTATTTCGGGCTGAAAAACACGTTTTGAAAAGTGTGTTGTTACTGCCCCATAACTTACATGGGGTTGACCAAACTTGCAGAAACATGTTTATTTCTGCTGAAAAACACGTTTTGACCCTTTCTGCACACTGGGGTTAAGAGCTGAGTGTGTGGGCTCTTCTGAACCTTGCTGTTACATGGGGATTCAGTTGTCTGAAAAAACGCGTTTATTTCGGGCTGAAAAACACGTTTTGAAAAGTGTGTTGTTACTGCCCCATAACTTACATGGGGTTGACCAAACTTGCAGAAACATGTTTATTTCTGCTGAAAAACACGTTTTGACCCTTTCTGCACACTGGGGTTAAGAGGTGAGTGTGTGGGCTCTTCTGAGCCTTGCTGTTACATGGGGATTCAGTTGTCTGAAAAAACGCGTTTATTTCGGGCTGAAAAACACGTTTTGAAAAGTGTGCTGTTACTGTCCCATAACTTACATGGGGTTGACCAAACTTGCAGAAACATGTTTATTTCTGCTGAAAAACACGTTTTGACCCTTTCTGCACACTGGGGTTAAGAGCTGAGTGTGTGGGCTCTTCTGATCCTTGCTGTTACATGGGGATTCAGTTGTCTGAAAAAACGTGTTTATTTCGGGCTGAAAAACACGTTTTGAAAAGTGTGTTGTTACTGCCCCATAACTTACATGGGGTTGACCAAACTTTCAGAAACATGTTTATTTCTGCTGAAAAACACGTTTTGACCCTTTCTGCACACTGGGGTTAAGAGCTGAGTGTGTGGGCTCTTCTTAGCCTTGCTGTTACATGGGGATTCAGTTGTCTGAAAAAACGCGTTTATTTCGGGCTGAAAAACACGTTTTGAAAAGTGTGCTGTTACTGCCCCATAACTTACATGGGGTTGACCAAACTTGCAGAAACATGTTTATTTCTGCTGAAAAACACGTTTTGACCCTTTCTGCACACTGGGGTTAAGATCTGAGTGTGTGGGCTCTTCTGAACCTTGCTGTTACATGGGGATTCAGTTGTCTGAAAAAACGCGTTTATTTCGGGCTGAAAAACACGTTTTGAAAAGTGTGTTGTTACTGCCCCATAACTTACATGGGGTTGACCAAACTTGCAGAAACATGTTTATTTCTGCTGAAAAACACGTTTTGACCCTTTCTGCACACTGGGGTTAAGAGCTGAGTGTGTGGGCTCTTCTGAACCTTGCTGTTACATGGGGATTCAGTTGTCTGAAAAAACGTGTTTATTTCGGGCTGAAAAACACGTTTTGAAAAGTGTGTTGTTACTGCCCCATAACTTACATGGGGTTGACCAAACTTGCAGAAACATGTTTATTTCTGCTGAAAAACACGTTTTGACCCTTTCTGCACACAGGGGTTAAGATCTGAGTGTGTGGGCTCTTCTGAACATTGCTGTTACATGGGGATTCAGTTGTCTGAAAAAACGCGTTTATTTCGGGCTGAAAAACACGTTTTGAAAAGTGTGTTGTTACTGCCCCATAACTTACATGGGGTTGACCAAACTTGCAGAAACATGTTTATTTCTGCTGAAAAACACGTTTTGACCCTTTCTGCACACTGGGGTTAAGAGCTGAGTGTGTGGGCTCTTCTGAACCTTGCTGTTACATGGGGATTCAGTTGTCTGAAAAAACGCGTTTATTTCGGGCTGAAAAACACGTTTTGAAAAGTGTGCTGTTACTGTCCCATAACTTACATGGGGTTGACCAAACTTGCAGAAACATGTTTATTTCTGCTGAAAAACACGTTTTGACCCTTTCTGCACACTGGGGTTAAGAGCTGAGTGTGTGGGCTCTTCTGAACCTTGCTGTTACATGGGGATTCAGTTGTCTGAAAAAACGCGTTTATTTCGGGCTGAAAAACACGTTTTGAAAAGTGTGTTGTTACTGCCCCATAACTTACATGGGGTTGACCAAACTTGCAGAAACATGTTTATTTCTGCTGAAAAACACGTTTTGACCCTTTCTGCACACTGGGGTTAAGAGGTGAGTGTGTGGGCTCTTCTGAGCCTTGCTGTTACATGGGGATTCAGTTGTCTGAAAAAACGCGTTTATTTCGGGCTGAAAAACACGTTTTGAAAAGTGTGTTGTTACTGCCCCATAACTTACATAGGGTTGACCAAACTTGCAGAAACATGTTTATTTCTGCTGAAAAACACGTTTTGACCCTTTCTGCACACTGGGGTTAAGAGCTGAGTGTGTGGGCTCTTCTGAACCTTGCTGTTACATGGGGATTCAGTTGTCTGAAAAAACGCGTTTATTTCGGGCTGAAAAACACGTTTTGAAAAGTGTGCTGTTACTGTCCCATAACTTACATGGGGTTGACCAAACTTGCAGAAACATGTTTATTTCTGCTGAAAAACACGTTTTGACCCTTTCTGCACACTGGGGTTAAGAGCTGAGTGTGTGGGCTCTTCTGAGCCTTGCTGTTACATGGGGATTCAGTTGTCTGAAAAAACGTGTTTATTTCGGGCTGAAAAACACGTTTTGAAAAGTGTGTTGTTACTGCCCCATAACTTACATGGGGTTGACCAAACTTTCAGAAACATGTTTATTTCTGCTGAAAAACACGTTTTGACCCTTTCTGCACACTGGGGTTAAGAGCTGAGTGTGTGGGCTCTTCTTAGCCTTGCTGTTACATGGGGATTCAGTTGTCTGAAAAAACGCGTTTATTTCGGGCTGAAAAACACGTTTTGAAAAGTGTGCTGTTACTGCCCCATAACTTACATGGGGTTGACCAAACTTGCAGAAACATGTTTATTTCTGCTGAAAAACACGTTTTGACCCTTTCTGCACACTGGGGTTAAGAGCTGAGTGTGTGGGCTCTTCTGAGCCTTGCTGTTACATAGGGATTCAGTTGTCTGAAAAAACGCGTTTATTTCGGGCTGAAAAACACGTTTTGAAAAGTGTGTTGTTACTGCCCCATAACTTACATGGGGTTGACCAAACTTGCAGAAACATGTTTATTTCTGCTGAAAAACACGTTTTGACCCTTTCTGCACACAGGGGTTAAGATCTGAGTGTGTGGGCTCTTCTGAACATTGCTGTTACATGGGGATTCAGTTGTCTGAAAAAACGCGTTTATTTCGGGCTGAAAAACACGTTTTGAAAAGTGTGTTGTTACTGCCCCATAACTTACATGGGGTTGACCAAACTTGCAGAAACATGTTTATTTCTGCTGAAAAACACGTTTTGACCCTTTCTGCACACTGGGGTTAAGAGCTGAGTGTGTGGGCTCTTCTGAACCTTGCTGTTACATGGGGATTCAGTTGTCTGAAAAAACGCGTTTATTTCGGGCTGAAAAACACGTTTTGAAAAGTGTGTTGTTACTGCCCCATAACTTACATGGGGTTGACCAAACTTGCAGAAACATGTTTATTTCTGCTGAAAAACACGTTTTGACCCTTTCTGCACACTGGGGTTAAGAGCTGAGTGTGTGGGCTCTTCTGAGCCTTGCTGTTACATGGGGATTCAGTTGTCTGAAAAAACGCGTTTATTTCGGGCTGAAAAACACGTTTTGAAAAGTGTGCTGTTACTGCCCCATAACTTACATGGGGTTGACCAAACTTGCAGAAACATGTTTATTTCTGCTGAAAAACACGTTTTGACCCTTTCTGCACACTGGGGTTAAGAGCTGAGTGTGTGGGCTCTTCTGAACCTTGCTGTTACATGGGGATTCAGTTGTCTGAAAAAACGCGTTTATTTCGGGCTGAAAAACACGTTTTGAAAAGTGTGTTGTTACTGCCCCATAACTTACATAGGGTTGACCAAACTTGCAGAAACATGTTTATTTCTGCTGAAAAACACGTTTTGACCCTTTCTGCACACTGGGGTTAAGAGCTGAGTGTGTGGGCTCTTCTGAACCTTGCTGTTACATGGGGATTCAGTTGTCTGAAAAAACGCGTTTATTTCGGGCTGAAAAACACGTTTTGAAAAGTGTGCTGTTACTGTCCCATAACTTACATGGGGTTGACCAAACTTGCAGAAACATGTTTATTTCTGCTGAAAAACACGTTTTGACCCTTTCTGCACACTGGGGTTAAGAGCTGAGTGTGTGGGCTCTTCTGAACCTTGCTGTTACATGGGGATTCAGTTGTCTGAAAAAACGCGTTTATTTCGGGCTGAAAAACACGTTTTGAAAAGTGTGCTGTTACTGTCCCATAACTTACATGGGGTTGACCAAACTTGCAGAAACATGTTTATTTCTGCTGAAAAACACGTTTTGACCCTTTCTGCACACTGGGGTTAAGAGCTGAGTGTGTGGGCTCTTCTGAGCCTTGCTGTTACATGGGGATTCAGTTGTCTGAAAAAACGTGTTTATTTCGGGCTGAAAAACACGTTTTGAAAAGTGTGTTGTTACTGCCCCATAACTTACATGGGGTTGACCAAACTTGCAGAAACATGTTTATTTCTGCTGAAAAACACGTTTTGACCCTTTCTGCACACTGGGGTTAAGAGCTGAGTGTGTGGGCTCTTCTTAGCCTTGCTGTTACATGGGGATTCAGTTGTCTGAAAAAACGCGTTTATTTCGGGCTGAAAAACACGTTTTGAAAAGTGTGCTGTTACTGCCCCATAACTTACATGGGGTTGACCAAACTTGCAGAAACATGTTTATTTCTGCTGAAAAACACGTTTTGACCCTTTCTGCACACTGGGGTTAAGAGCTGAGTGTGTGGGCTCTTCTGAGCCTTGCTGTTACATAGGGATTCAGTTGTCTGAAAAAACGCGTTTATTTCGGGCTGAAAAACACGTTTTGAAAAGTATGTTGTTACTGCCCCATAACTTACATGGGGTTGACCAAACTTGCAGAAACATGTTTATTTCTGCTGAAAAACACGTTTTGACCCTTTCTGCACACTGGGGTTAAGATCTGAGTGTGTGGGCTCTTCTGAACCTTGCTGTTACATGGGGATTCAGTTGTCTGAAAAAACGCGTTTATTTCGGGCTGAAAAACACGTTTTGAAAAGTGTGTTGTTACTGCCCCATAACTTACATGGGGTTGACCAAACTTGCAGAAACATGTTTATTTCTGCTGAAAAACACGTTTTGACCCTTTCTGCACACTGGGGTTAAGAGCTGAGTGTGTGGGCTCTTCTGAACCTTGCTGTTACATGGGGATTCAGTTGTCTGAAAAAACGCGTTTATTTCGGGCTGAAAAACACGTTTTGAAAAGTGTGTTGTTACTGCCCCATAACTTACATGGGGTTGACCAAACTTGCAGAAACATGTTTATTTCTGCTGAAAAACACGTTTTGACCCTTTCTGCACACTGGGGTTAAGAGGTGAGTGTGTGGGCTCTTCTGAGCCTTGCTGTTACATGGGGATTCAGTTGTCTGAAAAAACGCGTTTATTTCGGGCTGAAAAACACGTTTTGAAAAGTGTGCTGTTACTGTCCCATAACTTACATGGGGTTGACCAAACTTGCAGAAACATGTTTATTTCTGCTGAAAAACACGTTTTGACCCTTTCTGCACACTGGGGTTAAGAGCTGAGTGTGTGGGCTCTTCTGATCCTTGCTGTTACATGGGGATTCAGTTGTCTGAAAAAACGTGTTTATTTCGGGCTGAAAAACACGTTTTGAAAAGTGTGTTGTTACTGCCCCATAACTTACATGGGGTTGACCAAACTTTCAGAAACATGTTTATTTCTGCTGAAAAACACGTTTTGACCCTTTCTGCACACTGGGGTTAAGAGCTGAGTGTGTGGGCTCTTCTTAGCCTTGCTGTTACATGGGGATTCAGTTGTCTGAAAAAACGCGTTTATTTCGGGCTGAAAAACACGTTTTGAAAAGTGTGCTGTTACTGCCCCATAACTTACATGGGGTTGACCAAACTTGCAGAAACATGTTTATTTCTGCTGAAAAACACGTTTTGACCCTTTCTGCACACTGGGGTTAAGAGCTGAGTGTGTGGGCTCTTCTGAGCCTTGCTGTTACATAGGGATTCAGTTGTCTGAAAAAACGCGTTTATTTCGGGCTGAAAAACACGTTTTGAAAAGTATGTTGTTACTGCCCCATAACTTACATGGGGTTGACCAAACTTGCAGAAACATGTTTATTTCTGCTGAAAAACACGTTTTGACCCTTTCTGCACACTGGGGTTAAGATCTGAGTGTGTGGGCTCTTCTGAACCTTGCTGTTACATGGGGATTCAGTTGTCTGAAAAAACGCGTTTATTTCGGGCTGAAAAACACGTTTTGAAAAGTGTGTTGTTACTGCCCCATAACTTACATGGGGTTGACCAAACTTGCAGAAACATGTTTATTTCTGCTGAAAAACACGTTTTGACCCTTTCTGCACACTGGGGTTAAGAGCTGAGTGTGTGGGCTCTTCTGAACCTTGCTGTTACATGGGGATTCAGTTGTCTGAAAAAACGCGTTTATTTCGGGCTGAAAAACACGTTTTGAAAAGTGTGTTGTTACTGCCCCATAACTTACATGGGGTTGACCAAACTTGCAGAAACATGTTTATTTCTGCTGAAAAACACGTTTTGACCCTTTCTGCACACTGGGGTTAAGAGGTGAGTGTGTGGGCTCTTCTGAGCCTTGCTGTTACATGGGGATTCAGTTGTCTGAAAAAACGCGTTTATTTCGGGCTGAAAAACACGTTTTGAAAAGTGTGCTGTTACTGTCCCATCACTTACGTGGGGTTGACCAAACTTGCAGAAACATGTTTATTTCTGCTGAAAAACACGTTTTGACCCTTTCTGCACACTGGGGTTAAGAGCTGAGTGTGTGGGCTCTTCTGATCCTTGCTGTTACATGGGGATTCAGTTGTCTGAAAAAACGTGTTTATTTCGGGCTGAAAAACACGTTTTGAAAAGTGTGTTGTTACTGCCCCATAACTTACATGGGGTTGACCAAACTTTCAGAAACATGTTTATTTCTGCTGAAAAACACGTTTTGACCCTTTCTGCACACTGGGGTTAAGAGCTGAGTGTGTGGGCTCTTCTTAGCCTTGCTGTTACATGGGGATTCAGTTGTCTGAAAAAACGCGTTTATTTCGGGCTGAAAAACACGTTTTGAAAAGTGTGCTGTTACTGCCCCATAACTTACATGGGGTTGACCAAACTTGCAGAAACATGTTTATTTCTGCTGAAAAACACGTTTTGACCCTTTCTGCACACTGGGGTTAAGATCTGAGTGTGTGGGCTCTTCTGAACCTTGCTGTTACATGGGGATTCAGTTGTCTGAAAAAACGCGTTTATTTCGGGCTGAAAAACACGTTTTGAAAAGTGTGTTGTTACTGCCCCATAACTTACATGGGGTTGACCAAACTTGCAGAAACATGTTTATTTCTGCTGAAAAACACGTTTTGACCCTTTCTGCACACTGGGGTTAAGAGCTGAGTGTGTGGGCTCTTCTGAGCCTTGCTGTTACATGGGGATTCAGTTGTCTGAAAAAACGCGTTTATTTCGGGCTGAAAAACACGTTTTGAAAAGTGTGCTGTTACTGCCCCATAACTTACATGGGGTTGACCAAACTTGCAGAAACATGTTTATTTCTGCTGAAAAACACGTTTTGACCCTTTCTGCACACTGGGGTTAAGAGCTGAGTGTGTGGGCTCTTCTGAACCTTGCTGTTACATGGGGATTCAGTTGTCTGAAAAAACGCGTTTATTTCGGGCTGAAAAACACGTTTTGAAAAGTGTGCTGTTACTGTCCCATAACTTACATGGGGTTGACCAAACTTGCAGAAACATGTTTATTTCTGCTGAAAAACACGTTTTGACCCTTTCTGCACACTGGGGTTAAGAGCTGAGTGTGTGGGCTCTTCTGAGCCTTGCTGTTACATGGGGATTCAGTTGTCTGAAAAAACGTGTTTATTTCGGGCTGAAAAACACGTTTTGAAAAGTGTGTTGTTACTGCCCCATAACTTACATGGGGTTGACCAAACTTTCAGAAACATGTTTATTTCTGCTGAAAAACACGTTTTGACCCTTTCTGCACACTGGGGTTAAGAGCTGAGTGTGTGGGCTCTTCTTAGCCTTGCTGTTACATGGGGATTCAGTTGTCTGAAAAAACGCGTTTATTTCGGGCTGAAAAACACGTTTTGAAAAGTGTGTTGTTACTGCCCCATAACTTACATAGGGTTGACCAAACTTGCAGAAACATGTTTATTTCTGCTGAAAAACACGTTTTGACCCTTTCTGCACACTGGGGTTAAGAGCTGAGTGTGTGGGCTCTTCTGAACCTTGCTGTTACATGGGGATTCAGTTGTCTGAAAAAACGCGTTTATTTCGGGCTGAAAAACACGTTTTGAAAAGTGTGCTGTTACTGTCCCATAACTTACATGGGGTTGACCAAACTTGCAGAAACATGTTTATTTCTGCTGAAAAACACGTTTTGACCCTTTCTGCACACTGGGGTTAAGAGCTGAGTGTGTGGGCTCTTCTGAACCTTGCTGTTACATGGGGATTCAGTTGTCTGAAAAAACGCGTTTATTTCGGGCTGAAAAACACGTTTTGAAAAGTGTGCTGTTACTGTCCCATAACTTACATGGGGTTGACCAAACTTGCAGAAACATGTTTATTTCTGCTGAAAAACACGTTTTGACCCTTTCTGCACACTGGGGTTAAGAGCTGAGTGTGTGGGCTCTTCTGAGCCTTGCTGTTACATGGGGATTCAGTTGTCTGAAAAAACGTGTTTATTTCGGGCTGAAAAACACGTTTTGAAAAGTGTGTTGTTACTGCCCCATAACTTACATGGGGTTGACCAAACTTGCAGAAACATGTTTATTTCTGCTGAAAAACACGTTTTGACCCTTTCTGCACACTGGGGTTAAGAGCTGAGTGTGTGGGCTCTTCTTAGCCTTGCTGTTACATGGGGATTCAGTTGTCTGAAAAAACGCGTTTATTTCGGGCTGAAAAACACGTTTTGAAAAGTGTGCTGTTACTGCCCCATAACTTACATGGGGTTGACCAAACTTGCAGAAACATGTTTATTTCTGCTGAAAAACACGTTTTGACCCTTTCTGCACACTGGGGTTAAGAGCTGAGTGTGTGGGCTCTTCTGAGCCTTGCTGTTACATAGGGATTCAGTTGTCTGAAAAAACGCGTTTATTTCGGGCTGAAAAACACGTTTTGAAAAGTATGTTGTTACTGCCCCATAACTTACATGGGGTTGACCAAACTTGCAGAAACATGTTTATTTCTGCTGAAAAACACGTTTTGACCCTTTCTGCACACTGGGGTTAAGATCTGAGTGTGTGGGCTCTTCTGAACCTTGCTGTTACATGGGGATTCAGTTGTCTGAAAAAACGCGTTTATTTCGGGCTGAAAAACACGTTTTGAAAAGTGTGTTGTTACTGCCCCATAACTTACATGGGGTTGACCAAACTTGCAGAAACATGTTTATTTCTGCTGAAAAACACGTTTTGACCCTTTCTGCACACTGGGGTTAAGAGCTGAGTGTGTGGGCTCTTCTGAACCTTGCTGTTACATGGGGATTCAGTTGTCTGAAAAAACGCGTTTATTTCGGGCTGAAAAACACGTTTTGAAAAGTGTGTTGTTACTGCCCCATAACTTACATGGGGTTGACCAAACTTGCAGAAACATGTTTATTTCTGCTGAAAAACACGTTTTGACCCTTTCTGCACACTGGGGTTAAGAGGTGAGTGTGTGGGCTCTTCTGAGCCTTGCTGTTACATGGGGATTCAGTTGTCTGAAAAAACGCGTTTATTTCTGGCTGAAAAACACGTTTTGAAAAGTGTGCTGTTACTGTCCCATAACTTACATGGGGTTGACCAAACTTGCAGAAACATGTTTATTTCTGCTGAAAAACACGTTTTGACCCTTTCTGCACACTGGGGTTAAGAGCTGAGTGTGTGGGCTCTTCTGATCCTTGCTGTTACATGGGGATTCAGTTGTCTGAAAAAACGTGTTTATTTCGGGCTGAAAAACACGTTTTGAAAAGTGTGTTGTTACTGCCCCATAACTTACATGGGGTTGACCAAACTTTCAGAAACATGTTTATTTCTGCTGAAAAACACGTTTTGACCCTTTCTGCACACTGGGGTTAAGAGCTGAGTGTGTGGGCTCTTCTTAGCCTTGCTGTTACATGGGGATTCAGTTGTCTGAAAAAACGCGTTTATTTCGGGCTGAAAAACACGTTTTGAAAAGTGTGCTGTTACTGCCCCATAACTTACATGGGGTTGACCAAACTTGCAGAAACATGTTTATTTCTGCTGAAAAACACGTTTTGACCCTTTCTGCACACTGGGGTTAAGATCTGAGTGTGTGGGCTCTTCTGAACCTTGCTGTTACATGGGGATTCAGTTGTCTGAAAAAACGCGTTTATTTCGGGCTGAAAAACACGTTTTGAAAAGTGTGTTGTTACTGCCCCATAACTTACATGGGGTTGACCAAACTTGCAGAAACATGTTTATTTCTGCTGAAAAACACGTTTTGACCCTTTCTGCACACTGGGGTTAAGAGCTGAGTGTGTGGGCTCTTCTGAACCTTGCTGTTACATGGGGATTCAGTTGTCTGAAAAAACGTGTTTATTTCGGGCTGAAAAACACGTTTTGAAAAGTGTGTTGTTACTGCCCCATAACTTACATGGGGTTGACCAAACTTGCAGAAACATGTTTATTTCTGCTGAAAAACACGTTTTGACCCTTTCTGCACACAGGGGTTAAGATCTGAGTGTGTGGGCTCTTCTGAACATTGCTGTTACATGGGGATTCAGTTGTCTGAAAAAACGCGTTTATTTCGGGCTGAAAAACACGTTTTGAAAAGTGTGTTGTTACTGCCCCATAACTTACATGGGGTTGACCAAACTTGCAGAAACATGTTTATTTCTGCTGAAAAACACGTTTTGACCCTTTCTGCACACTGGGGTTAAGAGCTGAGTGTGTGGGCTCTTCTGAACCTTGCTGTTACATGGGGATTCAGTTGTCTGAAAAAACGCGTTTATTTCGGGCTGAAAAACACGTTTTGAAAAGTGTGCTGTTACTGTCCCATAACTTACATGGGGTTGACCAAACTTGCAGAAACATGTTTATTTCTGCTGAAAAACACGTTTTGACCCTTTCTGCACACTGGGGTTAAGAGCTGAGTGTGTGGGCTCTTCTGAACCTTGCTGTTACATGGGGATTCAGTTGTCTGAAAAAACGCGTTTATTTCGGGCTGAAAAACACGTTTTGAAAAGTGTGTTGTTACTGCCCCATAACTTACATGGGGTTGACCAAACTTGCAGAAACATGTTTATTTCTGCTGAAAAACACGTTTTGACCCTTTCTGCACACTGGGGTTAAGAGGTGAGTGTGTGGGCTCTTCTGAGCCTTGCTGTTACATGGGGATTCAGTTGTCTGAAAAAACGCGTTTATTTCGGGCTGAAAAACACGTTTTGAAAAGTGTGTTGTTACTGCCCCATAACTTACATAGGGTTGACCAAACTTGCAGAAACATGTTTATTTCTGCTGAAAAACACGTTTTGACCCTTTCTGCACACTGGGGTTAAGAGCTGAGTGTGTGGGCTCTTCTGAACCTTGCTGTTACATGGGGATTCAGTTGTCTGAAAAAACGCGTTTATTTCGGGCTGAAAAACACGTTTTGAAAAGTGTGCTGTTACTGTCCCATAACTTACATGGGGTTGACCAAACTTGCAGAAACATGTTTATTTCTGCTGAAAAACACGTTTTGACCCTTTCTGCACACTGGGGTTAAGAGCTGAGTGTGTGGGCTCTTCTGAGCCTTGCTGTTACATGGGGATTCAGTTGTCTGAAAAAACGTGTTTATTTCGGGCTGAAAAACACGTTTTGAAAAGTGTGTTGTTACTGCCCCATAACTTACATGGGGTTGACCAAACTTTCAGAAACATGTTTATTTCTGCTGAAAAACACGTTTTGACCCTTTCTGCACACTGGGGTTAAGAGCTGAGTGTGTGGGCTCTTCTTAGCCTTGCTGTTACATGGGGATTCAGTTGTCTGAAAAAACGCGTTTATTTCGGGCTGAAAAACACGTTTTGAAAAGTGTGCTGTTACTGCCCCATAACTTACATGGGGTTGACCAAACTTGCAGAAACATGTTTATTTCTGCTGAAAAACACGTTTTGACCCTTTCTGCACACTGGGGTTAAGAGCTGAGTGTGTGGGCTCTTCTGAGCCTTGCTGTTACATAGGGATTCAGTTGTCTGAAAAAACGCGTTTATTTCGGGCTGAAAAACACGTTTTGAAAAGTGTGTTGTTACTGCCCCATAACTTACATGGGGTTGACCAAACTTGCAGAAACATGTTTATTTCTGCTGAAAAACACGTTTTGACCCTTTCTGCACACAGGGGTTAAGATCTGAGTGTGTGGGCTCTTCTGAACATTGCTGTTACATGGGGATTCAGTTGTCTGAAAAAACGCGTTTATTTCGGGCTGAAAAACACGTTTTGAAAAGTGTGTTGTTACTGCCCCATAACTTACATGGGGTTGACCAAACTTGCAAAAACATGTTTATTTCTGCTGAAAAACACGTTTTGACCCTTTCTGCACACTGGGGTTAAGAGCTGAGTGTGTGGGCTCTTCTGAACCTTGCTGTTACATGGGGATTCAGTTGTCTGAAAAAACGCGTTTATTTCGGGCTGAAAAACACGTTTTGAAAAGTGTGTTGTTACTGCCCCATAACTTACATGGGGTTGACCAAACTTGCAGAAACATGTTTATTTCTGCTGAAAAACACGTTTTGACCCTTTCTGCACACTGGGGTTAAGAGCTGAGTGTGTGGGCTCTTCTGAGCCTTGCTGTTACATGGGGATTCAGTTGTCTGAAAAAACGCGTTTATTTCGGGCTGAAAAACACGTTTTGAAAAGTGTGCTGTTACTGCCCCATAACTTACATGGGGTTGACCAAACTTGCAGAAACATGTTTATTTCTGCTGAAAAACACGTTTTGACCCTTTCTGCACACTGGGGTTAAGAGCTGAGTGTGTGGGCTCTTCTGAACCTTGCTGTTACATGGGGATTCAGTTGTCTGAAAAAACGCGTTTATTTCGGGCTGAAAAACACGTTTTGAAAAGTGTGTTGTTACTGCCCCATAACTTACATAGGGTTGACCAAACTTGCAGAAACATGTTTATTTCTGCTGAAAAACACGTTTTGACCCTTTCTGCACACTGGGGTTAAGAGCTGAGTGTGTGGGCTCTTCTGAACCTTGCTGTTACATGGGGATTCAGTTGTCTGAAAAAACGCGTTTATTTCGGGCTGAAAAACACGTTTTGAAAAGTGTGCTGTTACTGTCCCATAACTTACATGGGGTTGACCAAACTTGCAGAAACATGTTTATTTCTGCTGAAAAACACGTTTTGACCCTTTCTGCACACTGGGGTTAAGAGCTGAGTGTGTGGGCTCTTCTGAGCCTTGCTGTTACATGGGGATTCAGTTGTCTGAAAAAACGTGTTTATTTCGGGCTGAAAAACACGTTTTGAAAAGTGTGTTGTTACTGCCCCATAACTTACATGGGGTTGACCAAACTTGCAGAAACATGTTTATTTCTGCTGAAAAACACGTTTTGACCCTTTCTGCACACTGGGGTTAAGATCTGAGTGTGTGGGCTCTTCTTAGCCTTGCTGTTACATGGGGATTCAGTTGTCTGAAAAAACGCGTTTATTTCGGGCTGAAAAACACGTTTTGAAAAGTGTGCTGTTACTGCCCCATAACTTACATGGGGTTGACCAAACTTGCAGAAACATGTTTATTTCTGCTGAAAAACACGTTTTGACCCTTTCTGCACACTGGGGTTAAGAGCTGAGTGTGTGGGCTCTTCTGAGCCTTGCTGTTACATAGGGATTCAGTTGTCTGAAAAAACGCGTTTATTTCGGGCTGAAAAACACGTTTTGAAAAGTATGTTGTTACTGCCCCATAACTTACATGGGGTTGACCAAACTTGCAGAAACATGTTTATTTCTGCTGAAAAACACGTTTTGACCCTTTCTGCACACTGGGGTTAAGATCTGAGTGTGTGGGCTCTTCTGAACCTTGCTGTTACATGGGGATTCAGTTGTCTGAAAAAACGCGTTTATTTCGGGCTGAAAAACACGTTTTGAAAAGTGTGTTGTTACTGCCCCATAACTTACATGGGGTTGACCAAACTTGCAGAAACATGTTTATTTCTGCTGAAAAACACGTTTTGACCCTTTCTGCACACTGGGGTTAAGAGCTGAGTGTGTGGGCTCTTCTGAACCTTGCTGTTACATGGGGATTCAGTTGTCTGAAAAAACGCGTTTATTTCGGGCTGAAAAACACGTTTTGAAAAGTGTGTTGTTACTGCCCCATAACTTACATGGGGTTGACCAAACTTGCAGAAACATGTTTATTTCTGCTGAAAAACACGTTTTGACCCTTTCTGCACACTGGGGTTAAGAGGTGAGTGTGTGGGCTCTTCTGAGCCTTGCTGTTACATGGGGATTCAGTTGTCTGAAAAAACGCGTTTATTTCGGGCTGAAAAACACGTTTTGAAAAGTGTGCTGTTACTGTCCCATAACTTACATGGGGTTGACCAAACTTGCAGAAACATGTTTATTTCTGCTGAAAAACACGTTTTGACCCTTTCTGCACACTGGGGTTAAGAGCTGAGTGTGTGGGCTCTTCTGATCCTTGCTGTTACATGGGGATTCAGTTGTCTGAAAAAACGTGTTTATTTCGGGCTGAAAAACACGTTTTGAAAAGTGTGTTGTTACTGCCCCATAACTTACATGGGGTTGACCAAACTTTCAGAAACATGTTTATTTCTGCTGAAAAACACGTTTTGACCCTTTCTGCACACTGGGGTTAAGAGCTGAGTGTGTGGGCTCTTCTTAGCCTTGCTGTTACATGGGGATTCAGTTGTCTGAAAAAACGCGTTTATTTCGGGCTGAAAAACACGTTTTGAAAAGTGTGCTGTTACTGCCCCATAACTTACATGGGGTTGACCAAACTTGCAGAAACATGTTTATTTCTGCTGAAAAACACGTTTTGACCCTTTCTGCACACTGGGGTTAAGATCTGAGTGTGTGGGCTCTTCTGAACCTTGCTGTTACATGGGGATTCAGTTGTCTGAAAAAACTCGTTTATTTCGGGCTGAAAAACACGTTTTGAAAAGTGTGTTGTTACTGCCCCATAACTTACATGGGGTTGACCAAACTTGCAGAAACATGTTTATTTCTGCTGAAAAACACGTTTTGACCCTTTCTGCACACTGGGGTTAAGAGCTGAGTGTGTGGGCTCTTCTGAACCTTGCTGTTACATGGGGATTCAGTTGTCTGAAAAAACGTGTTTATTTCGGGCTGAAAAACACGTTTTGAAAAGTGTGTTGTTACTGCCCCATAACTTACATGGGGTTGACCAAACTTTCAGAAACATGTTTATTTCTGCTGAAAAACACGTTTTGACCCTTTCTGCACACTGGGGTTAAGAGCTGAGTGTGTGGGCTCTTCTTAGCCTTGCTGTTACATGGGGATTCAGTTGTCTGAAAAAACGCGTTTATTTCGGGCTGAAAAACACGTTTTGAAAAGTGTGCTGTTACTGCCCCATAACTTACATGGGGTTGACCAAACTTGCAGAAACATGTTTATTTCTGCTGAAAAACACGTTTTGACCCTTTCTGCACACTGGGGTTAAGAGCTGAGTGTGTGGGCTCTTCTGAGCCTTGCTGTTACATAGGGATTCAGTTGTCTGAAAAAACGCGTTTATTTCGGGCTGAAAAACACGTTTTGAAAAGTGTGTTGTTACTGCCCCATAACTTACATGGGGTTGACCAAACTTGCTGAAACATGTTTATTTCTGCTGAAAAACACGTTTTGACCCTTTCTGCACACTGGGGTTAACAGCTGAGTGTGTGGGCTCTTCTGAACCTTGCTGTTACATGGGGATTCAGTTGTCTGAAAAAACGCGTTTATTTCGGGCTGAAAAACACGTTTTGAAAAGTGTGTTGTTACTGCCCCATAACTTACATAGGGTTGACCAAACTTGCAGAAACATGTTTATTTCTGCTGAAAAACACGTTTTGACCCTTTCTGCACACTGGGGTTAAGAGCTGAGTGTGTGGGCTCTTCTGAACCTTGCTGTTACATGGGGATTCAGTTGTCTGAAAAAACGCGTTTATTTCGGGCTGAAAAACACGTTTTGAAAAGTGTGTTGTTACTGCCCCATAACTTACATAGGGTTGACCAAACTTGCAGAAACATGTTTATTTCTGCTGAAAAACACGTTTTGACCCTTTCTGCACACTGGGGTTAAGAGCTGAGTGTGTGGGCTCTTCTGAACCTTGCTGTTACATGGGGATTCAGTTGTCTGAAAAAACGCGTTTATTTCGGGCTGAAAAACACGTTTTGAAAAGTGTGCTGTTACTGTCCCATAACTTACATGGGGTTGACCAAACTTGCAGAAACATGTTTATTTCTGCTGAAAAACACGTTTTGACCCTTTCTGCACACTGGGGTTAAGAGCTGAGTGTGTGGGCTCTTCTGAGCCTTGCTGTTACATGGGGATTCAGTTGTCTGAAAAAACGTGTTTATTTCGGGCTGAAAAACACGTTTTGAAAAGTGTGTTGTTACTGCCCCATAACTTACATGGGGTTGACCAAACTTTCAGAAACATGTTTATTTCTGCTGAAAAACACGTTTTGACCCTTTCTGCACACTGGGGTTAAGAGCTGAGTGTGTGGGCTCTTCTTAGCCTTGCTGTTACATGGGGATTCAGTTGTCTGAAAAAACGCGTTTATTTCGGGCTGAAAAACACGTTTTGAAAAGTGTGCTGTTACTGCCCCATAACTTACATGGGGTTGACCAAACTTGCAGAAACATGTTTATTTCTGCTGAAAAACACGTTTTGACCCTTTCTGCACACTGGGGTTAAGAGCTGAGTGTGTGGGCTCTTCTGAGCCTTGCTGTTACATAGGGATTCAGTTGTCTGAAAAAACGCGTTTATTTCGGGCTGAAAAACACGTTTTGAAAAGTGTGTTGTTACTGCCCCATAACTTACATGGGGTTGACCAAACTTGCAGAAACATGTTTATTTCTGCTGAAAAACACGTTTTGACCCTTTCTGCACACAGGGGTTAAGATCTGAGTGTGTGGGCTCTTCTGAACATTGCTGTTACATGGGGATTCAGTTGTCTGAAAAAACGCGTTTATTTCGGGCTGAAAAACACGTTTTGAAAAGTGTGTTGTTACTGCCCCATAACTTACATGGGGTTGACCAAACTTGCAGAAACATGTTTATTTCTGCTGAAAAACACGTTTTGACCCTTTCTGCACACTGGGGTTAAGAGCTGAGTGTGTGGGCTCTTCTGAACCTTGCTGTTACATGGGGATTCAGTTGTCTGAAAAAACGCGTTTATTTCGGGCTGAAAAACACGTTTTGAAAAGTGTGCTGTTACTGTCCCATAACTTACATGGGGTTGACCAAACTTGCAGAAACATGTTTATTTCTGCTGAAAAACACGTTTTGACCCTTTCTGCACACTGGGGTTAAGAGCTGAGTGTGTGGGCTCTTCTGAACCTTGCTGTTACATGGGGATTCAGTTGTCTGAAAAAACGCGTTTATTTCGGGCTGAAAAACACGTTTTGAAAAGTGTGTTGTTACTGCCCCATAACTTACATGGGGTTGACCAAACTTGCAGAAACATGTTTATTTCTGCTGAAAAACACGTTTTGACCCTTTCTGCACACTGGGGTTAAGAGGTGAGTGTGTGGGCTCTTCTGAGCCTTGCTGTTACATGGGGATTCAGTTGTCTGAAAAAACGCGTTTATTTCGGGCTGAAAAACACGTTTTGAAAAGTGTGCTGTTACTGTCCCATAACTTACATGGGGTTGACCAAACTTGCAGAAACATGTTTATTTCTGCTGAAAAACACGTTTTGACCCTTTCTGCACACTGGGGTTAAGAGCTGAGTGTGTGGGCTCTTCTGAGCCTTGCTGTTACATGGGGATTCAGTTGTCTGAAAAAACGTGTTTATTTCGGGCTGAAAAACACGTTTTGAAAAGTGTGTTGTTACTGCCCCATAACTTACATGGGGTTGACCAAACTTTCAGAAACATGTTTATTTCTGCTGAAAAACACGTTTTGACCCTTTCTGCACACTGGGGTTAAGAGCTGAGTGTGTGGGCTCTTCTTAGCCTTGCTGTTACATGGGGATTCAGTTGTCTGAAAAAACGCGTTTATTTCGGGCTGAAAAACACGTTTTGAAAAGTGTGCTGTTACTGCCCCATAACTTACATGGGGTTGACCAAACTTGCAGAAACATGTTTATTTCTGCTGAAAAACACGTTTTGACCCTTTCTGCACACTGGGGTTAAGAGCTGAGTGTGTGGGCTCTTCTGAGCCTTGCTGTTACATAGGGATTCAGTTGTCTGAAAAAACGCGTTTATTTCGGGCTGAAAAACACGTTTTGAAAAGTGTGTTGTTACTGCCCCATAACTTACATGGGGTTGACCAAACTTGCAGAAACATGTTTATTTCTGCTGAAAAACACGTTTTGACCCTTTCTGCACACAGGGGTTAAGATCTGAGTGTTTGGGCTCTTCTGAGCCTTGCTGTTACATAGGGATTCAGTTGTCTGAAAAAACGCGTTTATTTCGGGCTGAAAAACACGTTTTGAAAAGTGTGTTGTTACTGCCCCATAACTTACATGGGGTTGACCAAACTTGCAGAAACATGTTTATTTCTGCTGAAAAACACGTTTTGACCCTTTCTGCACACTGGGGTTAAGAGCTGAGTGTGTGGGCTCTTCTGAACCTTGCTGTTACATGGGGATTCAGTTGTCTGAAAAAACGCGTTTATTTCGGGCTGAAAAACACGTTTTGAAAAGTGTGTTGTTACTGCCCCATAACTTACATGGGGTTGACCAAACTTGCAGAAACATGTTTATTTCTGCTGAAAAACACGTTTTGACCCTTTCTGCACACTGGGGTTAAGAGCTGAGTGTGTGGGCTCTTCTGAACCTTGCTGTTACATGGGGATTCAGTTGTCTGAAAAAACGCGTTTATTTCGGGCTGAAAAACACGTTTTGAAAAGTGTGCTGTTACTGTCCCATAACTTACATGGGGTTGACCAAACTTGCAGAAACATGTTTATTTCTGCTGAAAAACACGTTTTGACCCTTTCTGCACACTGGGGTTAAGAGCTGAGTGTGTGGGCTCTTCTGAACCTTGCTGTTACATGGGGATTCAGTTGTCTGAAAAAACGCGTTTATTTCGGGCTGAAAAACACGTTTTGAAAAGTGTGCTGTTACTGTCCCATAACTTACATGGGGTTGACCAAACTTGCAGAAACATGTTTATTTCTGCTGAAAAACACGTTTTGACCCTTTCTGCACACTGGGGTTAAGAGCTGAGTGTGTGGGCTCTTCTGAGCCTTGCTGTTACATGGGGATTCAGTTGTCTGAAAAAACGTGTTTATTTCGGGCTGAAAAACACGTTTTGAAAAGTGTGTTGTTACTGCCCCATAACTTACATGGGGTTGACCAAACTTGCAGAAACATGTTTATTTCTGCTGAAAAACACGTTTTGACCCTTTCTGCACACTGGGGTTAAGAGCTGAGTGTGTGGGCTCTTCTTAGCCTTGCTGTTACATGGGGATTCAGTTGTCTGAAAAAACGCGTTTATTTCGGGCTGAAAAACACGTTTTGAAAAGTGTGCTGTTACTGCCCCATAACTTACATGGGGTTGACCAAACTTGCAGAAACATGTTTATTTCTGCTGAAAAACACGTTTTGACCCTTTCTGCACACTGGGGTTAAGAGCTGAGTGTGTGGGCTCTTCTGAGCCTTGCTGTTACATAGGGATTCAGTTGTCTGAAAAAACGCGTTTATTTCGGGCTGAAAAACACGTTTTGAAAAGTATGTTGTTACTGCCCCATAACTTACATGGGGTTGACCAAACTTGCAGAAACATGTTTATTTCTGCTGAAAAACACGTTTTGACCCTTTCTGCACACTGGGGTTAAGATCTGAGTGTGTGGGCTCTTCTGAACCTTGCTGTTACATGGGGATTCAGTTGTCTGAAAAAACGCGTTTATTTCGGGCTGAAAAACACGTTTTGAAAAGTGTGTTGTTACTGCCCCATAACTTACATGGGGTTGACCAAACTTGCAGAAACATGTTTATTTCTGCTGAAAAACACGTTTTGACCCTTTCTGCACACTGGGGTTAAGAGCTGAGTGTGTGGGCTCTTCTGAACCTTGCTGTTACATGGGGATTCAGTTGTCTGAAAAAACGCGTTTATTTCGGGCTGAAAAACACGTTTTGAAAAGTGTGTTGTTACTGCCCCATAACTTACATGGGGTTGACCAAACTTGCAGAAACATGTTTATTTCTGCTGAAAAACACGTTTTGACCCTTTCTGCACACTGGGGTTAAGAGGTGAGTGTGTGGGCTCTTCTGAGCCTTGCTGTTACATGGGGATTCAGTTGTCTGAAAAAACGCGTTTATTTCGGGCTGAAAAACACGTTTTGAAAAGTGTGTTGTTACTGCCCCATAACTTACATGGGGTTGACCAAACTTGCAGAAACATGTTTATTTCTGCTGAAAAACACGTTTTGACCCTTTCTGCACACTGGGGTTAAGAGCTGAGTGTGTGGGCTCTTCTGAACCTTGCTGTTACATGGGGATTCAGTTGTCTGAAAAAACGCGTTTATTTCGGGCTGAAAAACACGTTTTGAAAAGTGTGTTGTTACTGCCCCATAACTTACATGGGGTTGACCAAACTTGCAGAAACATGTTTATTTCTGCTGAAAAACACGTTTTGACCCTTTCTGCACACTGGGGTTAAGAGCTGAGTGTGTGGGCTCTTCTGAGCCTTGCTGTTACATAGGGATTCAGTTGTCTGAAAAAACGCGTTTATTTCGGGCTGAAAAACACGTTTTGAAAAGTGTGTTGTTACTGCCCCATAACTTACATGGGGTTGACCAAACTTGCAGAAACATGTTTATTTCTGCTGAAAAACACGTTTTGACCCTTTCTGCACACTGGGGTTAAGATCTGAGTGTGTGGGCTCTTCTGAACCTTGCTGTTACATGGGGATTCAGTTGTCTGAAAAAACGCGTTTATTTCGGGCTGAAAAACACGTTTTGAAAAGTGTGTTGTTACTGCCCCATAACTTACATGGGGTTGACCAAACTTGCAGAAACATGTTTATTTCTGCTGAAAAACACGTTTTGACCCTTTCTGCACACTGGGGTTAAGAGCTGAGTGTGTGGGCTCTTCTGAACCTTGCTGTTACATGGGGATTCAGTTGTCTGAAAAAACGCGTTTATTTCGGGCTGAAAAACACGTTTTGAAAAGTGTGTTGTTACTGCCCCATAACTTACATGGGGTTGACCAAACTTGCAGAAACATGTTTATTTCTGCTGAAAAACACGTTTTGACCCTTTCTGCACACTGGGGTTAAGAGCTGAGTGTGTGGGCTCTTCTGAACCTTGCTGTTACATGGGGATTCAGTTGTCTGAAAAAACGCGTTTATTTCGGGCTGAAAAACACGTTTTGAAAAGTGTGTTGTTACTGCCCCATAACTTACATGGGGTTGACCAAACTTGCAGAAACATGTTTATTTCTGCTGAAAAACACGTTTTGACCCTTTCTGCACACTGGGGTTAAGAGCTGAGTGTGTGGGCTCTTCTGAGCCTTGCTGTTACATAGGGATTCAGTTGTCTGAAAAAACGCGTTTATTTCGGGCTGAAAAACACGTTTTGAAAAGTGTGTTGTTACTGCCCCATAACTTACATGGGGTTGACCAAACTTGCAGAAACATGTTTATTTCTGCTGAAAAACACGTTTTGACCCTTTCTGCACACTGGGGTTAAGATCTGAGTGTGTGGGCTCTTCTGAACCTTGCTGTTACATGGGGATTCAGTTGTCTGAAAAAACGCGTTTATTTCGGGCTGAAAAACACGTTTTGAAAAGTGTGTTGTTACTGCCCCATAACTTACATGGGGTTGACCAAACTTGCAGAAACATGTTTATTTCTGCTGAAAAACACGTTTTGACCCTTTCTGCACACTGGGGTTAAGAGGTGAGTGTGTGGGCTCTTCTGAGCCTTGCTGTTACATGGGGATTCAGTTGTCTGAAAAAACGCGTTTATTTCGGGCTGAAAAACACGTTTTGAAAAGTGTGTTGTTACTGCCCCATAACTTACATGGGGTTGACCAAACTTGCAGAAACATGTTTATTTCTGCTGAAAAACACGTTTTGACCCTTTCTGCACACTGGGGTTAACAGCTGAGTGTGTGGGCTCTTCTGAACCTTGCTGTTACATGGGGATTCAGTTGTCTGAAAAAACGCGTTTATTTCGGGCTGAAAAACACGTTTTGAAAAGTGTGTTGTTACTGCCCCATAACTTACATGGGGTTGACCAAACTTGCAGAAACATGTTTATTTCTGCTGAAAAACACGTTTTGACCCTTTCTGCACACTGGGGTTAAGAGCTGAGTGTGTGGGCTCTTCTGAACCTTGCTGTTACATGGGGATTCAGTTGTCTGAAAAAACGCGTTTATTTCGGGCTGAAAAACACGTTTTGAAAAGTGTGCTGTTACTGTCCCATAACTTACATGGGGTTGACCAAACTTGCAGAAACATGTTTATTTCTGCTGAAAAACACGTTTTGACCCTTTCTGCACACTGGGGTTAAGAGCTGAGTGTGTGGGCTCTTCTGAGCCTTGCTGTTACATGGGGATTCAGTTGTCTGAAAAAACGTGTTTATTTCGGGCTGAAAAACACGTTTTGAAAAGTGTGTTGTTACTGCCCCATAACTTACATGGGGTTGACCAAACTTGCAGAAACATGTTTATTTCTGCTGAAAAACACGTTTTGACCCTTTCTGCACACTGGGGTTAAGAGCTGAGTGTGTGGGCTCTTCTTAGCCTTGCTGTTACATGGGGATTCAGTTGTCTGAAAAAACGCGTTTATTTCGGGCTGAAAAACACGTTTTGAAAAGTGTGCTGTTACTGCCCCATAACTTACATGGGGTTGACCAAACTTGCAGAAACATGTTTATTTCTGCTGAAAAACACGTTTTGACCCTTTCTGCACACTGGGGTTAAGAGCTGAGTGTGTGGGCTCTTCTGAGCCTTGCTGTTACATAGGGATTCAGTTGTCTGAAAAAACGCGTTTATTTCGGGCTGAAAAACACGTTTTGAAAAGTATGTTGTTACTGCCCCATAACTTACATGGGGTTGACCAAACTTGCAGAAACATGTTTATTTCTGCTGAAAAACACGTTTTGACCCTTTCTGCACACTGGGGTTAAGATCTGAGTGTGTGGGCTCTTCTGAACCTTGCTGTTACATGGGGATTCAGTTGTCTGAAAAAACGCGTTTATTTCGGGCTGAAAAACACGTTTTGAAAAGTGTGTTGTTACTGCCCCATAACTTACATGGGGTTGACCAAACTTGCAGAAACATGTTTATTTCTGCTGAAAAACACGTTTTGACCCTTTCTGCACACTGGGGTTAAGAGCTGAGTGTGTGGGCTCTTCTGAACCTTGCTGTTACATGGGGATTCAGTTGTCTGAAAAAACGCGTTTATTTCGGGCTGAAAAAAACGTTTTGAAAAGTGTGTTGTTACTGCCCCATAACTTACATGGGGTTGACCAAACTTGCAGAAACATGTTTATTTCTGCTGAAAAACACGTTTTGACCCTTTCTGCACACTGGGGTTAAGAGGTGAGTGTGTGGGCTCTTCTGAGCCTTGCTGTTACATGGGGATTCAGTTGTCTGAAAAAACGCGTTTATTTCGGGCTGAAAAACACGTTTTGAAAAGTGTGTTGTTACTGCCCCATAACTTACATGGGGTTGACCAAACTTGCAGAAACATGTTTATTTCTGCTGAAAAACACGTTTTGACCCTTTCTGCACACTGGGGTTAAGAGCTGAGTGTGTGGGCTCTTCTGAACCTTGCTGTTACATGGGGATTCAGTTGTCTGAAAAAACGCGTTTATTTCGGGCTGAAAAACACGTTTTGAAAAGTGTGTTGTTACTGCCCCATAACTTACATGGGGTTGACCAAACTTGCAGAAACATGTTTATTTCTGCTGAAAAACACGTTTTGACCCTTTCTGCACACTGGGGTTAAGAGCTGAGTGTGTGGGCTCTTCTGAGCCTTGCTGTTACATAGGGATTCAGTTGTCTGAAAAAACGCGTTTATTTCGGGCTGAAAAACACGTTTTGAAAAGTGTGTTGTTACTGCCCCATAACTTACATGGGGTTGACCAAACTTGCAGAAACATGTTTATTTCTGCTGAAAAACACGTTTTGACCCTTTCTGCACACTGGGGTTAAGATCTGAGTGTGTGGGCTCTTCTGAACCTTGCTGTTACATGGGGATTCAGTTGTCTGAAAAAACGCGTTTATTTCGGGCTGAAAAACACGTTTTGAAAAGTGTGTTGTTACTGCCCCATAACTTACATGGGGTTGACCAAACTTGCAGAAACATGTTTATTTCTGCTGAAAAACACGTTTTGACCCTTTCTGCACACTGGGGTTAAGAGCTGAGTGTGTGGGCTCTTCTGAACCTTGCTGTTACATGGGGATTCAGTTGTCTGAAAAAACGCGTTTATTTCGGGCTGAAAAACACGTTTTGAAAAGTGTGTTGTTACTGCCCCATAACTTACATGGGGTTGACCAAACTTGCAGAAACATGTTTATTTCTGCTGAAAAACACGTTTTGACCCTTTCTGCACACTGGGGTTAAGAGCTGAGTGTGTGGGCTCTTCTGAGCCTTGCTGTTACATAGGGATTCAGTTGTCTGAAAAAACGCGTTTATTTCGGGCTGAAAAACACGTTTTGAAAAGTGTGTTGTTACTGCCCCATAACTTACATGGGGTTGACCAAACTTGCAGAAACATGTTTATTTCTGCTGAAAAACACGTTTTGACCCTTTCTGCACACTGGGGTTAACAGCTGAGTGTGTGGGCTCTTCTGAACCTTGCTGTTACATGGGGATTCAGTTGTCTGAAAAAACGCGTTTATTTCGGGCTGAAAAACACGTTTTGAAAAGTGTGTTGTTACTGCCCCATAACTTACATAGGGTTGACCAAACTTGCAGAAACATGTTTATTTCTGCTGAAAAACACGTTTTGACCCTTTCTGCACACTGGGGTTAAGAGCTGAGTGTGTGGGCTCTTCTGAACCTTGCTGTTACATGGGGATTCAGTTGTCTGAAAAAACGCGTTTATTTCGGGCTGAAAAACACGTTTTGAAAAGTGTGTTGTTACTGCCCCATAACTTACATAGGGTTGACCAAACTTGCAGAAACATGTTTATTTCTGCTGAAAAACACGTTTTGACCCTTTCTGCACACTGGGGTTAAGAGCTGAGTGTGTGGGCTCTTCTGAACCTTGCTGTTACATGGGGATTCAGTTGTCTGAAAAAACGCGTTTATTTCGGGCTGAAAAACACGTTTTGAAAAGTGTGCTGTTACTGTCCCATAACTTACATGGGGTTGACCAAACTTGCAGAAACATGTTTATTTCTGCTGAAAAACACGTTTTGACCCTTTCTGCACACTGGGGTTAAGAGCTGAGTGTGTGGGCTCTTCTGAGCCTTGCTGTTACATGGGGATTCAGTTGTCTGAAAAAACGTGTTTATTTCGGGCTGAAAAACACGTTTTGAAAAGTGTGTTGTTACTGCCCCATAACTTACATGGGGTTGACCAAACTTTCAGAAACATGTTTATTTCTGCTGAAAAACACGTTTTGACCCTTTCTGCACACTGGGGTTAAGAGCTGAGTGTGTGGGCTCTTCTTAGCCTTGCTGTTACATGGGGATTCAGTTGTCTGAAAAAACGCGTTTATTTCGGGCTGAAAAACACGTTTTGAAAAGTGTGCTGTTACTGCCCCATAACTTACATGGGGTTGACCAAACTTGCAGAAACATGTTTATTTCTGCTGAAAAACACGTTTTGACCCTTTCTGCACACTGGGGTTAAGAGCTGAGTGTGTGGGCTCTTCTGAGCCTTGCTGTTACATAGGGATTCAGTTGTCTGAAAAAACGCGTTTATTTCGGGCTGAAAAACACGTTTTGAAAAGTGTGTTGTTACTGCCCCATAACTTACATGGGGTTGACCAAACTTGCAGAAACATGTTTATTTCTGCTGAAAAACACGTTTTGACCCTTTCTGCACACAGGGGTTAAGATCTGAGTGTGTGGGCTCTTCTGAACATTGCTGTTACATGGGGATTCAGTTGTCTGAAAAAACGCGTTTATTTCGGGCTGAAAAACACGTTTTGAAAAGTGTGTTGTTACTGCCCCATAACTTACATGGGGTTGACCAAACTTGCAGAAACATGTTTATTTCTGCTGAAAAACACGTTTTGACCCTTTCTGCACACTGGGGTTAAGAGCTGAGTGTGTGGGCTCTTCTGAACCTTGCTGTTACATGGGGATTCAGTTGTCTGAAAAAACGCGTTTATTTCGGGCTGAAAAACACGTTTTGAAAAGTGTGCTGTTACTGTCCCATAACTTACATGGGGTTGACCAAACTTGCAGAAACATGTTTATTTCTGCTGAAAAACACGTTTTGACCCTTTCTGCACACTGGGGTTAAGAGCTGAGTGTGTGGGCTCTTCTGAACCTTGCTGTTACATGGGGATTCAGTTGTCTGAAAAAACGCGTTTATTTCGGGCTGAAAAACACGTTTTGAAAAGTGTGTTGTTACTGCCCCATAACTTACATGGGGTTGACCAAACTTGCAGAAACATGTTTATTTCTGCTGAAAAACACGTTTTGACCCTTTCTGCACACTGGGGTTAAGAGGTGAGTGTGTGGGCTCTTCTGAGCCTTGCTGTTACATGGGGATTCAGTTGTCTGAAAAAACGCGTTTATTTCGGGCTGAAAAACACGTTTTGAAAAGTGTGTTGTTACTGCCCCATAACTTACATAGGGTTGACCAAACTTGCAGAAACATGTTTATTTCTGCTGAAAAACACGTTTTGACCCTTTCTGCACACTGGGGTTAAGAGCTGAGTGTGTGGGCTCTTCTGAACCTTGCTGTTACATGGGGATTCAGTTGTCTGAAAAAACGCGTTTATTTCGGGCTGAAAAACACGTTTTGAAAAGTGTGTTGTTACTGCCCCATAACTTACATGGGGTTGACCAAACTTTCAGAAACATGTTTATTTCTGCTGAAAAACACGTTTTGACCCTTTCTGCACACTGGGGTTAAGAGCTGAGTGTGTGGGCTCTTCTTAGCCTTGCTGTTACATGGGGATTCAGTTGTCTGAAAAAACGCGTTTATTTCGGGCTGAAAAACACGTTTTGAAAAGTGTGCTGTTACTGCCCCATAACTTATATGGGGTTGACCAAACTTGCAGAAACATGTTTATTTCTGCTGAAAAACACGTTTTGACCCTTTCTGCACACTGGGGTTAAGAGCTGAGTGTGTGGGCTCTTCTGAGCCTTGCTGTTACATAGGGATTCAGTTGTCTGAAAAAACGCGTTTATTTCGGGCTGAAAAACACGTTTTGAAAAGTGTGTTGTTACTGCCCCATAACTTACATGGGGTTGACCAAACTTGCAGAAACATGTTTATTTCTGCTGAAAAACACGTTTTGACCCTTTCTGCACACAGGGGTTAAGATCTGAGTGTGTGGGCTCTTCTGAGCCTTGCTGTTACATAGGGATTCAGTTGTCTGAAAAAACGCGTTTATTTCGGGCTGAAAAACACGTTTTGAAAAGTGTGTTGTTACTGCCCCATAACTTACATGGGGTTGACCAAACTTGCAGAAACATGTTTATTTCTGCTGAAAAACACGTTTTGACCCTTTCTGCACACTGGGGTTAAGAGCTGAGTGTGTGGGCTCTTCTGAACCTTGCTGTTACATGGGGATTCAGTTGTCTGAAAAAACGCGTTTATTTCGGGCTGAAAAACACGTTTTGAAAAGTGTGTTGTTACTGCCCCATAACTTACATGGGGTTGACCAAACTTGCAGAAACATGTTTATTTCTGCTGAAAAACACGTTTTGACCCTTTCTGCACACTGGGGTTAAGAGCTGAGTGTGTGGGCTCTTCTGAACCTTGCTGTTACATGGGGATTCAGTTGTCTGAAAAAACGCGTTTATTTCGGGCTGAAAAACACGTTTTGAAAAGTGTGCTGTTACTGTCCCATAACTTACATGGGGTTGACCAAACTTGCAGAAACATGTTTATTTCTGCTGAAAAACACGTTTTGACCCTTTCTGCACACTGGGGTTAAGAGCTGAGTGTGTGGGCTCTTCTGAACCTTGCTGTTACATGGGGATTCAGTTGTCTGAAAAAACGCGTTTATTTCGGGCTGAAAAACACGTTTTGAAAAGTGTGCTGTTACTGTCCCATAACTTACATGGGGTTGACCAAACTTGCAGAAACATGTTTATTTCTGCTGAAAAACACGTTTTGACCCTTTCTGCACACTGGGGTTAAGAGCTGAGTGTGTGGGCTCTTCTGAGCCTTGCTGTTACATGGGGATTCAGTTGTCTGAAAAAACGTGTTTATTTCGGGCTGAAAAACACGTTTTGAAAAGTGTGTTGTTACTGCCCCATAACTTACATGGGGTTGACCAAACTTGCAGAAACATGTTTATTTCTGCTGAAAAACACGTTTTGACCCTTTCTGCACACTGGGGTTAAGAGCTGAGTGTGTGGGCTCTTCTTAGCCTTGCTGTTACATGGGGATTCAGTTGTCTGAAAAAACGCGTTTATTTCGGGCTGAAAAACACGTTTTGAAAAGTGTGCTGTTACTGCCCCATAACTTACATGGGGTTGACCAAACTTGCAGAAACATGTTTATTTCTGCTGAAAAACACGTTTTGACCCTTTCTGCACACTGGGGTTAAGATCTGAGTGTGTGGGCTCTTCTGAACCTTGCTGTTACATGGGGATTCAGTTGTCTGAAAAAACGCGTTTATTTCGGGCTGAAAAACACGTTTTGAAAAGTGTGTTGTTACTGCCCCATAACTTACATGGGGTTGACCAAACTTGCAGAAACATGTTTATTTCTGCTGAAAAACACGTTTTGACCCTTTCTGCACACTGGGGTTAAGAGCTGAGTGTGTGGGCTCTTCTGAACCTTGCTGTTACATGGGGATTCAGTTGTCTGAAAAAACGCGTTTATTTCGGGCTGAAAAACACGTTTTGAAAAGTGTGTTGTTACTGCCCCATAACTTACATGGGGTTGACCAAACTTGCAGAAACATGTTTATTTCTGCTGAAAAACACGTTTTGACCCTTTCTGCACACTGGGGTTAAGAGCTGAGTGTGTGGGCTCTTCTGAACCTTGCTGTTACATGGGGATTCAGTTGTCTGAAAAAACGCGTTTATTTCGGGCTGAAAAACACGTTTTGAAAAGTGTGTTGTTACTGCCCCATAACTTACATGGGGTTGACCAAACTTGCAGAAACATGTTTATTTCTGCTGAAAAACACGTTTTGACCCTTTCTGCACACTGGGGTTAAGAGCTGAGTGTGTGGGCTCTTCTGAGCCTTGCTGTTACATAGGGATTCAGTTGTCTGAAAAAACGCGTTTATTTCGGGCTGAAAAACACGTTTTGAAAAGTGTGTTGTTACTGCCCCATAACTTACATGGGGTTGACCAAACTTGCAGAAACATGTTTATTTCTGCTGAAAAACACGTTTTGACCCTTTCTGCACACTGGGGTTAAGATCTGAGTGTGTGGGCTCTTCTGAACCTTGCTGTTACATGGGGATTCAGTTGTCTGAAAAAACGCGTTTATTTCGGGCTGAAAAACACGTTTTGAAAAGTGTGTTGTTACTGCCCCATAACTTACATGGGGTTGACCAAACTTGCAGAAACATGTTTATTTCTGCTGAAAAACACGTTTTGACCCTTTCTGCACACTGGGGTTAAGAGGTGAGTGTGTGGGCTCTTCTGAGCCTTGCTGTTACATGGGGATTCAGTTGTCTGAAAAAACGCGTTTATTTCGGGCTGAAAAACACGTTTTGAAAAGTGTGTTGTTACTGCCCCATAACTTACATGGGGTTGACCAAACTTGCAGAAACATGTTTATTTCTGCTGAAAAACACGTTTTGACCCTTTCTGCACACTGGGGTTAACAGCTGAGTGTGTGGGCTCTTCTGAACCTTGCTGTTACATGGGGATTCAGTTGTCTGAAAAAACGCGTTTATTTCGGGCTGAAAAACACGTTTTGAAAAGTGTGTTGTTACTGCCCCATAACTTACATGGGGTTGACCAAACTTGCAGAAACATGTTTATTTCTGCTGAAAAACACGTTTTGACCCTTTCTGCACACTGGGGTTAAGAGCTGAGTGTGTGGGCTCTTCTGAACCTTGCTGTTACATGGGGATTCAGTTGTCTGAAAAAACGCGTTTATTTCGGGCTGAAAAACACGTTTTGAAAAGTGTGCTGTTACTGTCCCATAACTTACATGGGGTTGACCAAACTTGCAGAAACATGTTTATTTCTGCTGAAAAACACGTTTTGACCCTTTCTGCACACTGGGGTTAAGAGCTGAGTGTGTGGGCTCTTCTGAGCCTTGCTGTTACATGGGGATTCAGTTGTCTGAAAAAACGTGTTTATTTCGGGCTGAAAAACACGTTTTGAAAAGTGTGTTGTTACTGCCCCATAACTTACATGGGGTTGACCAAACTTGCAGAAACATGTTTATTTCTGCTGAAAAACACGTTTTGACCCTTTCTGCACACTGGGGTTAAGAGCTGAGTGTGTGGGCTCTTCTTAGCCTTGCTGTTACATGGGGATTCAGTTGTCTGAAAAAACGCGTTTATTTCGGGCTGAAAAACACGTTTTGAAAAGTGTGCTGTTACTGCCCCATAACTTACATGGGGTTGACCAAACTTGCAGAAACATGTTTATTTCTGCTGAAAAACACGTTTTGACCCTTTCTGCACACTGGGGTTAAGAGCTGAGTGTGTGGGCTCTTCTGAGCCTTGCTGTTACATAGGGATTCAGTTGTCTGAAAAAACGCGTTTATTTCGGGCTGAAAAACACGTTTTGAAAAGTATGTTGTTACTGCCCCATAACTTACATGGGGTTGACCAAACTTGCAGAAACATGTTTATTTCTGCTGAAAAACACGTTTTGACCCTTTCTGCACACTGGGGTTAAGATCTGAGTGTGTGGGCTCTTCTGAACCTTGCTGTTACATGGGGATTCAGTTGTCTGAAAAAACGCGTTTATTTCGGGCTGAAAAACACGTTTTGAAAAGTGTGTTGTTACTGCCCCATAACTTACATGGGGTTGACCAAACTTGCAGAAACATGTTTATTTCTGCTGAAAAACACGTTTTGACCCTTTCTGCACACTGGGGTTAAGAGCTGAGTGTGTGGGCTCTTCTGAACCTTGCTGTTACATGGGGATTCAGTGTTCTGAAAAAACGCGTTTATTTCGGGCTGAAAAACACGTTTTGAAAAGTGTGTTGTTACTGCCCCATAACTTACATGGGGTTGACCAAACTTGCAGAAACATGTTTATTTCTGCTGAAAAACACGTTTTGACCCTTTCTGCACACTGGGGTTAAGAGGTGAGTGTGTGGGCTCTTCTGAGCCTTGCTGTTACATGGGGATTCAGTTGTCTGAAAAAACGCGTTTATTTCGGGCTGAAAAACACGTTTTGAAAAGTGTGTTGTTACTGCCCCATAACTTACATGGGGTTGACCAAACTTGCAGAAACATGTTTATTTCTGCTGAAAAACACGTTTTGACCCTTTCTGCACACTGGGGTTAAGAGCTGAGTGTGTGGGCTCTTCTGAACCTTGCTGTTACATGGGGATTCAGTTGTCTGAAAAAACGCGTTTATTTCGGGCTGAAAAACACGTTTTGAAAAGTGTGTTGTTACTGCCCCATAACTTACATGGGGTTGACCAAACTTGCAGAAACATGTTTATTTCTGCTGAAAAACACGTTTTGACCCTTTCTGCACACTGGGGTTAAGAGCTGAGTGTGTGGGCTCTTCTGAGCCTTGCTGTTACATAGGGATTCAGTTGTCTGAAAAAACGCGTTTATTTCGGGCTGAAAAACACGTTTTGAAAAGTGTGTTGTTACTGCCCCATAACTTACATGGGGTTGACCAAACTTGCAGAAACATGTTTATTTCTGCTGAAAAACACGTTTTGACCCTTTCTGCACACTGGGGTTAAGATCTGAGTGTGTGGGCTCTTCTGAACCTTGCTGTTACATGGGGATTCAGTTGTCTGAAAAAACGCGTTTATTTCGGGCTGAAAAACACGTTTTGAAAAGTGTGTTGTTACTGCCCCATAACTTACATGGGGTTGACCAAACTTGCAGAAACATGTTTATTTCTGCTGAAAAACACGTTTTGACCCTTTCTGCACACTGGGGTTAAGAGCTGAGTGTGTGGGCTCTTCTGAACCTTGCTGTTACATGGGGATTCAGTTGTCTGAAAAAACGCGTTTATTTCGGGCTGAAAAACACGTTTTGAAAAGTGTGTTGTTACTGCCCCATAACTTACATGGGGTTGACCAAACTTGCAGAAACATGTTTATTTCTGCTGAAAAACACGTTTTGACCCTTTCTGCACACTGGGGTTAAGAGCTGAGTGTGTGGGCTCTTCTGAGCCTTGCTGTTACATAGGGATTCAGTTGTCTGAAAAAACGCGTTTATTTCGGGCTGAAAAACACGTTTTGAAAAGTGTGTTGTTACTGCCCCATAACTTACATGGGGTTGACCAAACTTGCAGAAACATGTTTATTTCTGCTGAAAAACACGTTTTGACCCTTTCTGCACACTGGGGTTAACAGCTGAGTGTGTGGGCTCTTCTGAACCTTGCTGTTACATGGGGATTCAGTTGTCTGAAAAAACGCGTTTATTTCGGGCTGAAAAACACGTTTTGAAAAGTGTGTTGTTACTGCCCCATAACTTACATAGGGTTGACCAAACTTGCAGAAACATGTTTATTTCTGCTGAAAAACACGTTTTGACCCTTTCTGCACACTGGGGTTAAGAGCTGAGTGTGTGGGCTCTTCTGAACCTTGCTGTTACATGGGGATTCAGTTGTCTGAAAAAACGCGTTTATTTCGGGCTGAAAAACACGTTTTGAAAAGTGTGTTGTTACTGCCCCATAACTTACATAGGGTTGACCAAACTTGCAGAAACATGTTTATTTCTGCTGAAAAACACGTTTTGACCCTTTCTGCACACTGGGGTTAAGAGCTGAGTGTGTGGGCTCTTCTGAACCTTGCTGTTACATGGGGATTCAGTTGTCTGAAAAAACGCGTTTATTTCGGGCTGAAAAACACGTTTTGAAAAGTGTGCTGTTACTGTCCCATAACTTACATGGGGTTGACCAAACTTGCAGAAACATGTTTATTTCTGCTGAAAAACACGTTTTGACCCTTTCTGCACACTGGGGTTAAGAGCTGAGTGTGTGGGCTCTTCTGAGCCTTGCTGTTACATGGGGATTCAGTTGTCTGAAAAAACGTGTTTATTTCGGGCTGAAAAACACGTTTTGAAAAGTGTGTTGTTACTGCCCCATAACTTACATGGGGTTGACCAAACTTTCAGAAACATGTTTATTTCTGCTGAAAAACACGTTTTGACCCTTTCTGCACACTGGGGTTAAGAGCTGAGTGTGTGGGCTCTTCTTAGCCTTGCTGTTACATGGGGATTCAGTTGTCTGAAAAAACGCGTTTATTTCGGGCTGAAAAACACGTTTTGAAAAGTGTGCTGTTACTGCCCCATAACTTACATGGGGTTGACCAAACTTGCAGAAACATGTTTATTTCTGCTGAAAAACACGTTTTGACCCTTTCTGCACACTGGGGTTAAGAGCTGAGTGTGTGGGCTCTTCTGAGCCTTGCTGTTACATAGGGATTCAGTTGTCTGAAAAAACGCGTTTATTTCGGGCTGAAAAACACGTTTTGAAAAGTGTGTTGTTACTGCCCCATAACTTACATGGGGTTGACCAAACTTGCAGAAACATGTTTATTTCTGCTGAAAAACACGTTTTGACCCTTTCTGCACACAGGGGTTAAGATCTGAGTGTGTGGGCTCTTCTGAACATTGCTGTTACATGGGGATTCAGTTGTCTGAAAAAACGCGTTTATTTCGGGCTGAAAAACACGTTTTGAAAAGTGTGTTGTTACTGCCCCATAACTTACATGGGGTTGACCAAACTTGCAGAAACATGTTTATTTCTGCTGAAAAACACGTTTTGACCCTTTCTGCACACTGGGGTTAAGAGCTGAGTGTGTGGGCTCTTCTGAACCTTGCTGTTACATGGGGATTCAGTTGTCTGAAAAAACGCGTTTATTTCGGGCTGAAAAACACGTTTTGAAAAGTGTGCTGTTACTGTCCCATAACTTACATGGGGTTGACCAAACTTGCAGAAACATGTTTATTTCTGCTGAAAAACACGTTTTGACCCTTTCTGCACACTGGGGTTAAGAGCTGAGTGTGTGGGCTCTTCTGAACCTTGCTGTTACATGGGGATTCAGTTGTCTGAAAAAACGCGTTTATTTCGGGCTGAAAAACACGTTTTGAAAAGTGTGTTGTTACTGCCCCATAACTTACATGGGGTTGACCAAACTTGCAGAAACATGTTTATTTCTGCTGAAAAACACGTTTTGACCCTTTCTGCACACTGGGGTTAAGAGGTGAGTGTGTGGGCTCTTCTGAGCCTTGCTGTTACATGGGGATTCAGTTGTCTGAAAAAACGCGTTTATTTCGGGCTGAAAAACACGTTTTGAAAAGTGTGTTGTTACTGCCCCATAACTTACATAGGGTTGACCAAACTTGCAGAAACATGTTTATTTCTGCTGAAAAACACGTTTTGACCCTTTCTGCACACTGGGGTTAAGAGCTGAGTGTGTGGGCTCTTCTGAACCTTGCTGTTACATGGGGATTCAGTTGTCTGAAAAAACGCGTTTATTTCGGGCTGAAAAACACGTTTTGAAAAGTGTGCTGTTACTGTCCCATAACTTACATGGGGTTGACCAAACTTGCAGAAACATGTTTATTTCTGCTGAAAAACACGTTTTGACCCTTTCTGCACACTGGGGTTAAGAGCTGAGTGTGTGGGCTCTTCTGAGCCTTGCTGTTACATGGGGATTCAGTTGTCTGAAAAAACGTGTTTATTTCGGGCTGAAAAACACGTTTTGAAAAGTGTGTTGTTACTGCCCCATAACTTACATGGGGTTGACCAAACTTTCAGAAACATGTTTATTTCTGCTGAAAAACACGTTTTGACCCTTTCTGCACACTGGGGTTAAGAGCTGAGTGTGTGGGCTCTTCTTAGCCTTGCTGTTACATGGGGATTCAGTTGTCTGAAAAAACGCGTTTATTTCGGGCTGAAAAACACGTTTTGAAAAGTGTGCTGTTACTGCCCCATAACTTATATGGGGTTGACCAAACTTGCAGAAACATGTTTATTTCTGCTGAAAAACACGTTTTGACCCTTTCTGCACACTGGGGTTAAGAGCTGAGTGTGTGGGCTCTTCTGAGCCTTGCTGTTACATAGGGATTCAGTTGTCTGAAAAAACGCGTTTATTTCGGGCTGAAAAACACGTTTTGAAAAGTGTGTTGTTACTGCCCCATAACTTACATGGGGTTGACCAAACTTGCAGAAACATGTTTATTTCTGCTGAAAAACACGTTTTGACCCTTTCTGCACACAGGGGTTAAGATCTGAGTGTGTGGGCTCTTCTGAGCCTTGCTGTTACATAGGGATTCAGTTGTCTGAAAAAACGCGTTTATTTCGGGCTGAAAAACACGTTTTGAAAAGTGTGTTGTTACTGCCCCATAACTTACATGGGGTTGACCAAACTTGCAGAAACATGTTTATTTCTGCTGAAAAACACGTTTTGACCCTTTCTGCACACTGGGGTTAAGAGCTGAGTGTGTGGGCTCTTCTGAACCTTGCTGTTACATGGGGATTCAGTTGTCTGAAAAAACGCGTTTATTTCGGGCTGAAAAACACGTTTTGAAAAGTGTGTTGTTACTGCCCCATAACTTACATGGGGTTGACCAAACTTGCAGAAACATGTTTATTTCTGCTGAAAAACACGTTTTGACCCTTTCTGCACACTGGGGTTAAGAGCTGAGTGTGTGGGCTCTTCTGAACCTTGCTGTTACATGGGGATTCAGTTGTCTGAAAAAACGCGTTTATTTCGGGCTGAAAAACACGTTTTGAAAAGTGTGCTGTTACTGTCCCATAACTTACATGGGGTTGACCAAACTTGCAGAAACATGTTTATTTCTGCTGAAAAACACGTTTTGACCCTTTCTGCACACTGGGGTTAAGAGCTGAGTGTGTGGGCTCTTCTGAACCTTGCTGTTACATGGGGATTCAGTTGTCTGAAAAAACGCGTTTATTTCGGGCTGAAAAACACGTTTTGAAAAGTGTGCTGTTACTGTCCCATAACTTACATGGGGTTGACCAAACTTGCAGAAACATGTTTATTTCTGCTGAAAAACACGTTTTGACCCTTTCTGCACACTGGGGTTAAGAGCTGAGTGTGTGGGCTCTTCTGAGCCTTGCTGTTACATGGGGATTCAGTTGTCTGAAAAAACGTGTTTATTTCGGGCTGAAAAACACGTTTTGAAAAGTGTGTTGTTACTGCCCCATAACTTACATGGGGTTGACCAAACTTGCAGAAACATGTTTATTTCTGCTGAAAAACACGTTTTGACCCTTTCTGCACACTGGGGTTAAGAGCTGAGTGTGTGGGCTCTTCTTAGCCTTGCTGTTACATGGGGATTCAGTTGTCTGAAAAAACGCGTTTATTTCGGGCTGAAAAACACGTTTTGAAAAGTGTGCTGTTACTGCCCCATAACTTACATGGGGTTGACCAAACTTGCAGAAACATGTTTATTTCTGCTGAAAAACACGTTTTGACCCTTTCTGCACACTGGGGTTAAGAGCTGAGTGTGTGGGCTCTTCTGAGCCTTGCTGTTACATAGGGATTCAGTTGTCTGAAAAAACGCGTTTATTTCGGGCTGAAAAACACGTTTTGAAAAGTATGTTGTTACTGCCCCATAACTTACATGGGGTTGACCAAACTTGCAGAAACATGTTTATTTCTGCTGAAAAACACGTTTTGACCCTTTCTGCACACTGGGGTTAAGATCTGAGTGTGTGGGCTCTTCTGAACCTTGCTGTTACATGGGGATTCAGTTGTCTGAAAAAACGCGTTTATTTCGGGCTGAAAAACACGTTTTGAAAAGTGTGTTGTTACTGCCCCATAACTTACATGGGGTTGACCAAACTTGCAGAAACATGTTTATTTCTGCTGAAAAACACGTTTTGACCCTTTCTGCACACTGGGGTTAAGAGCTGAGTGTGTGGGCTCTTCTGAACCTTGCTGTTACATGGGGATTCAGTTGTCTGAAAAAACGCGTTTATTTCGGGCTGAAAAACACGTTTTGAAAAGTGTGTTGTTACTGCCCCATAACTTACATGGGGTTGACCAAACTTGCAGAAACATGTTTATTTCTGCTGAAAAACACGTTTTGACCCTTTCTGCACACTGGGGTTAAGAGGTGAGTGTGTGGGCTCTTCTGAGCCTTGCTGTTACATGGGGATTCAGTTGTCTGAAAAAACGCGTTTATTTCGGGCTGAAAAACACGTTTTGAAAAGTGTGTTGTTACTGCCCCATAACTTACATGGGGTTGACCAAACTTGCAGAAACATGTTTATTTCTGCTGAAAAACACGTTTTGACCCTTTCTGCACACTGGGGTTAAGAGCTGAGTGTGTGGGCTCTTCTGAACCTTGCTGTTACATGGGGATTCAGTTGTCTGAAAAAACGCGTTTATTTCGGGCTGAAAAACACGTTTTGAAAAGTGTGTTGTTACTGCCCCATAACTTACATGGGGTTGACCAAACTTGCAGAAACATGTTTATTTCTGCTGAAAAACACGTTTTGACCCTTTCTGCACACTGGGGTTAAGAGCTGAGTGTGTGGGCTCTTCTGAGCCTTGCTGTTACATAGGGATTCAGTTGTCTGAAAAAACGCGTTTATTTCGGGCTGAAAAACACGTTTTGAAAAGTGTGTTGTTACTGCCCCATAACTTACATGGGGTTGACCAAACTTGCAGAAACATGTTTATTTCTGCTGAAAAACACGTTTTGACCCTTTCTGCACACTGGGGTTAAGATCTGAGTGTGTGGGCTCTTCTGAACCTTGCTGTTACATGGGGATTCAGTTGTCTGAAAAAACGCGTTTATTTCGGGCTGAAAAACACGTTTTGAAAAGTGTGTTGTTACTGCCCCATAACTTACATGGGGTTGACCAAACTTGCAGAAACATGTTTATTTCTGCTGAAAAACACGTTTTGACCCTTTCTGCACACTGGGGTTAAGAGCTGAGTGTGTGGGCTCTTCTGAACCTTGCTGTTACATGGGGATTCAGTTGTCTGAAAAAACGCGTTTATTTCGGGCTGAAAAACACGTTTTGAAAAGTGTGTTGTTACTGCCCCATAACTTACATGGGGTTGACCAAACTTGCAGAAACATGTTTATTTCTGCTGAAAAACACGTTTTGACCCTTTCTGCACACTGGGGTTAAGAGGTGAGTGTGTGGGCTCTTCTGAGCCTTGCTGTTACATGGGGATTCAGTTGTCTGAAAAAACGTGTTTATTTCGGGCTGAAAAACACGTTTTGAAAAGTGTGTTGTTACTGCCCCATAACTTACATGGGGTTGACCAAACTTTCAGAAACATGTTTATTTCTGCTGAAAAACACGTTTTGACCCTTTCTGCACACTGGGGTTAAGAGCTGAGTGTGTGGGCTCTTCTTAGCCTTGCTGTTACATGGGGATTCAGTTGTCTGAAAAAACGCGTTTATTTCGGGCTGAAAAACACGTTTTGAAAAGTGTGTTGTTACTGCCCCATAACTTACATAGGGTTGACCAAACTTGCAGAAACATGTTTATTTCTGCTGAAAAACACGTTTTGACCCTTTCTGCACACTGGGGTTAAGAGCTGAGTGTGTGGGCTCTTCTGAACCTTGCTGTTACATGGGGATTCAGTTGTCTGAAAAAACGCGTTTATTTCGGGCTGAAAAACACGTTTTGAAAAGTGTGCTGTTACTGTCCCATAACTTACATGGGGTTGACCAAACTTGCAGAAACATGTTTATTTCTGCTGAAAAACACGTTTTGACCCTTTCTGCACACTGGGGTTAAGAGCTGAGTGTGTGGGCTCTTCTGAACCTTGCTGTTACATGGGGATTCAGTTGTCTGAAAAAACGCGTTTATTTCGGGCTGAAAAACACGTTTTGAAAAGTGTGCTGTTACTGTCCCATAACTTACATGGGGTTGACCAAACTTGCAGAAACATGTTTATTTCTGCTGAAAAACACGTTTTGACCCTTTCTGCACACTGGGGTTAAGAGCTGAGTGTGTGGGCTCTTCTGAGCCTTGCTGTTACATGGGGATTCAGTTGTCTGAAAAAACGTGTTTATTTCGGGCTGAAAAACACGTTTTGAAAAGTGTGTTGTTACTGCCCCATAACTTACATGGGGTTGACCAAACTTGCAGAAACATGTTTATTTCTGCTGAAAAACACGTTTTGACCCTTTCTGCACACTGGGGTTAAGAGCTGAGTGTGTGGGCTCTTCTTAGCCTTGCTGTTACATGGGGATTCAGTTGTCTGAAAAAACGCGTTTATTTCGGGCTGAAAAACACGTTTTGAAAAGTGTGCTGTTACTGCCCCATAACTTACATGGGGTTGACCAAACTTGCAGAAACATGTTTATTTCTGCTGAAAAACACGTTTTGACCCTTTCTGCACACTGGGGTTAAGAGCTGAGTGTGTGGGCTCTTCTGAGCCTTGCTGTTACATAGGGATTCAGTTGTCTGAAAAAACGCGTTTATTTCGGGCTGAAAAACACGTTTTGAAAAGTATGTTGTTACTGCCCCATAACTTACATGGGGTTGACCAAACTTGCAGAAACATGTTTATTTCTGCTGAAAAACACGTTTTGACCCTTTCTGCACACTGGGGTTAAGATCTGAGTGTGTGGGCTCTTCTGAACCTTGCTGTTACATGGGGATTCAGTTGTCTGAAAAAACGCGTTTATTTCGGGCTGAAAAACACGTTTTGAAAAGTGTGTTGTTACTGCCCCATAACTTACATGGGGTTGACCAAACTTGCAGAAACATGTTTATTTCTGCTGAAAAACACGTTTTGACCCTTTCTGCACACTGGGGTTAAGAGGTGAGTGTGTGGGCTCTTCTGAGCCTTGCTGTTACATGGGGATTCAGTTGTCTGAAAAAACGCGTTTATTTCGGGCTGAAAAACACGTTTTGAAAAGTGTGCTGTTACTGTCCCATAACTTACATGGGGTTGACCAAACTTGCAGAAACATGTTTATTTCTGCTGAAAAACACGTTTTGACCCTTTCTGCACACTGGGGTTAAGAGCTGAGTGTGTGGGCTCTTCTGATCCTTGCTGTTACATGGGGATTCAGTTGTCTGAAAAAACGTGTTTATTTCGGGCTGAAAAACACGTTTTGAAAAGTGTGTTGTTACTGCCCCATAACTTACATGGGGTTGACCAAACTTTCAGAAACATGTTTATTTCTGCTGAAAAACACGTTTTGACCCTTTCTGCACACTGGGGTTAAGAGCTGAGTGTGTGGGCTCTTCTTAGCCTTGCTGTTACATGGGGATTCAGTTGTCTGAAAAAACGCGTTTATTTCGGGCTGAAAAACACGTTTTGAAAAGTGTGCTGTTACTGCCCCATAACTTACATGGGGTTGACCAAACTTGCAGAAACATGTTTATTTCTGCTGAAAAACACGTTTTGACCCTTTCTGCACACTGGGGTTAAGATCTGAGTGTGTGGGCTCTTCTGAACCTTGCTGTTACATGGGGATTCAGTTGTCTGAAAAAACGCGTTTATTTCGGGCTGAAAAACACGTTTTGAAAAGTGTGTTGTTACTGCCCCATAACTTACATGGGGTTGACCAAACTTGCAGAAACATGTTTATTTCTGCTGAAAAACACGTTTTGACCCTTTCTGCACACTGGGGTTAAGAGCTGAGTGTGTGGGCTCTTCTGAACCTTGCTGTTACATGGGGATTCAGTTGTCTGAAAAAACGTGTTTATTTCGGGCTGAAAAACACGTTTTGAAAAGTGTGTTGTTACTGCCCCATAACTTACATGGGGTTGACCAAACTTGCAGAAACATGTTTATTTCTGCTGAAAAACACGTTTTGACCCTTTCTGCACACAGGGGTTAAGATCTGAGTGTGTGGGCTCTTCTGAACATTGCTGTTACATGGGGATTCAGTTGTCTGAAAAAACGCGTTTATTTCGGGCTGAAAAACACGTTTTGAAAAGTGTGTTGTTACTGCCCCATAACTTACATGGGGTTGACCAAACTTGCAGAAACATGTTTATTTCTGCTGAAAAACACGTTTTGACCCTTTCTGCACACTGGGGTTAAGAGCTGAGTGTGTGGGCTCTTCTGAACCTTGCTGTTACATGGGGATTCAGTTGTCTGAAAAAACGCGTTTATTTCGGGCTGAAAAACACGTTTTGAAAAGTGTGCTGTTACTGTCCCATAACTTACATGGGGTTGACCAAACTTGCAGAAACATGTTTATTTCTGCTGAAAAACACGTTTTGACCCTTTCTGCACACTGGGGTTAAGAGCTGAGTGTGTGGGCTCTTCTGAACCTTGCTGTTACATGGGGATTCAGTTGTCTGAAAAAACGCGTTTATTTCGGGCTGAAAAACACGTTTTGAAAAGTGTGTTGTTACTGCCCCATAACTTACATGGGGTTGACCAAACTTGCAGAAACATGTTTATTTCTGCTGAAAAACACGTTTTGACCCTTTCTGCACACTGGGGTTAAGAGGTGAGTGTGTGGGCTCTTCTGAGCCTTGCTGTTACATGGGGATTCAGTTGTCTGAAAAAACGCGTTTATTTCGGGCTGAAAAACACGTTTTGAAAAGTGTGTTGTTACTGCCCCATAACTTACATAGGGTTGACCAAACTTGCAGAAACATGTTTATTTCTGCTGAAAAACACGTTTTGACCCTTTCTGCACACTGGGGTTAAGAGCTGAGTGTGTGGGCTCTTCTGAACCTTGCTGTTACATGGGGATTCAGTTGTCTGAAAAAACGCGTTTATTTCGGGCTGAAAAACACGTTTTGAAAAGTGTGCTGTTACTGTCCCATAACTTACATGGGGTTGACCAAACTTGCAGAAACATGTTTATTTCTGCTGAAAAACACGTTTTGACCCTTTCTGCACACTGGGGTTAAGAGCTGAGTGTGTGGGCTCTTCTGAGCCTTGCTGTTACATGGGGATTCAGTTGTCTGAAAAAACGTGTTTATTTCGGGCTGAAAAACACGTTTTGAAAAGTGTGTTGTTACTGCCCCATAACTTACATGGGGTTGACCAAACTTTCAGAAACATGTTTATTTCTGCTGAAAAACACGTTTTGACCCTTTCTGCACACTGGGGTTAAGAGCTGAGTGTGTGGGCTCTTCTTAGCCTTGCTGTTACATGGGGATTCAGTTGTCTGAAAAAACGCGTTTATTTCGGGCTGAAAAACACGTTTTGAAAAGTGTGCTGTTACTGCCCCATAACTTACATGGGGTTGACCAAACTTGCAGAAACATGTTTATTTCTGCTGAAAAACACGTTTTGACCCTTTCTGCACACTGGGGTTAAGAGCTGAGTGTGTGGGCTCTTCTGAGCCTTGCTGTTACATAGGGATTCAGTTGTCTGAAAAAACGCGTTTATTTCGGGCTGAAAAACACGTTTTGAAAAGTGTGTTGTTACTGCCCCATAACTTACATGGGGTTGACCAAACTTGCAGAAACATGTTTATTTCTGCTGAAAAACACGTTTTGACCCTTTCTGCACACAGGGGTTAAGATCTGAGTGTGTGGGCTCTTCTGAACATTGCTGTTACATGGGGATTCAGTTGTCTGAAAAAAGCGTTTATTTCGGGCTGAAAAACACGTTTTGAAAAGTGTGTTGTTACTGCCCCATAACTTACATGGGGTTGACCAAACTTGCAAAAACATGTTTATTTCTGCTGAAAAACACGTTTTGACCCTTTCTGCACACTGGGGTTAAGAGCTGAGTGTGTGGGCTCTTCTGAACCTTGCTGTTACATGGGGATTCAGTTGTCTGAAAAAACGCGTTTATTTCGGGCTGAAAAACACGTTTTGAAAAGTGTGTTGTTACTGCCCCATAACTTACATGGGGTTGACCAAACTTGCAGAAACATGTTTATTTCTGCTGAAAAACACGTTTTGACCCTTTCTGCACACTGGGGTTAAGAGCTGAGTGTGTGGGCTCTTCTGAGCCTTGCTGTTACATGGGGATTCAGTTGTCTGAAAAAACGCGTTTATTTCGGGCTGAAAAACACGTTTTGAAAAGTGTGCTGTTACTGCCCCATAACTTACATGGGGTTGACCAAACTTGCAGAAACATGTTTATTTCTGCTGAAAAACACGTTTTGACCCTTTCTGCACACTGGGGTTAAGAGCTGAGTGTGTGGGCTCTTCTGAACCTTGCTGTTACATGGGGATTCAGTTGTCTGAAAAAACGCGTTTATTTCGGGCTGAAAAACACGTTTTGAAAAGTGTGTTGTTACTGCCCCATAACTTACATAGGGTTGACCAAACTTGCAGAAACATGTTTATTTCTGCTGAAAAACACGTTTTGACCCTTTCTGCACACTGGGGTTAAGAGCTGAGTGTGTGGGCTCTTCTGAACCTTGCTGTTACATGGGGATTCAGTTGTCTGAAAAAACGCGTTTATTTCGGGCTGAAAAACACGTTTTGAAAAGTGTGCTGTTACTGTCCCATAACTTACATGGGGTTGACCAAACTTGCAGAAACATGTTTATTTCTGCTGAAAAACACGTTTTGACCCTTTCTGCACACTGGGGTTAAGAGCTGAGTGTGTGGGCTCTTCTGAACCTTGCTGTTACATGGGGATTCAGTTGTCTGAAAAAACGCGTTTATTTCGGGCTGAAAAACACGTTTTGAAAAGTGTGCTGTTACTGTCCCATAACTTACATGGGGTTGACCAAACTTGCAGAAACATGTTTATTTCTGCTGAAAAACACGTTTTGACCCTTTCTGCACACTGGGGTTAAGAGCTGAGTGTGTGGGCTCTTCTGAGCCTTGCTGTTACATGGGGATTCAGTTGTCTGAAAAAACGTGTTTATTTCGGGCTGAAAAACACGTTTTGAAAAGTGTGTTGTTACTGCCCCATAACTTACATGGGGTTGACCAAACTTGCAGAAACATGTTTATTTCTGCTGAAAAACACGTTTTGACCCTTTCTGCACACTGGGGTTAAGATCTGAGTGTGTGGGCTCTTCTTAGCCTTGCTGTTACATGGGGATTCAGTTGTCTGAAAAAACGCGTTTATTTCGGGCTGAAAAACACGTTTTGAAAAGTGTGCTGTTACTGCCCCATAACTTACATGGGGTTGACCAAACTTGCAGAAACATGTTTATTTCTGCTGAAAAACACGTTTTGACCCTTTCTGCACACTGGGGTTAAGAGCTGAGTGTGTGGGCTCTTCTGAGCCTTGCTGTTACATAGGGATTCAGTTGTCTGAAAAAACGCGTTTATTTCGGGCTGAAAAACACGTTTTGAAAAGTATGTTGTTACTGCCCCATAACTTACATGGGGTTGACCAAACTTGCAGAAACATGTTTATTTCTGCTGAAAAACACGTTTTGACCCTTTCTGCACACTGGGGTTAAGATCTGAGTGTGTGGGCTCTTCTGAACCTTGCTGTTACATGGGGATTCAGTTGTCTGAAAAAACGCGTTTATTTCGGGCTGAAAAACACGTTTTGAAAAGTGTGTTGTTACTGCCCCATAACTTACATGGGGTTGACCAAACTTGCAGAAACATGTTTATTTCTGCTGAAAAACACGTTTTGACCCTTTCTGCACACTGGGGTTAAGAGCTGAGTGTGTGGGCTCTTCTGAACCTTGCTGTTACATGGGGATTCAGTTGTCTGAAAAAACGCGTTTATTTCGGGCTGAAAAACACGTTTTGAAAAGTGTGTTGTTACTGCCCCATAACTTACATGGGGTTGACCAAACTTGCAGAAACATGTTTATTTCTGCTGAAAAACACGTTTTGACCCTTTCTGCACACTGGGGTTAAGAGGTGAGTGTGTGGGCTCTTCTGAGCCTTGCTGTTACATGGGGATTCAGTTGTCTGAAAAAACGCGTTTATTTCGGGCTGAAAAACACGTTTTGAAAAGTGTGCTGTTACTGTCCCATAACTTACATGGGGTTGACCAAACTTGCAGAAACATGTTTATTTCTGCTGAAAAACACGTTTTGACCCTTTCTGCACACTGGGGTTAAGAGCTGAGTGTGTGGGCTCTTCTGATCCTTGCTGTTACATGGGGATTCAGTTGTCTGAAAAAACGTGTTTATTTCGGGCTGAAAAACACGTTTTGAAAAGTGTGTTGTTACTGCCCCATAACTTACATGGGGTTGACCAAACTTTCAGAAACATGTTTATTTCTGCTGAAAAACACGTTTTGACCCTTTCTGCACACTGGGGTTAAGAGCTGAGTGTGTGGGCTCTTCTTAGCCTTGCTGTTACATGGGGATTCAGTTGTCTGAAAAAACGCGTTTATTTCGGGCTGAAAAACACGTTTTGAAAAGTGTGCTGTTACTGCCCCATAACTTACATGGGGTTGACCAAACTTGCAGAAACATGTTTATTTCTGCTGAAAAACACGTTTTGACCCTTTCTGCACACTGGGGTTAAGATCTGAGTGTGTGGGCTCTTCTGAACCTTGCTGTTACATGGGGATTCAGTTGTCTGAAAAAACTCGTTTATTTCGGGCTGAAAAACACGTTTTGAAAAGTGTGTTGTTACTGCCCCATAACTTACATGGGGTTGACCAAACTTGCAGAAACATGTTTATTTCTGCTGAAAAACACGTTTTGACCCTTTCTGCACACTGGGGTTAAGAGCTGAGTGTGTGGGCTCTTCTGAACCTTGCTGTTACATGGGGATTCAGTTGTCTGAAAAAACGTGTTTATTTCGGGCTGAAAAACACGTTTTGAAAAGTGTGTTGTTACTGCCCCATAACTTACATGGGGTTGACCAAACTTTCAGAAACATGTTTATTTCTGCTGAAAAACACGTTTTGACCCTTTCTGCACACTGGGGTTAAGAGCTGAGTGTGTGGGCTCTTCTTAGCCTTGCTGTTACATGGGGATTCAGTTGTCTGAAAAAACGCGTTTATTTCGGGCTGAAAAACACGTTTTGAAAAGTGTGCTGTTACTGCCCCATAACTTACATGGGGTTGACCAAACTTGCAGAAACATGTTTATTTCTGCTGAAAAACACGTTTTGACCCTTTCTGCACACTGGGGTTAAGAGCTGAGTGTGTGGGCTCTTCTGAGCCTTGCTGTTACATAGGGATTCAGTTGTCTGAAAAAACGCGTTTATTTCGGGCTGAAAAACACGTTTTGAAAAGTGTGTTGTTACTGCCCCATAACTTACATGGGGTTGACCAAACTTGCAGAAACATGTTTATTTCTGCTGAAAAACACGTTTTGACCCTTTCTGCACACTGGGGTTAACAGCTGAGTGTGTGGGCTCTTCTGAACCTTGCTGTTACATGGGGATTCAGTTGTCTGAAAAAACGCGTTTATTTCGGGCTGAAAAACACGTTTTGAAAAGTGTGTTGTTACTGCCCCATAACTTACATAGGGTTGACCAAACTTGCAGAAACATGTTTATTTCTGCTGAAAAACACGTTTTGACCCTTTCTGCACACTGGGGTTAAGAGCTGAGTGTGTGGGCTCTTCTGAACCTTGCTGTTACATGGGGATTCAGTTGTCTGAAAAAACGCGTTTATTTCGGGCTGAAAAACACGTTTTGAAAAGTGTGTTGTTACTGCCCCATAACTTACATAGGGTTGACCAAACTTGCAGAAACATGTTTATTTCTGCTGAAAAACACGTTTTGACCCTTTCTGCACACTGGGGTTAAGAGCTGAGTGTGTGGGCTCTTCTGAACCTTGCTGTTACATGGGGATTCAGTTGTCTGAAAAAACGCGTTTATTTCGGGCTGAAAAACACGTTTTGAAAAGTGTGCTGTTACTGTCCCATAACTTACATGGGGTTGACCAAACTTGCAGAAACATGTTTATTTCTGCTGAAAAACACGTTTTGACCCTTTCTGCACACTGGGGTTAAGAGCTGAGTGTGTGGGCTCTTCTGAGCCTTGCTGTTACATGGGGATTCAGTTGTCTGAAAAAACGTGTTTATTTCGGGCTGAAAAACACGTTTTGAAAAGTGTGTTGTTACTGCCCCATAACTTACATGGGGTTGACCAAACTTTCAGAAACATGTTTATTTCTGCTGAAAAACACGTTTTGACCCTTTCTGCACACTGGGGTTAAGAGCTGAGTGTGTGGGCTCTTCTTAGCCTTGCTGTTACATGGGGATTCAGTTGTCTGAAAAAACGCGTTTATTTCGGGCTGAAAAACACGTTTTGAAAAGTGTGCTGTTACTGCCCCATAACTTACATGGGGTTGACCAAACTTGCAGAAACATGTTTATTTCTGCTGAAAAACACGTTTTGACCCTTTCTGCACACTGGGGTTAAGAGCTGAGTGTGTGGGCTCTTCTGAGCCTTGCTGTTACATAGGGATTCAGTTGTCTGAAAAAACGCGTTTATTTCGGGCTGAAAAACACGTTTTGAAAAGTGTGTTGTTACTGCCCCATAACTTACATGGGGTTGACCAAACTTGCAGAAACATGTTTATTTCTGCTGAAAAACACGTTTTGACCCTTTCTGCACACAGGGGTTAAGATCTGAGTGTGTGGGCTCTTCTGAACATTGCTGTTACATGGGGATTCAGTTGTCTGAAAAAACGCGTTTATTTCGGGCTGAAAAACACGTTTTGAAAAGTGTGTTGTTACTGCCCCATAACTTACATGGGGTTGACCAAACTTGCAGAAACATGTTTATTTCTGCTGAAAAACACGTTTTGACCCTTTCTGCACACTGGGGTTAAGAGCTGAGTGTGTGGGCTCTTCTGAACCTTGCTGTTACATGGGGATTCAGTTGTCTGAAAAAACGCGTTTATTTCGGGCTGAAAAACACGTTTTGAAAAGTGTGCTGTTACTGTCCCATAACTTACATGGGGTTGACCAAACTTGCAGAAACATGTTTATTTCTGCTGAAAAACACGTTTTGACCCTTTCTGCACACTGGGGTTAAGAGCTGAGTGTGTGGGCTCTTCTGAACCTTGCTGTTACATGGGGATTCAGTTGTCTGAAAAAACGCGTTTATTTCGGGCTGAAAAACACGTTTTGAAAAGTGTGTTGTTACTGCCCCATAACTTACATGGGGTTGACCAAACTTGCAGAAACATGTTTATTTCTGCTGAAAAACACGTTTTGACCCTTTCTGCACACTGGGGTTAAGAGGTGAGTGTGTGGGCTCTTCTGAGCCTTGCTGTTACATGGGGATTCAGTTGTCTGAAAAAACGCGTTTATTTCGGGCTGAAAAACACGTTTTGAAAAGTGTGTTGTTACTGCCCCATAACTTACATAGGGTTGACCAAACTTGCAGAAACATGTTTATTTCTGCTGAAAAACACGTTTTGACCCTTTCTGCACACTGGGGTTAAGAGCTGAGTGTGTGGGCTCTTCTGAACCTTGCTGTTACATGGGGATTCAGTTGTCTGAAAAAACGCGTTTATTTCGGGCTGAAAAACACGTTTTGAAAAGTGTGCTGTTACTGTCCCATAACTTACATGGGGTTGACCAAACTTGCAGAAACATGTTTATTTCTGCTGAAAAACACGTTTTGACCCTTTCTGCACACTGGGGTTAAGAGCTGAGTGTGTGGGCTCTTCTGAGCCTTGCTGTTACATGGGGATTCAGTTGTCTGAAAAAACGTGTTTATTTCGGGCTGAAAAACACGTTTTGAAAAGTGTGTTGTTACTGCCCCATAACTTACATGGGGTTGACCAAACTTTCAGAAACATGTTTATTTCTGCTGAAAAACACGTTTTGACCCTTTCTGCACACTGGGGTTAAGAGCTGAGTGTGTGGGCTCTTCTTAGCCTTGCTGTTACATGGGGATTCAGTTGTCTGAAAAAACGCGTTTATTTCGGGCTGAAAAACACGTTTTGAAAAGTGTGCTGTTACTGCCCCATAACTTACATGGGGTTGACCAAACTTGCAGAAACATGTTTATTTCTGCTGAAAAACACGTTTTGACCCTTTCTGCACACTGGGGTTAAGAGCTGAGTGTGTGGGCTCTTCTGAGCCTTGCTGTTACATAGGGATTCAGTTGTCTGAAAAAACGCGTTTATTTCGGGCTGAAAAACACGTTTTGAAAAGTGTGTTGTTACTGCCCCATAACTTACATGGGGTTGACCAAACTTGCAGAAACATGTTTATTTCTGCTGAAAAACACGTTTTGACCCTTTCTGCACACAGGGGTTAAGATCTGAGTGTGTGGGCTCTTCTGAGCCTTGCTGTTACATAGGGATTCAGTTGTCTGAAAAAACGCGTTTATTTCGGGCTGAAAAACACGTTTTGAAAAGTGTGTTGTTACTGCCCCATAACTTACATGGGGTTGACCAAACTTGCAGAAACATGTTTATTTCTGCTGAAAAACACGTTTTGACCCTTTCTGCACACTGGGGTTAAGAGCTGAGTGTGTGGGCTCTTCTGAACCTTGCTGTTACATGGGGATTCAGTTGTCTGAAAAAACGCGTTTATTTCGGGCTGAAAAACACGTTTTGAAAAGTGTGTTGTTACTGCCCCATAACTTACATGGGGTTGACCAAACTTGCAGAAACATGTTTATTTCTGCTGAAAAACACGTTTTGACCCTTTCTGCACACTGGGGTTAAGAGCTGAGTGTGTGGGCTCTTCTGAACCTTGCTGTTACATGGGGATTCAGTTGTCTGAAAAAACGCGTTTATTTCGGGCTGAAAAACACGTTTTGAAAAGTGTGCTGTTACTGTCCCATAACTTACATGGGGTTGACCAAACTTGCAGAAACATGTTTATTTCTGCTGAAAAACACGTTTTGACCCTTTCTGCACACTGGGGTTAAGAGCTGAGTGTGTGGGCTCTTCTGAACCTTGCTGTTACATGGGGATTCAGTTGTCTGAAAAAACGCGTTTATTTCGGGCTGAAAAACACGTTTTGAAAAGTGTGCTGTTACTGTCCCATAACTTACATGGGGTTGACCAAACTTGCAGAAACATGTTTATTTCTGCTGAAAAACACGTTTTGACCCTTTCTGCACACTGGGGTTAAGAGCTGAGTGTGTGGGCTCTTCTTAGCCTTGCTGTTACATGGGGATTCAGTTGTCTGAAAAAACGCGTTTATTTCGGGCTGAAAAACACGTTTTGAAAAGTGTGTTGTTACTGCCCCATAACTTACATGGGGTTGACCAAACTTTCAGAAACATGTTTATTTCTGCTGAAAAACACGTTTTGACCCTTTCTGCACACTGGGGTTAAGAGCTGAGTGTGTGGGCTCTTCTTAGCCTTGCTGTTACATGGGGATTCAGTTGTCTGAAAAAACGCGTTTATTTCGGGCTGAAAAACACGTTTTGAAAAGTGTGCTGTTACTGCCCCATAACTTACATGGGGTTGACCAAACTTGCAGAAACATGTTTATTTCTGCTGAAAAACACGTTTTGACCCTTTCTGCACACTGGGGTTAAGATCTGAGTGTGTGGGCTCTTCTGAACCTTGCTGTTACATGGGGATTCAGTTGTCTGAAAAAACTCGTTTATTTCGGGCTGAAAAACACGTTTTGAAAAGTGTGTTGTTACTGCCCCATAACTTACATGGGGTTGACCAAACTTGCAGAAACATGTTTATTTCTGCTGAAAAACACGTTTTGACCCTTTCTGCACACTGGGGTTAAGAGCTGAGTGTGTGGGCTCTTCTGAACCTTGCTGTTACATGGGGATTCAGTTGTCTGAAAAAACGTGTTTATTTCGGGCTGAAAAACACGTTTTGAAAAGTGTGTTGTTACTGCCCCATAACTTACATGGGGTTGACCAAACTTTCAGAAACATGTTTATTTCTGCTGAAAAACACGTTTTGACCCTTTCTGCACACTGGGGTTAAGAGCTGAGTGTGTGGGCTCTTCTTAGCCTTGCTGTTACATGGGGATTCAGTTGTCTGAAAAAACGCGTTTATTTCGGGCTGAAAAACACGTTTTGAAAAGTGTGCTGTTACTGCCCCATAACTTACATGGGGTTGACCAAACTTGCAGAAACATGTTTATTTCTGCTGAAAAACACGTTTTGACCCTTTCTGCACACTGGGGTTAAGAGCTGAGTGTGTGGGCTCTTCTGAGCCTTGCTGTTACATAGGGATTCAGTTGTCTGAAAAAACGCGTTTATTTCGGGCTGAAAAACACGTTTTGAAAAGTGTGTTGTTACTGCCCCATAACTTACATGGGGTTGACCAAACTTGCAGAAACATGTTTATTTCTGCTGAAAAACACGTTTTGACCCTTTCTGCACACTGGGGTTAACAGCTGAGTGTGTGGGCTCTTCTGAACCTTGCTGTTACATGGGGATTCAGTTGTCTGAAAAAACGCGTTTATTTCGGGCTGAAAAACACGTTTTGAAAAGTGTGTTGTTACTGCCCCATAACTTACATAGGGTTGACCAAACTTGCAGAAACATGTTTATTTCTGCTGAAAAACACGTTTTGACCCTTTCTGCACACTGGGGTTAAGAGCTGAGTGTGTGGGCTCTTCTGAACCTTGCTGTTACATGGGGATTCAGTTGTCTGAAAAAACGCGTTTATTTCGGGCTGAAAAACACGTTTTGAAAAGTGTGTTGTTACTGCCCCATAACTTACATAGGGTTGACCAAACTTGCAGAAACATGTTTATTTCTGCTGAAAAACACGTTTTGACCCTTTCTGCACACTGGGGTTAAGAGCTGAGTGTGTGGGCTCTTCTGAACCTTGCTGTTACATGGGGATTCAGTTGTCTGAAAAAACGCGTTTATTTCGGGCTGAAAAACACGTTTTGAAAAGTGTGCTGTTACTGTCCCATAACTTACATGGGGTTGACCAAACTTGCAGAAACATGTTTATTTCTGCTGAAAAACACGTTTTGACCCTTTCTGCACACTGGGGTTAAGAGCTGAGTGTGTGGGCTCTTCTGAGCCTTGCTGTTACATGGGGATTCAGTTGTCTGAAAAAACGTGTTTATTTCGGGCTGAAAAACACGTTTTGAAAAGTGTGTTGTTACTGCCCCATAACTTACATGGGGTTGACCAAACTTTCAGAAACATGTTTATTTCTGCTGAAAAACACGTTTTGACCCTTTCTGCACACTGGGGTTAAGAGCTGAGTGTGTGGGCTCTTCTTAGCCTTGCTGTTACATGGGGATTCAGTTGTCTGAAAAAACGCGTTTATTTCGGGCTGAAAAACACGTTTTGAAAAGTGTGCTGTTACTGCCCCATAACTTACATGGGGTTGACCAAACTTGCAGAAACATGTTTATTTCTGCTGAAAAACACGTTTTGACCCTTTCTGCACACTGGGGTTAAGAGCTGAGTGTGTGGGCTCTTCTGAGCCTTGCTGTTACATAGGGATTCAGTTGTCTGAAAAAACGCGTTTATTTCGGGCTGAAAAACACGTTTTGAAAAGTGTGTTGTTACTGCCCCATAACTTACATGGGGTTGACCAAACTTGCAGAAACATGTTTATTTCTGCTGAAAAACACGTTTTGACCCTTTCTGCACACAGGGGTTAAGATCTGAGTGTGTGGGCTCTTCTGAACATTGCTGTTACATGGGGATTCAGTTGTCTGAAAAAACGCGTTTATTTCGGGCTGAAAAACACGTTTTGAAAAGTGTGTTGTTACTGCCCCATAACTTACATGGGGTTGACCAAACTTGCAGAAACATGTTTATTTCTGCTGAAAAACACGTTTTGACCCTTTCTGCACACTGGGGTTAAGAGCTGAGTGTGTGGGCTCTTCTGAACCTTGCTGTTACATGGGGATTCAGTTGTCTGAAAAAACGCGTTTATTTCGGGCTGAAAAACACGTTTTGAAAAGTGTGCTGTTACTGTCCCATAACTTACATGGGGTTGACCAAACTTGCAGAAACATGTTTATTTCTGCTGAAAAACACGTTTTGACCCTTTCTGCACACTGGGGTTAAGAGCTGAGTGTGTGGGCTCTTCTGAACCTTGCTGTTACATGGGGATTCAGTTGTCTGAAAAAACGCGTTTATTTCGGGCTGAAAAACACGTTTTGAAAAGTGTGTTGTTACTGCCCCATAACTTACATGGGGTTGACCAAACTTGCAGAAACATGTTTATTTCTGCTGAAAAACACGTTTTGACCCTTTCTGCACACTGGGGTTAAGAGGTGAGTGTGTGGGCTCTTCTGAGCCTTGCTGTTACATGGGGATTCAGTTGTCTGAAAAAACGCGTTTATTTCGGGCTGAAAAACACGTTTTGAAAAGTGTGTTGTTACTGCCCCATAACTTACATAGGGTTGACCAAACTTGCAGAAACATGTTTATTTCTGCTGAAAAACACGTTTTGACCCTTTCTGCACACTGGGGTTAAGAGCTGAGTGTGTGGGCTCTTCTGAACCTTGCTGTTACATGGGGATTCAGTTGTCTGAAAAAACGCGTTTATTTCGGGCTGAAAAACACGTTTTGAAAAGTGTGCTGTTACTGTCCCATAACTTACATGGGGTTGACCAAACTTGCAGAAACATGTTTATTTCTGCTGAAAAACACGTTTTGACCCTTTCTGCACACTGGGGTTAAGAGCTGAGTGTGTGGGCTCTTCTGAGCCTTGCTGTTACATGGGGATTCAGTTGTCTGAAAAAACGTGTTTATTTCGGGCTGAAAAACACGTTTTGAAAAGTGTGTTGTTACTGCCCCATAACTTACATGGGGTTGACCAAACTTTCAGAAACATGTTTATTTCTGCTGAAAAACACGTTTTGACCCTTTCTGCACACTGGGGTTAAGAGCTGAGTGTGTGGGCTCTTCTTAGCCTTGCTGTTACATGGGGATTCAGTTGTCTGAAAAAACGCGTTTATTTCGGGCTGAAAAACACGTTTTGAAAAGTGTGCTGTTACTGCCCCATAACTTACATGGGGTTGACCAAACTTGCAGAAACATGTTTATTTCTGCTGAAAAACACGTTTTGACCCTTTCTGCACACTGGGGTTAAGAGCTGAGTGTGTGGGCTCTTCTGAGCCTTGCTGTTACATAGGGATTCAGTTGTCTGAAAAAACGCGTTTATTTCGGGCTGAAAAACACGTTTTGAAAAGTGTGTTGTTACTGCCCCATAACTTACATGGGGTTGACCAAACTTGCAGAAACATGTTTATTTCTGCTGAAAAACACGTTTTGACCCTTTCTGCACACAGGGGTTAAGATCTGAGTGTGTGGGCTCTTCTGAGCCTTGCTGTTACATAGGGATTCAGTTGTCTGAAAAAACGCGTTTATTTCGGGCTGAAAAACACGTTTTGAAAAGTGTGTTGTTACTGCCCCATAACTTACATGGGGTTGACCAAACTTGCAGAAACATGTTTATTTCTGCTGAAAAACACGTTTTGACCCTTTCTGCACACTGGGGTTAAGAGCTGAGTGTGTGGGCTCTTCTGAACCTTGCTGTTACATGGGGATTCAGTTGTCTGAAAAAACGCGTTTATTTCGGGCTGAAAAACACGTTTTGAAAAGTGTGTTGTTACTGCCCCATAACTTACATGGGGTTGACCAAACTTGCAGAAACATGTTTATTTCTGCTGAAAAACACGTTTTGACCCTTTCTGCACACTGGGGTTAAGAGCTGAGTGTGTGGGCTCTTCTGAACCTTGCTGTTACATGGGGATTCAGTTGTCTGAAAAAACGCGTTTATTTCGGGCTGAAAAACACGTTTTGAAAAGTGTGCTGTTACTGTCCCATAACTTACATGGGGTTGACCAAACTTGCAGAAACATGTTTATTTCTGCTGAAAAACACGTTTTGACCCTTTCTGCACACTGGGGTTAAGAGCTGAGTGTGTGGGCTCTTCTGAACCTTGCTGTTACATGGGGATTCAGTTGTCTGAAAAAACGCGTTTATTTCGGGCTGAAAAACACGTTTTGAAAAGTGTGCTGTTACTGTCCCATAACTTACATGGGGTTGACCAAACTTGCAGAAACATGTTTATTTCTGCTGAAAAACACGTTTTGACCCTTTCTGCACACTGGGGTTAAGAGCTGAGTGTGTGGGCTCTTCTGAGCCTTGCTGTTACATGGGGATTCAGTTGTCTGAAAAAACGTGTTTATTTCGGGCTGAAAAACACGTTTTGAAAAGTGTGTTGTTACTGCCCCATAACTTACATGGGGTTGACCAAACTTGCAGAAACATGTTTATTTCTGCTGAAAAACACGTTTTGACCCTTTCTGCACACTGGGGTTAAGAGCTGAGTGTGTGGGCTCTTCTTAGCCTTGCTGTTACATGGGGATTCAGTTGTCTGAAAAAACGCGTTTATTTCGGGCTGAAAAACACGTTTTGAAAAGTGTGCTGTTACTGCCCCATAACTTACATGGGGTTGACCAAACTTGCAGAAACATGTTTATTTCTGCTGAAAAACACGTTTTGACCCTTTCTGCACACTGGGGTTAAGAGCTGAGTGTGTGGGCTCTTCTGAGCCTTGCTGTTACATAGGGATTCAGTTGTCTGAAAAATCGCGTTTATTTCGGGCTGAAAAACACGTTTTGAAAAGTATGTTGTTACTGCCCCATAACTTACATGGGGTTGACCAAACTTGCAGAAACATGTTTATTTCTGCTGAAAAACACGTTTTGACCCTTTCTGCACACTGGGGTTAAGATCTGAGTGTGTGGGCTCTTCTGAACCTTGCTGTTACATGGGGATTCAGTTGTCTGAAAAAACGCGTTTATTTCGGGCTGAAAAACACGTTTTGAAAAGTGTGTTGTTACTGCCCCATAACTTACATGGGGTTGACCAAACTTGCAGAAACATGTTTATTTCTGCTGAAAAACACGTTTTGACCCTTTCTGCACACTGGGGTTAAGAGCTGAGTGTGTGGGCTCTTCTGAACCTTGCTGTTACATGGGGATTCAGTTGTCTGAAAAAACGCGTTTATTTCGGGCTGAAAAACACGTTTTGAAAAGTGTGTTGTTACTGCCCCATAACTTACATGGGGTTGACCAAACTTGCAGAAACATGTTTATTTCTGCTGAAAAACACGTTTTGACCCTTTCTGCACACTGGGGTTAAGAGGTGAGTGTGTGGGCTCTTCTGAGCCTTGCTGTTACATGGGGATTCAGTTGTCTGAAAAAACGCGTTTATTTCGGGCTGAAAAACACGTTTTGAAAAGTGTGTTGTTACTGCCCCATAACTTACATGGGGTTGACCAAACTTGCAGAAACATGTTTATTTCTGCTGAAAAACACGTTTTGACCCTTTCTGCACACTGGGGTTAAGAGCTGAGTGTGTGGGCTCTTCTGAGCCTTGCTGTTACATAGGGATTCAGTTGTCTGAAAAAACGCGTTTATTTCGGGCTGAAAAACACGTTTTGAAAAGTGTGTTGTTACTGCCCCATAACTTACATGGGGTTGACCAAACTTGCAGAAACATGTTTATTTCTGCTGAAAAACACGTTTTGACCCTTTCTGCACACTGGGGTTAAGATCTGAGTGTGTGGGCTCTTCTGAACCTTGCTGTTACATGGGGATTCAGTTGTCTGAAAAAACGCGTTTATTTCGGGCTGAAAAACACGTTTTGAAAAGTGTGTTGTTACTGCCCCATAACTTACATGGGGTTGACCAAACTTGCAGAAACATGTTTATTTCTGCTGAAAAACACGTTTTGACCCTTTCTGCACACTGGGGTTAAGAGCTGAGTGTGTGGGCTCTTCTGAACCTTGCTGTTACATGGGGATTCAGTTGTCTGAAAAAACGCGTTTATTTCGGGCTGAAAAACACGTTTTGAAAAGTGTGTTGTTACTGCCCCATAACTTACATGGGGTTGACCAAACTTGCAGAAACATGTTTATTTCTGCTGAAAAACACGTTTTGACCCTTTCTGCACACTGGGGTTAAGAGGTGAGTGTGTGGGCTCTTCTGAGCCTTGCTGTTACATGGGGATTCAGTTGTCTGAAAAAACGCGTTTATTTCGGGCTGAAAAACACGTTTTGAAAAGTGTGTTGTTACTGCCCCATAACTTACATGGGGTTGACCAAACTTGCAGAAACATGTTTATTTCTGCTGAAAAACACGTTTTGACCCTTTCTGCACACTGGGGTTAACAGCTGAGTGTGTGGGCTCTTCTGAACCTTGCTGTTACATGGGGATTCAGTTGTCTGAAAAAACGCGTTTATTTCGGGCTGAAAAACACGTTTTGAAAAGTGTGTTGTTACTGCCCCATAACTTACATGGGGTTGACCAAACTTGCAGAAACATGTTTATTTCTGCTGAAAAACACGTTTTGACCCTTTCTGCACACTGGGGTTAAGAGCTGAGTGTGTGGGCTCTTCTGAACCTTGCTGTTACATGGGGATTCAGTTGTCTGAAAAAACGCGTTTATTTCGGGCTGAAAAACACGTTTTGAAAAGTGTGCTGTTACTGTCCCATAACTTACATGGGGTTGACCAAACTTGCAGAAACATGTTTATTTCTGCTGAAAAACACGTTTTGACCCTTTCTGCACACTGGGGTTAAGAGCTGAGTGTGTGGGCTCTTCTGAGCCTTGCTGTTACATGGGGATTCAGTTGTCTGAAAAAACGTGTTTATTTCGGGCTGAAAAACACGTTTTGAAAAGTGTGTTGTTACTGCCCCATAACTTACATGGGGTTGACCAAACTTGCAGAAACATGTTTATTTCTGCTGAAAAACACGTTTTGACCCTTTCTGCACACTGGGGTTAAGAGCTGAGTGTGTGGGCTCTTCTTAGCCTTGCTGTTACATGGGGATTCAGTTGTCTGAAAAAACGCGTTTATTTCGGGCTGAAAAACACGTTTTGAAAAGTGTGCTGTTACTGCCCCATAACTTACATGGGGTTGACCAAACTTGCAGAAACATGTTTATTTCTGCTGAAAAACACGTTTTGACCCTTTCTGCACACTGGGGTTAAGAGCTGAGTGTGTGGGCTCTTCTGAGCCTTGCTGTTACATAGGGATTCAGTTGTCTGAAAAAACGCGTTTATTTCGGGCTGAAAAACACGTTTTGAAAAGTATGTTGTTACTGCCCCATAACTTACATGGGGTTGACCAAACTTGCAGAAACATGTTTATTTCTGCTGAAAAACACGTTTTGACCCTTTCTGCACACTGGGGTTAAGATCTGAGTGTGTGGGCTCTTCTGAACCTTGCTGTTACATGGGGATTCAGTTGTCTGAAAAAACGCGTTTATTTCGGGCTGAAAAACACGTTTTGAAAAGTGTGTTGTTACTGCCCCATAACTTACATGGGGTTGACCAAACTTGCAGAAACATGTTTATTTCTGCTGAAAAACACGTTTTGACCCTTTCTGCACACTGGGGTTAAGAGCTGAGTGTGTGGGCTCTTCTGAGCCTTGCTGTTACATAGGGATTCAGTTGTCTGAAAAAACGCGTTTATTTCGGGCTGAAAAACACGTTTTGAAAAGTGTGTTGTTACTGCCCCATAACTTACATGGGGTTGACCAAACTTGCAGAAACATGTTTATTTCTGCTGAAAAACACGTTTTGACCCTTTCTGCACACTGGGGTTAAGATCTGAGTGTGTGGGCTCTTCTGAACCTTGCTGTTACATGGGGATTCAGTTGTCTGAAAAAACGCGTTTATTTCGGGCTGAAAAACACGTTTTGAAAAGTGTGTTGTTACTGCCCCATAACTTACATGGGGTTGACCAAACTTGCAGAAACATGTTTATTTCTGCTGAAAAACACGTTTTGACCCTTTCTGCACACTGGGGTTAAGAGCTGAGTGTGTGGGCTCTTCTGAACCTTGCTGTTACATGGGGATTCAGTTGTCTGAAAAAACGCGTTTATTTCGGGCTGAAAAACACGTTTTGAAAAGTGTGTTGTTACTGCCCCATAACTTACATGGGGTTGACCAAACTTGCAGAAACATGTTTATTTCTGCTGAAAAACACGTTTTGACCCTTTCTGCACACTGGGGTTAAGAGCTGAGTGTGTGGGCTCTTCTGAGCCTTGCTGTTACATAGGGATTCAGTTGTCTGAAAAAACGCGTTTATTTCGGGCTGAAAAACACGTTTTGAAAAGTGTGTTGTTACTGCCCCATAACTTACATGGGGTTGACCAAACTTGCAGAAACATGTTTATTTCTGCTGAAAAACACGTTTTGACCCTTTCTGCACACTGGGGTTAACAGCTGAGTGTGTGGGCTCTTCTGAACCTTGCTGTTACATGGGGATTCAGTTGTCTGAAAAAACGCGTTTATTTCGGGCTGAAAAACACGTTTTGAAAAGTGTGTTGTTACTGCCCCATAACTTACATAGGGTTGACCAAACTTGCAGAAACATGTTTATTTCTGCTGAAAAACACGTTTTGACCCTTTCTGCACACTGGGGTTAAGAGCTGAGTGTGTGGGCTCTTCTGAACCTTGCTGTTACATGGGGATTCAGTTGTCTGAAAAAACGCGTTTATTTCGGGCTGAAAAACACGTTTTGAAAAGTGTGTTGTTACTGCCCCATAACTTACATAGGGTTGACCAAACTTGCAGAAACATGTTTATTTCTGCTGAAAAACACGTTTTGACCCTTTCTGCACACTGGGGTTAAGAGCTGAGTGTGTGGGCTCTTCTGAACTTTGCTGTTACATGGGGATTCAGTTGTCTGAAAAAACGCGTTTATTTCGGGCTGAAAAACACGTTTTGAAAAGTGTGCTGTTACTGTCCCATAACTTACATGGGGTTGACCAAACTTGCAGAAACATGTTTATTTCTGCTGAAAAACACGTTTTGACCCTTTCTGCACACTGGGGTTAAGAGCTGAGTGTGTGGGCTCTTCTGAGCCTTGCTGTTACATGGGGATTCAGTTGTCTGAAAAAACGTGTTTATTTCGGGCTGAAAAACACGTTTTGAAAAGTGTGTTGTTACTGCCCCATAACTTACATGGGGTTGACCAAACTTTCAGAAACATGTTTATTTCTGCTGAAAAACACGTTTTGACCCTTTCTGCACACTGGGGTTAAGAGCTGAGTGTGTGGGCTCTTCTTAGCCTTGCTGTTACATGGGGATTCAGTTGTCTGAAAAAACGCGTTTATTTCGGGCTGAAAAACACGTTTTGAAAAGTGTGCTGTTACTGCCCCATAACTTACATGGGGTTGACCAAACTTGCAGAAACATGTTTATTTCTGCTGAAAAACACGTTTTGACCCTTTCTGCACACTGGGGTTAAGAGCTGAGTGTGTGGGCTCTTCTGAGCCTTGCTGTTACATAGGGATTCAGTTGTCTGAAAAAACGCGTTTATTTCGGGCTGAAAAACACGTTTTGAAAAGTGTGTTGTTACTGCCCCATAACTTACATGGGGTTGACCAAACTTGCAGAAACATGTTTATTTCTGCTGAAAAACACGTTTTGACCCTTTCTGCACACAGGGGTTAAGATCTGAGTGTGTGGGCTCTTCTGAACATTGCTGTTACATGGGGATTCAGTTGTCTGAAAAAACGCGTTTATTTCGGGCTGAAAAACACGTTTTGAAAAGTGTGTTGTTACTGCCCCATAACTTACATGGGGTTGACCAAACTTGCAGAAACATGTTTATTTCTGCTGAAAAACACGTTTTGACCCTTTCTGCACACTGGGGTTAAGAGCTGAGTGTGTGGGCTCTTCTGAACCTTGCTGTTACATGGGGATTCAGTTGTCTGAAAAAACGCGTTTATTTCGGGCTGAAAAACACGTTTTGAAAAGTGTGCTGTTACTGTCCCATAACTTACATGGGGTTGACCAAACTTGCAGAAACATGTTTATTTCTGCTGAAAAACACGTTTTGACCCTTTCTGCACACTGGGGTTAAGAGCTGAGTGTGTGGGCTCTTCTGAACCTTGCTGTTACATGGGGATTCAGTTGTCTGAAAAAACGCGTTTATTTCGGGCTGAAAAACACGTTTTGAAAAGTGTGTTGTTACTGCCCCATAACTTACATGGGGTTGACCAAACTTGCAGAAACATGTTTATTTCTGCTGAAAAACACGTTTTGACCCTTTCTGCACACTGGGGTTAAGAGGTGAGTGTGTGGGCTCTTCTGAGCCTTGCTGTTACATGGGGATTCAGTTGTCTGAAAAAACGCGTTTATTTCGGGCTGAAAAACACGTTTTGAAAAGTGTGTTGTTACTGCCCCATAACTTACATAGGGTTGACCAAACTTGCAGAAACATGTTTATTTCTGCTGAAAAACACGTTTTGACCCTTTCTGCACACTGGGGTTAAGAGCTGAGTGTGTGGGCTCTTCTGAACCTTGCTGTTACATGGGGATTCAGTTGTCTGAAAAAACGCGTTTATTTCGGGCTGAAAAACACGTTTTGAAAAGTGTGCTGTTACTGTCCCATAACTTACATGGGGTTGACCAAACTTGCAGAAACATGTTTATTTCTGCTGAAAAACACGTTTTGACCCTTTCTGCACACTGGGGTTAAGAGCTGAGTGTGTGGGCTCTTCTGAGCCTTGCTGTTACATGGGGATTCAGTTGTCTGAAAAAACGTGTTTATTTCGGGCTGAAAAACACGTTTTGAAAAGTGTGTTGTTACTGCCCCATAACTTACATGGGGTTGACCAAACTTTCAGAAACATGTTTATTTCTGCTGAAAAACACGTTTTGACCCTTTCTGCACACTGGGGTTAAGAGCTGAGTGTGTGGGCTCTTCTTAGCCTTGCTGTTACATGGGGATTCAGTTGTCTGAAAAAACGCGTTTATTTCGGGCTGAAAAACACGTTTTGAAAAGTGTGCTGTTACTGCCCCATAACTTACATGGGGTTGACCAAACTTGCAGAAACATGTTTATTTCTGCTGAAAAACACGTTTTGACCCTTTCTGCACACTGGGGTTAAGAGCTGAGTGTGTGGGCTCTTCTGAGCCTTGCTGTTACATAGGGATTCAGTTGTCTGAAAAAACGCGTTTATTTCGGGCTGAAAAACACGTTTTGAAAAGTGTGTTGTTACTGCCCCATAACTTACATGGGGTTGACCAAACTTGCAGAAACATGTTTATTTCTGCTGAAAAACACGTTTTGACCCTTTCTGCACACAGGGGTTAAGATCTGAGTGTGTGGGCTCTTCTGAGCCTTGCTGTTACATAGGGATTCAGTTGTCTGAAAAAACGCGTTTATTTCGGGCTGAAAAACACGTTTTGAAAAGTGTGTTGTTACTGCCCCATAACTTACATGGGGTTGACCAAACTTGCAGAAACATGTTTATTTCTGCTGAAAAACACGTTTTGACCCTTTCTGCACACTGGGGTTAAGAGCTGAGTGTGTGGGCTCTTCTGAACCTTGCTGTTACATGGGGATTCAGTTGTCTGAAAAAACGCGTTTATTTCGGGCTGAAAAACACGTTTTGAAAAGTGTGTTGTTACTGCCCCATAACTTACATGGGGTTGACCAAACTTGCAGAAACATGTTTATTTCTGCTGAAAAACACGTTTTGACCCTTTCTGCACACTGGGGTTAAGAGCTGAGTGTGTGGGCTCTTCTGAACCTTGCTGTTACATGGGGATTCAGTTGTCTGAAAAAACGCGTTTATTTCGGGCTGAAAAACACGTTTTGAAAAGTGTGCTGTTACTGTCCCATAACTTACATGGGGTTGACCAAACTTGCAGAAACATGTTTATTTCTGCTGAAAAACACGTTTTGACCCTTTCTGCACACTGGGGTTAAGAGCTGAGTGTGTGGGCTCTTCTGAACCTTGCTGTTACATGGGGATTCAGTTGTCTGAAAAAACGCGTTTATTTCGGGCTGAAAAACACGTTTTGAAAAGTGTGCTGTTACTGTCCCATAACTTACATGGGGTTGACCAAACTTGCAGAAACATGTTTATTTCTGCTGAAAAACACGTTTTGACCCTTTCTGCACACTGGGGTTAAGAGCTGAGTGTGTGGGCTCTTCTGAGCCTTGCTGTTACATGGGGATTCAGTTGTCTGAAAAAACGTGTTTATTTCGGGCTGAAAAACACGTTTTGAAAAGTGTGTTGTTACTGCCCCATAACTTACATGGGGTTGACCAAACTTGCAGAAACATGTTTATTTCTGCTGAAAAACACGTTTTGACCCTTTCTGCACACTGGGGTTAAGAGCTGAGTGTGTGGGCTCTTCTTAGCCTTGCTGTTACATGGGGATTCAGTTGTCTGAAAAAACGCGTTTATTTCGGGCTGAAAAACACGTTTTGAAAAGTGTGCTGTTACTGCCCCATAACTTACATGGGGTTGACCAAACTTGCAGAAACATGTTTATTTCTGCTGAAAAACACGTTTTGACCCTTTCTGCACACTGGGGTTAAGAGCTGAGTGTGTGGGCTCTTCTGAGCCTTGCTGTTACATAGGGATTCAGTTGTCTGAAAAAACGCGTTTATTTCGGGCTGAAAAACACGTTTTGAAAAGTGTGTTGTTACTGCCCCATAACTTACATGGGGTTGACCAAACTTGCAGAAACATGTTTATTTCTGCTGAAAAACACGTTTTGACCCTTTCTGCACACTGGGGTTAACAGCTGAGTGTGTGGGCTCTTCTGAACCTTGCTGTTACATGGGGATTCAGTTGTCTGAAAAAACGCGTTTATTTCGGGCTGAAAAACACGTTTTGAAAAGTGTGTTGTTACTGCCCCATAACTTACATAGGGTTGACCAAACTTGCAGAAACATGTTTATTTCTGCTGAAAAACACGTTTTGACCCTTTCTGCACACTGGGGTTAAGAGCTGAGTGTGTGGGCTCTTCTGAACCTTGCTGTTACATGGGGATTCAGTTGTCTGAAAAAACGCGTTTATTTCGGGCTGAAAAACACGTTTTGAAAAGTGTGTTGTTACTGCCCCATAACTTACATAGGGTTGACCAAACTTGCAGAAACATGTTTATTTCTGCTGAAAAACACGTTTTGACCCTTTCTGCACACTGGGGTTAAGAGCTGAGTGTGTGGGCTCTTCTGAACTTTGCTGTTACATGGGGATTCAGTTGTCTGAAAAAACGCGTTTATTTCGGGCTGAAAAACACGTTTTGAAAAGTGTGCTGTTACTGTCCCATAACTTACATGGGGTTGACCAAACTTGCAGAAACATGTTTATTTCTGCTGAAAAACACGTTTTGACCCTTTCTGCACACTGGGGTTAAGAGCTGAGTGTGTGGGCTCTTCTGAGCCTTGCTGTTACATGGGGATTCAGTTGTCTGAAAAAACGTGTTTATTTCGGGCTGAAAAACACGTTTTGAAAAGTGTGTTGTTACTGCCCCATAACTTACATGGGGTTGACCAAACTTTCAGAAACATGTTTATTTCTGCTGAAAAACACGTTTTGACCCTTTCTGCACACTGGGGTTAAGAGCTGAGTGTGTGGGCTCTTCTTAGCCTTGCTGTTACATGGGGATTCAGTTGTCTGAAAAAACGCGTTTATTTCGGGCTGAAAAACACGTTTTGAAAAGTGTGCTGTTACTGCCCCATAACTTACATGGGGTTGACCAAACTTGCAGAAACATGTTTATTTCTGCTGAAAAACACGTTTTGACCCTTTCTGCACACTGGGGTTAAGAGCTGAGTGTGTGGGCTCTTCTGAGCCTTGCTGTTACATAGGGATTCAGTTGTCTGAAAAAACGCGTTTATTTCGGGCTGAAAAACACGTTTTGAAAAGTGTGTTGTTACTGCCCCATAACTTACATGGGGTTGACCAAACTTGCAGAAACATGTTTATTTCTGCTGAAAAACACGTTTTGACCCTTTCTGCACACAGGGGTTAAGATCTGAGTGTGTGGGCTCTTCTGAACATTGCTGTTACATGGGGATTCAGTTGTCTGAAAAAACGCGTTTATTTCGGGCTGAAAAACACGTTTTGAAAAGTGTGTTGTTACTGCCCCATAACTTACATGGGGTTGACCAAACTTGCAGAAACATGTTTATTTCTGCTGAAAAACACGTTTTGACCCTTTCTGCACACTGGGGTTAAGAGCTGAGTGTGTGGGCTCTTCTGAACCTTGCTGTTACATGGGGATTCAGTTGTCTGAAAAAACGCGTTTATTTCGGGCTGAAAAACACGTTTTGAAAAGTGTGCTGTTACTGTCCCATAACTTACATGGGGTTGACCAAACTTGCAGAAACATGTTTATTTCTGCTGAAAAACACGTTTTGACCCTTTCTGCACACTGGGGTTAAGAGCTGAGTGTGTGGGCTCTTCTGAACCTTGCTGTTACATGGGGATTCAGTTGTCTGAAAAAACGCGTTTATTTCGGGCTGAAAAACACGTTTTGAAAAGTGTGTTGTTACTGCCCCATAACTTACATGGGGTTGACCAAACTTGCAGAAACATGTTTATTTCTGCTGAAAAACACGTTTTGACCCTTTCTGCACACTGGGGTTAAGAGGTGAGTGTGTGGGCTCTTCTGAGCCTTGCTGTTACATGGGGATTCAGTTGTCTGAAAAAACGCGTTTATTTCGGGCTGAAAAACACGTTTTGAAAAGTGTGTTGTTACTGCCCCATAACTTACATAGGGTTGACCAAACTTGCAGAAACATGTTTATTTCTGCTGAAAAACACGTTTTGACCCTTTCTGCACACTGGGGTTAAGAGCTGAGTGTGTGGGCTCTTCTGAACCTTGCTGTTACATGGGGATTCAGTTGTCTGAAAAAACGCGTTTATTTCGGGCTGAAAAACACGTTTTGAAAAGTGTGCTGTTACTGTCCCATAACTTACATGGGGTTGACCAAACTTGCAGAAACATGTTTATTTCTGCTGAAAAACACGTTTTGACCCTTTCTGCACACTGGGGTTAAGAGCTGAGTGTGTGGGCTCTTCTGAGCCTTGCTGTTACATGGGGATTCAGTTGTCTGAAAAAACGTGTTTATTTCGGGCTGAAAAACACGTTTTGAAAAGTGTGTTGTTACTGCCCCATAACTTACATGGGGTTGACCAAACTTTCAGAAACATGTTTATTTCTGCTGAAAAACACGTTTTGACCCTTTCTGCACACTGGGGTTAAGAGCTGAGTGTGTGGGCTCTTCTTAGCCTTGCTGTTACATGGGGATTCAGTTGTCTGAAAAAACGCGTTTATTTCGGGCTGAAAAACACGTTTTGAAAAGTGTGCTGTTACTGCCCCATAACTTACATGGGGTTGACCAAACTTGCAGAAACATGTTTATTTCTGCTGAAAAACACGTTTTGACCCTTTCTGCACACTGGGGTTAAGAGCTGAGTGTGTGGGCTCTTCTGAGCCTTGCTGTTACATAGGGATTCAGTTGTCTGAAAAAACGCGTTTATTTCGGGCTGAAAAACACGTTTTGAAAAGTGTGTTGTTACTGCCCCATAACTTACATGGGGTTGACCAAACTTGCAGAAACATGTTTATTTCTGCTGAAAAACACGTTTTGACCCTTTCTGCACACAGGGGTTAAGATCTGAGTGTGTGGGCTCTTCTGAGCCTTGCTGTTACATAGGGATTCAGTTGTCTGAAAAAACGCGTTTATTTCGGGCTGAAAAACACGTTTTGAAAAGTGTGTTGTTACTGCCCCATAACTTACATGGGGTTGACCAAACTTGCAGAAACATGTTTATTTCTGCTGAAAAACACGTTTTGACCCTTTCTGCACACTGGGGTTAAGAGCTGAGTGTGTGGGCTCTTCTGAACCTTGCTGTTACATGGGGATTCAGTTGTCTGAAAAAACGCGTTTATTTCGGGCTGAAAAACACGTTTTGAAAAGTGTGTTGTTACTGCCCCATAACTTACATGGGGTTGACCAAACTTGCAGAAACATGTTTATTTCTGCTGAAAAACACGTTTTGACCCTTTCTGCACACTGGGGTTAAGAGCTGAGTGTGTGGGCTCTTCTGAACCTTGCTGTTACATGGGGATTCAGTTGTCTGAAAAAACGCGTTTATTTCGGGCTGAAAAACACGTTTTGAAAAGTGTGCTGTTACTGTCCCATAACTTACATGGGGTTGACCAAACTTGCAGAAACATGTTTATTTCTGCTGAAAAACACGTTTTGACCCTTTCTGCACACTGGGGTTAAGAGCTGAGTGTGTGGGCTCTTCTGAACCTTGCTGTTACATGGGGATTCAGTTGTCTGAAAAAACGCGTTTATTTCGGGCTGAAAAACACGTTTTGAAAAGTGTGCTGTTACTGTCCCATAACTTACATGGGGTTGACCAAACTTGCAGAAACATGTTTATTTCTGCTGAAAAACACGTTTTGACCCTTTCTGCACACTGGGGTTAAGAGCTGAGTGTGTGGGCTCTTCTGAGCCTTGCTGTTACATGGGGATTCAGTTGTCTGAAAAAACGTGTTTATTTCGGGCTGAAAAACACGTTTTGAAAAGTGTGTTGTTACTGCCCCATAACTTACATGGGGTTGACCAAACTTGCAGAAACATGTTTATTTCTGCTGAAAAACACGTTTTGACCCTTTCTGCACACTGGGGTTAAGAGCTGAGTGTGTGGGCTCTTCTTAGCCTTGCTGTTACATGGGGATTCAGTTGTCTGAAAAAACGCGTTTATTTCGGGCTGAAAAACACGTTTTGAAAAGTGTGCTGTTACTGCCCCATAACTTACATGGGGTTGACCAAACTTGCAGAAACATGTTTATTTCTGCTGAAAAACACGTTTTGACCCTTTCTGCACACTGGGGTTAAGAGCTGAGTGTGTGGGCTCTTCTGAGCCTTGCTGTTACATAGGGATTCAGTTGTCTGAAAAAACGCGTTTATTTCGGGCTGAAAAACACGTTTTGAAAAGTATGTTGTTACTGCCCCATAACTTACATGGGGTTGACCAAACTTGCAGAAACATGTTTATTTCTGCTGAAAAACACGTTTTGACCCTTTCTGCACACTGGGGTTAAGATCTGAGTGTGTGGGCTCTTCTGAACCTTGCTGTTACATGGGGATTCAGTTGTCTGAAAAAACGCGTTTATTTCGGGCTGAAAAACACGTTTTGAAAAGTGTGTTGTTACTGCCCCATAACTTACATGGGGTTGACCAAACTTGCAGAAACATGTTTATTTCTGCTGAAAAACACGTTTTGACCCTTTCTGCACACTGGGGTTAAGAGCTGAGTGTGTGGGCTCTTCTGAACCTTGCTGTTACATGGGGATTCAGTTGTCTGAAAAAACGCGTTTATTTCGGGCTGAAAAACACGTTTTGAAAAGTGTGTTGTTACTGCCCCATAACTTACATGGGGTTGACCAAACTTGCAGAAACATGTTTATTTCTGCTGAAAAACACGTTTTGACCCTTTCTGCACACTGGGGTTAAGAGGTGAGTGTGTGGGCTCTTCTGAGCCTTGCTGTTACATGGGGATTCAGTTGTCTGAAAAAACGCGTTTATTTCGGGCTGAAAAACACGTTTTGAAAAGTGTGTTGTTACTGCCCCATAACTTACATGGGGTTGACCAAACTTGCAGAAACATGTTTATTTCTGCTGAAAAACACGTTTTGACCCTTTCTGCACACTGGGGTTAAGAGCTGAGTGTGTGGGCTCTTCTGAACCTTGCTGTTACATGGGGATTCAGTTGTCTGAAAAAACGCGTTTATTTCGGGCTGAAAAACACGTTTTGAAAAGTGTGTTGTTACTGCCCCATAACTTACATGGGGTTGACCAAACTTGCAGAAACATGTTTATTTCTGCTGAAAAACACGTTTTGACCCTTTCTGCACACTGGGGTTAAGAGCTGAGTGTGTGGGCTCTTCTGAGCCTTGCTGTTACATAGGGATTCAGTTGTCTGAAAAAACGCGTTTATTTCGGGCTGAAAAACACGTTTTGAAAAGTGTGTTGTTACTGCCCCATAACTTACATGGGGTTGACCAAACTTGCAGAAACATGTTTATTTCTGCTGAAAAACACGTTTTGACCCTTTCTGCACACTGGGGTTAAGATCTGAGTGTGTGGGCTCTTCTGAACCTTGCTGTTACATGGGGATTCAGTTGTCTGAAAAAACGCGTTTATTTCGGGCTGAAAAACACGTTTTGAAAAGTGTGTTGTTACTGCCCCATAACTTACATGGGGTTGACCAAACTTGCAGAAACATGTTTATTTCTGCTGAAAAACACGTTTTGACCCTTTCTGCACACTGGGGTTAAGAGCTGAGTGTGTGGGCTCTTCTGAACCTTGCTGTTACATGGGGATTCAGTTGTCTGAAAAAACGCGTTTATTTCGGGCTGAAAAACACGTTTTGAAAAGTGTGTTGTTACTGCCCCATAACTTACATGGGGTTGACCAAACTTGCAGAAACATGTTTATTTCTGCTGAAAAACACGTTTTGACCCTTTCTGCACACTGGGGTTAAGAGGTGAGTGTGTGGGCTCTTCTGAGCCTTGCTGTTACATGGGGATTCAGTTGTCTGAAAAAACGCGTTTATTTCGGGCTGAAAAACACGTTTTGAAAAGTGTGTTGTTACTGCCCCATAACTTACATGGGGTTGACCAAACTTGCAGAAACATGTTTATTTCTGCTGAAAAACACGTTTTGACCCTTTCTGCACACTGGGGTTAACAGCTGAGTGTGTGGGCTCTTCTGAACCTTGCTGTTACATGGGGATTCAGTTGTCTGAAAAAACGCGTTTATTTCGGGCTGAAAAACACGTTTTGAAAAGTGTGTTGTTACTGCCCCATAACTTACATGGGGTTGACCAAACTTGCAGAAACATGTTTATTTCTGCTGAAAAACACGTTTTGACCCTTTCTGCACACTGGGGTTAAGAGCTGAGTGTGTGGGCTCTTCTGAACCTTGCTGTTACATGGGGATTCAGTTGTCTGAAAAAACGTGTTTATTTCGGGCTGAAAAACACGTTTTGAAAAGTGTGCTGTTACTGTCCCATAACTTACATGGGGTTGACCAAACTTGCAGAAACATGTTTATTTCTGCTGAAAAACACGTTTTGACCCTTTCTGCACACTGGGGTTAAGAGCTGAGTGTGTGGGCTCTTCTGAGCCTTGCTGTTACATGGGGATTCAGTTGTCTGAAAAAACGTGTTTATTTCGGGCTGAAAAACACGTTTTGAAAAGTGTGTTGTTACTGCCCCATAACTTACATGGGGTTGACCAAACTTGCAGAACCATGTTTATTTCTGCTGAAAAACACGTTTTGACCCTTTCTGCACACTGGGGTTAAGAGCTGAGTGTGTGGGCTCTTCTTAGCCTTGCTGTTACATGGGGATTCAGTTGTCTGAAAAAACGCGTTTATTTCGGGCTGAAAAACACGTTTTGAAAAGTGTGCTGTTACTGCCCCATAACTTACATGGGGTTGACCAAACTTGCAGAAACATGTTTATTTCTGCTGAAAAACACGTTTTGACCCTTTCTGCACACTGGGGTTAAGAGCTGAGTGTGTGGGCTCTTCTGAGCCTTGCTGTTACATAGGGATTCAGTTGTCTGAAAAAACGCGTTTATTTCGGGCTGAAAAACACGTTTTGAAAAGTATGTTGTTACTGCCCCATAACTTACATGGGGTTGACCAAACTTGCAGAAACATGTTTATTTCTGCTGAAAAACACGTTTTGACCCTTTCTGCACACTGGGGTTAAGATCTGAGTGTGTGGGCTCTTCTGAACCTTGCTGTTACATGGGGATTCAGTTGTCTGAAAAAACGCGTTTATTTCGGGCTGAAAAACACGTTTTGAAAAGTGTGTTGTTACTGCCCCATAACTTACATGGGGTTGACCAAACTTGCAGAAACATGTTTATTTCTGCTGAAAAACACGTTTTGACCCTTTCTGCACACTGGGGTTAAGAGCTGAGTGTGTGGGCTCTTCTGAACCTTGCTGTTACATGGGGATTCAGTTGTCTGAAAAAACGCGTTTATTTCGGGCTGAAAAACACGTTTTGAAAAGTGTGTTGTTACTGCCCCATAACTTACATGGGGTTGACCAAACTTGCAGAAACATGTTTATTTCTGCTGAAAAACACGTTTTGACCCTTTCTGCACACTGGGGTTAAGAGGTGAGTGTGTGGGCTCTTCTGAGCCTTGCTGTTACATGGGGATTCAGTTGTCTGAAAAAACGCGTTTATTTCGGGCTGAAAAACACGTTTTGAAAAGTGTGTTGTTACTGCCCCATAACTTACATGGGGTTGACCAAACTTGCAGAAACATGTTTATTTCTGCTGAAAAACACGTTTTGACCCTTTCTGCACACTGGGGTTAAGAGCTGAGTGTGTGGGCTCTTCTGAACCTTGCTGTTACATGGGGATTCAGTTGTCTGAAAAAACGCGTTTATTTCGGGCTGAAAAACACGTTTTGAAAAGTGTGTTGTTACTGCCCCATAACTTACATGGGGTTGACCAAACTTGCAGAAACATGTTTATTTCTGCTGAAAAACACGTTTTGACCCTTTCTGCACACTGGGGTTAAGAGCTGAGTGTGTGGGCTCTTCTGAGCCTTGCTGTTACATAGGGATTCAGTTGTCTGAAAAAACGCGTTTATTTCGGGCTGAAAAACACGTTTTGAAAAGTGTGTTGTTACTGCCCCATAACTTACATGGGGTTGACCAAACTTGCAGAAACATGTTTATTTCTGCTGAAAAACACGTTTTGACCCTTTCTGCACACTGGGGTTAAGATCTGAGTGTGTGGGCTCTTCTGAACCTTGCTGTTACATGGGGATTCAGTTGTCTGAAAAAACGCGTTTATTTCGGGCTGAAAAACACGTTTTGAAAAGTGTGTTGTTACTGCCCCATAACTTACATGGGGTTGACCAAACTTGCAGAAACATGTTTATTTCTGCTGAAAAACACGTTTTGACCCTTTCTGCACACTGGGGTTAAGAGCTGAGTGTGTGGGCTCTTCTGAACCTTGCTGTTACATGGGGATTCAGTTGTCTGAAAAAACGCGTTTATTTCGGGCTGAAAAACACGTTTTGAAAAGTGTGTTGTTACTGCCCCATAACTTACATGGGGTTGACCAAACTTGCAGAAACATGTTTATTTCTGCTGAAAAACACGTTTTGACCCTTTCTGCACACTGGGGTTAAGAGCTGAGTGTGTGGGCTCTTCTGAGCCTTGCTGTTACATAGGGATTCAGTTGTCTGAAAAAACGCGTTTATTTCGGGCTGAAAAACACGTTTTGAAAAGTGTGTTGTTACTGCCCCATAACTTACATGGGGTTGACCAAACTTGCAGAAACATGTTTATTTCTGCTGAAAAACACGTTTTGACCCTTTCTGCACACTGGGGTTAACAGCTGAGTGTGTGGGCTCTTCTGAACCTTGCTGTTACATGGGGATTCAGTTGTCTGAAAAAACGCGTTTATTTCGGGCTGAAAAACACGTTTTGAAAAGTGTGTTGTTACTGCCCCATAACTTACATAGGGTTGACCAAACTTGCAGAAACATGTTTATTTCTGCTGAAAAACACGTTTTGACCCTTTCTGCACACTGGGGTTAAGAGCTGAGTGTGTGGGCTCTTCTGAACCTTGCTGTTACATGGGGATTCAGTTGTCTGAAAAAACGCGTTTATTTCGGGCTGAAAAACACGTTTTGAAAAGTGTGCTGTTACTGTCCCATAACTTACATGGGGTTGACCAAACTTGCAGAAACATGTTTATTTCTGCTGAAAAACACGTTTTGACCCTTTCTGCACACTGGGGTTAAGAGCTGAGTGTGTGGGCTCTTCTGAGCCTTGCTGTTACATGGGGATTCAGTTGTCTGAAAAAACGTGTTTATTTCGGGCTGAAAAACACGTTTTGAAAAGTGTGTTGTTACTGCCCCATAACTTACATGGGGTTGACCAAACTTTCAGAAACATGTTTATTTCTGCTGAAAAACACGTTTTGACCCTTTCTGCACACTGGGGTTAAGAGCTGAGTGTGTGGGCTCTTCTTAGCCTTGCTGTTACATGGGGATTCAGTTGTCTGAAAAAACGCGTTTATTTCGGGCTGAAAAACACGTTTTGAAAAGTGTGCTGTTACTGCCCCATAACTTACATGGGGTTGACCAAACTTGCAGAAACATGTTTATTTCTGCTGAAAAACACGTTTTGACCCTTTCTGCACACTGGGGTTAAGAGCTGAGTGTGTGGGCTCTTCTGAGCCTTGCTGTTACATAGGGATTCAGTTGTCTGAAAAAACGCGTTTATTTCGGGCTGAAAAACTCGTTTTGAAAAGTGTGTTGTTACTGCCCCATAACTTCATGGGGTTGACCAAACTTGCAGAAACATGTTTATTTCTGCTGAAAAACACGTTTTGACCCTTTCTGCACACAGGGGTTAAGATCTGAGTGTGTGGGCTCTTCTGAACATTGCTGTTACATGGGGATTCAGTTGTCTGAAAAAACGCGTTTATTTCGGGCTGAAAAACACGTTTTGAAAAGTGTGTTGTTACTGCCCCATAACTTACATGGGGTTGACCAAACTTGCAGAAACATGTTTATTTCTGCTGAAAAACACGTTTTGACCCTTTCTGCACACTGGGGTTAAGAGCTGAGTGTGTGGGCTCTTCTGAACCTTGCTGTTACATGGGGATTCAGTTGTCTGAAAAAACGCGTTTATTTCGGGCTGAAAAACACGTTTTGAAAAGTGTGCTGTTACTGTCCCATAACTTACATGGGGTTGACCAAACTTGCAGAAACATGTTTATTTCTGCTGAAAAACACGTTTTGACCCTTTCTGCACACTGGGGTTAAGAGCTGAGTGTGTGGGCTCTTCTGAACCTTGCTGTTACATGGGGATTCAGTTGTCTGAAAAAACGCGTTTATTTCGGGCTGAAAAACACGTTTTGAAAAGTGTGTTGTTACTGCCCCATAACTTACATGGGGTTGACCAAACTTGCAGAAACATGTTTATTTCTGCTGAAAAACACGTTTTGACCCTTTCTGCACACTGGGGTTAAGAGGTGAGTGTGTGGGCTCTTCTGAGCCTTGCTGTTACATGGGGATTCAGTTGTCTGAAAAAACGCGTTTATTTCGGGCTGAAAAACACGTTTTGAAAAGTGTGTTGTTACTGCCCCATAACTTACATAGGGTTGACCAAACTTGCAGAAACATGTTTATTTCTGCTGAAAAACACGTTTTGACCCTTTCTGCACACTGGGGTTAAGAGCTGAGTGTGTGGGCTCTTCTGAACCTTGCTGTTACATGGGGATTCAGTTGTCTGAAAAAACGCGTTTATTTCGGGCTGAAAAACACGTTTTGAAAAGTGTGCTGTTACTGTCCCATAACTTACATGGGGTTGACCAAACTTGCAGAAACATGTTTATTTCTGCTGAAAAACACGTTTTGACCCTTTCTGCACACTGGGGTTAAGAGCTGAGTGTGTGGGCTCTTCTGAGCCTTGCTGTTACATGGGGATTCAGTTGTCTGAAAAAACGTGTTTATTTCGGGCTGAAAAACACGTTTTGAAAAGTGTGTTGTTACTGCCCCATAACTTACATGGGGTTGACCAAACTTTCAGAAACATGTTTATTTCTGCTGAAAAACACGTTTTGACCCTTTCTGCACACTGGGGTTAAGAGCTGAGTGTGTGGGCTCTTCTTAGCCTTGCTGTTACATGGGGATTCAGTTGTCTGAAAAAACGCGTTTATTTCGGGCTGAAAAACACGTTTTGAAAAGTGTGCTGTTACTGCCCCATAACTTACATGGGGTTGACCAAACTTGCAGAAACATGTTTATTTCTGCTGAAAAACACGTTTTGACCCTTTCTGCACACTGGGGTTAAGAGCTGAGTGTGTGGGCTCTTCTGAGCCTTGCTGTTACATAGGGATTCAGTTGTCTGAAAAAACGCGTTTATTTCGGGCTGAAAAACACGTTTTGAAAAGTGTGTTGTTACTGCCCCATAACTTACATGGGGTTGACCAAACTTGCAGAAACATGTTTATTTCTGCTGAAAAACACGTTTTGACCCTTTCTGCACACAGGGGTTAAGATCTGAGTGTGTGGGCTCTTCTGAGCCTTGCTGTTACATAGGGATTCAGTTGTCTGAAAAAACGCGTTTATTTCGGGCTGAAAAACACGTTTTGAAAAGTGTGTTGTTACTGCCCCATAACTTACATGGGGTTGACCAAACTTGCAGAAACATGTTTATTTCTGCTGAAAAACACGTTTTGACCCTTTCTGCACACTGGGGTTAAGAGCTGAGTGTGTGGGCTCTTCTGAACCTTGCTGTTACATGGGGATTCAGTTGTCTGAAAAAACGCGTTTATTTCGGGCTGAAAAACACGTTTTGAAAAGTGTGTTGTTACTGCCCCATAACTTACATGGGGTTGACCAAACTTGCAGAAACATGTTTATTTCTGCTGAAAAACACGTTTTGACCCTTTCTGCACACTGGGGTTAAGAGCTGAGTGTGTGGGCTCTTCTGAACCTTGCTGTTACATGGGGATTCAGTTGTCTGAAAAAACGCGTTTATTTCGGGCTGAAAAACACGTTTTGAAAAGTGTGCTGTTACTGTCCCATAACTTACATGGGGTTGACCAAACTTGCAGAAACATGTTTATTTCTGCTGAAAAACACGTTTTGACCCTTTCTGCACACTGGGGTTAAGAGCTGAGTGTGTGGGCTCTTCTGAACCTTGCTGTTACATGGGGATTCAGTTGTCTGAAAAAACGCGTTTATTTCGGGCTGAAAAACACGTTTTGAAAAGTGTGCTGTTACTGTCCCATAACTTACATGGGGTTGACCAAACTTGCAGAAACATGTTTATTTCTGCTGAAAAACACGTTTTGACCCTTTCTGCACACTGGGGTTAAGAGCTGAGTGTGTGGGCTCTTCTGAGCCTTGCTGTTACATGGGGATTCAGTTGTCTGAAAAAACGTGTTTATTTCGGGCTGAAAAACACGTTTTGAAAAGTGTGTTGTTACTGCCCCATAACTTACATGGGGTTGACCAAACTTGCAGAAACATGTTTATTTCTGCTGAAAAACACGTTTTGACCCTTTCTGCACACTGGGGTTAAGAGCTGAGTGTGTGGGCTCTTCTTAGCCTTGCTGTTACATGGGGATTCAGTTGTCTGAAAAAACGCGTTTATTTCGGGCTGAAAAACACGTTTTGAAAAGTGTGCTGTTACTGCCCCATAACTTACATGGGGTTGACCAAACTTGCAGAAACATGTTTATTTCTGCTGAAAAACACGTTTTGACCCTTTCTGCACACTGGGGTTAAGAGCTGAGTGTGTGGGCTCTTCTGAGCCTTGCTGTTACATAGGGATTCAGTTGTCTGAAAAAACGCGTTTATTTCGGGCTGAAAAACACGTTTTGAAAAGTGTGTTGTTACTGCCCCATAACTTACATGGGGTTGACCAAACTTGCAGAAACATGTTTATTTCTGCTGAAAAACACGTTTTGACCCTTTCTGCACACTGGGGTTAACAGCTGAGTGTGTGGGCTCTTCTGAACCTTGCTGTTACATGGGGATTCAGTTGTCTGAAAAAACGCGTTTATTTCGGGCTGAAAAACACGTTTTGAAAAGTGTGTTGTTACTGCCCCATAACTTACATAGGGTTGACCAAACTTGCAGAAACATGTTTATTTCTGCTGAAAAACACGTTTTGACCCTTTCTGCACACTGGGGTTAAGAGCTGAGTGTGTGGGCTCTTCTGAACCTTGCTGTTACATGGGGATTCAGTTGTCTGAAAAAACGCGTTTATTTCGGGCTGAAAAACACGTTTTGAAAAGTGTGTTGTTACTGCCCCATAACTTACATAGGGTTGACCAAACTTGCAGAAACATGTTTATTTCTGCTGAAAAACACGTTTTGACCCTTTCTGCACACTGGGGTTAAGAGCTGAGTGTGTGGGCTCTTCTGAACTTTGCTGTTACATGGGGATTCAGTTGTCTGAAAAAACGCGTTTATTTCGGGCTGAAAAACACGTTTTGAAAAGTGTGCTGTTACTGTCCCATAACTTACATGGGGTTGACCAAACTTGCAGAAACATGTTTATTTCTGCTGAAAAACACGTTTTGACCCTTTCTGCACACTGGGGTTAAGAGCTGAGTGTGTGGGCTCTTCTGAGCCTTGCTGTTACATGGGGATTCAGTTGTCTGAAAAAACGTGTTTATTTCGGGCTGAAAAACACGTTTTGAAAAGTGTGTTGTTACTGCCCCATAACTTACATGGGGTTGACCAAACTTTCAGAAACATGTTTATTTCTGCTGAAAAACACGTTTTGACCCTTTCTGCACACTGGGGTTAAGAGCTGAGTGTGTGGGCTCTTCTTAGCCTTGCTGTTACATGGGGATTCAGTTGTCTGAAAAAACGCGTTTATTTCGGGCTGAAAAACACGTTTTGAAAAGTGTGCTGTTACTGCCCCATAACTTACATGGGGTTGACCAAACTTGCAGAAACATGTTTATTTCTGCTGAAAAACACGTTTTGACCCTTTCTGCACACTGGGGTTAAGAGCTGAGTGTGTGGGCTCTTCTGAGCCTTGCTGTTACATAGGGATTCAGTTGTCTGAAAAAACGCGTTTATTTCGGGCTGAAAAACACGTTTTGAAAAGTGTGTTGTTACTGCCCCATAACTTACATGGGGTTGACCAAACTTGCAGAAACATGTTTATTTCTGCTGAAAAACACGTTTTGACCCTTTCTGCACACAGGGGTTAAGATCTGAGTGTGTGGGCTCTTCTGAACATTGCTGTTACATGGGGATTCAGTTGTCTGAAAAAACGCGTTTATTTCGGGCTGAAAAACACGTTTTGAAAAGTGTGTTGTTACTGCCCCATAACTTACATGGGGTTGACCAAACTTGCAGAAACATGTTTATTTCTGCTGAAAAACACGTTTTGACCCTTTCTGCACACTGGGGTTAAGAGCTGAGTGTGTGGGCTCTTCTGAACCTTGCTGTTACATGGGGATTCAGTTGTCTGAAAAAACGCGTTTATTTCGGGCTGAAAAACACGTTTTGAAAAGTGTGCTGTTACTGTCCCATAACTTACATGGGGTTGACCAAACTTGCAGAAACATGTTTATTTCTGCTGAAAAACACGTTTTGACCCTTTCTGCACACTGGGGTTAAGAGCTGAGTGTGTGGGCTCTTCTGAACCTTGCTGTTACATGGGGATTCAGTTGTCTGAAAAAACGCGTTTATTTCGGGCTGAAAAACACGTTTTGAAAAGTGTGTTGTTACTGCCCCATAACTTACATGGGGTTGACCAAACTTGCAGAAACATGTTTATTTCTGCTGAAAAACACGTTTTGACCCTTTCTGCACACTGGGGTTAAGAGGTGAGTGTGTGGGCTCTTCTGAGCCTTGCTGTTACATGGGGATTCAGTTGTCTGAAAAAACGCGTTTATTTCGGGCTGAAAAACACGTTTTGAAAAGTGTGTTGTTACTGCCCCATAACTTACATAGGGTTGACCAAACTTGCAGAAACATGTTTATTTCTGCTGAAAAACACGTTTTGACCCTTTCTGCACACTGGGGTTAAGAGCTGAGTGTGTGGGCTCTTCTGAACCTTGCTGTTACATGGGGATTCAGTTGTCTGAAAAAACGCGTTTATTTCGGGCTGAAAAACACGTTTTGAAAAGTGTGCTGTTACTGTCCCATAACTTACATGGGGTTGACCAAACTTGCAGAAACATGTTTATTTCTGCTGAAAAACACGTTTTGACCCTTTCTGCACACTGGGGTTAAGAGCTGAGTGTGTGGGCTCTTCTGAGCCTTGCTGTTACATGGGGATTCAGTTGTCTGAAAAAACGTGTTTATTTCGGGCTGAAAAACACGTTTTGAAAAGTGTGTTGTTACTGCCCCATAACTTACATGGGGTTGACCAAACTTTCAGAAACATGTTTATTTCTGCTGAAAAACACGTTTTGACCCTTTCTGCACACTGGGGTTAAGAGCTGAGTGTGTGGGCTCTTCTTAGCCTTGCTGTTACATGGGGATTCAGTTGTCTGAAAAAACGCGTTTATTTCGGGCTGAAAAACACGTTTTGAAAAGTGTGCTGTTACTGCCCCATAACTTACATGGGGTTGACCAAACTTGCAGAAACATGTTTATTTCTGCTGAAAAACACGTTTTGACCCTTTCTGCACACTGGGGTTAAGAGCTGAGTGTGTGGGCTCTTCTGAGCCTTGCTGTTACATAGGGATTCAGTTGTCTGAAAAAACGCGTTTATTTCGGGCTGAAAAACACGTTTTGAAAAGTGTGTTGTTACTGCCCCATAACTTACATGGGGTTGACCAAACTTGCAGAAACATGTTTATTTCTGCTGAAAAACACGTTTTGACCCTTTCTGCACACAGGGGTTAAGATCTGAGTGTGTGGGCTCTTCTGAGCCTTGCTGTTACATAGGGATTCAGTTGTCTGAAAAAACGCGTTTATTTCGGGCTGAAAAACACGTTTTGAAAAGTGTGTTGTTACTGCCCCATAACTTACATGGGGTTGACCAAACTTGCAGAAACATGTTTATTTCTGCTGAAAAACACGTTTTGACCCTTTCTGCACACTGGGGTTAAGAGCTGAGTGTGTGGGCTCTTCTGAACCTTGCTGTTACATGGGGATTCAGTTGTCTGAAAAAACGCGTTTATTTCGGGCTGAAAAACACGTTTTGAAAAGTGTGTTGTTACTGCCCCATAACTTACATGGGGTTGACCAAACTTGCAGAAACATGTTTATTTCTGCTGAAAAACACGTTTTGACCCTTTCTGCACACTGGGGTTAAGAGCTGAGTGTGTGGGCTCTTCTGAACCTTGCTGTTACATGGGGATTCAGTTGTCTGAAAAAACGCGTTTATTTCGGGCTGAAAAACACGTTTTGAAAAGTGTGCTGTTACTGTCCCATAACTTACATGGGGTTGACCAAACTTGCAGAAACATGTTTATTTCTGCTGAAAAACACGTTTTGACCCTTTCTGCACACTGGGGTTAAGAGCTGAGTGTGTGGGCTCTTCTGAACCTTGCTGTTACATGGGGATTCAGTTGTCTGAAAAAACGCGTTTATTTCGGGCTGAAAAACACGTTTTGAAAAGTGTGCTGTTACTGTCCCATAACTTACATGGGGTTGACCAAACTTGCAGAAACATGTTTATTTCTGCTGAAAAACACGTTTTGACCCTTTCTGCACACTGGGGTTAAGAGCTGAGTGTGTGGGCTCTTCTGAGCCTTGCTGTTACATGGGGATTCAGTTGTCTGAAAAAACGTGTTTATTTCGGGCTGAAAAACACGTTTTGAAAAGTGTGTTGTTACTGCCCCATAACTTACATGGGGTTGACCAAACTTGCAGAAACATGTTTATTTCTGCTGAAAAACACGTTTTGACCCTTTCTGCACACTGGGGTTAAGAGCTGAGTGTGTGGGCTCTTCTTAGCCTTGCTGTTACATGGGGATTCAGTTGTCTGAAAAAACGCGTTTATTTCGGGCTGAAAAACACGTTTTGAAAAGTGTGCTGTTACTGCCCCATAACTTACATGGGGTTGACCAAACTTGCAGAAACATGTTTATTTCTGCTGAAAAACACGTTTTGACCCTTTCTGCACACTGGGGTTAAGAGCTGAGTGTGTGGGCTCTTCTGAGCCTTGCTGTTACATAGGGATTCAGTTGTCTGAAAAAACGCGTTTATTTCGGGCTGAAAAACACGTTTTGAAAAGTATGTTGTTACTGCCCCATAACTTACATGGGGTTGACCAAACTTGCAGAAACATGTTTATTTCTGCTGAAAAACACGTTTTGACCCTTTCTGCACACTGGGGTTAAGATCTGAGTGTGTGGGCTCTTCTGAACCTTGCTGTTACATGGGGATTCAGTTGTCTGAAAAAACGCGTTTATTTCGGGCTGAAAAACACGTTTTGAAAAGTGTGTTGTTACTGCCCCATAACTTACATGGGGTTGACCAAACTTGCAGAAACATGTTTATTTCTGCTGAAAAACACGTTTTGACCCTTTCTGCACACTGGGGTTAAGAGCTGAGTGTGTGGGCTCTTCTGAACCTTGCTGTTACATGGGGATTCAGTTGTCTGAAAAAACGCGTTTATTTCGGGCTGAAAAACACGTTTTGAAAAGTGTGTTGTTACTGCCCCATAACTTACATGGGGTTGACCAAACTTGCAGAAACATGTTTATTTCTGCTGAAAAACACGTTTTGACCCTTTCTGCACACTGGGGTTAAGAGGTGAGTGTGTGGGCTCTTCTGAGCCTTGCTGTTACATGGGGATTCAGTTGTCTGAAAAAACGCGTTTATTTCGGGCTGAAAAACACGTTTTGAAAAGTGTGTTGTTACTGCCCCATAACTTACATGGGGTTGACCAAACTTGCAGAAACATGTTTATTTCTGCTGAAAAACACGTTTTGACCCTTTCTGCACACTGGGGTTAAGAGCTGAGTGTGTGGGCTCTTCTGAACCTTGCTGTTACATGGGGATTCAGTTGTCTGAAAAAACGCGTTTATTTCGGGCTGAAAAACACGTTTTGAAAAGTGTGTTGTTACTGCCCCATAACTTACATGGGGTTGACCAAACTTGCAGAAACATGTTTATTTCTGCTGAAAAACACGTTTTGACCCTTTCTGCACACTGGGGTTAAGAGCTGAGTGTGTGGGCTCTTCTGAGCCTTGCTGTTACATAGGGATTCAGTTGTCTGAAAAAACGCGTTTATTTCGGGCTGAAAAACACGTTTTGAAAAGTGTGTTGTTACTGCCCCATAACTTACATGGGGTTGACCAAACTTGCAGAAACATGTTTATTTCTGCTGAAAAACACGTTTTGACCCTTTCTGCACACTGGGGTTAAGATCTGAGTGTGTGGGCTCTTCTGAACCTTGCTGTTACATGGGGATTCAGTTGTCTGAAAAAACGCGTTTATTTCGGGCTGAAAAACACGTTTTGAAAAGTGTGTTGTTACTGCCCCATAACTTACATGGGGTTGACCAAACTTGCAGAAACATGTTTATTTCTGCTGAAAAACACGTTTTGACCCTTTCTGCACACTGGGGTTAAGAGCTGAGTGTGTGGGCTCTTCTGAACCTTGCTGTTACATGGGGATTCAGTTGTCTGAAAAAACGCGTTTATTTCGGGCTGAAAAACACGTTTTGAAAAGTGTGTTGTTACTGCCCCATAACTTACATGGGGTTGACCAAACTTGCAGAAACATGTTTATTTCTGCTGAAAAACACGTTTTGACCCTTTCTGCACACTGGGGTTAAGAGGTGAGTGTGTGGGCTCTTCTGAGCCTTGCTGTTACATGGGGATTCAGTTGTCTGAAAAAACGCGTTTATTTCGGGCTGAAAAACACGTTTTGAAAAGTGTGTTGTTACTGCCCCATAACTTACATGGGGTTGACCAAACTTGCAGAAACATGTTTATTTCTGCTGAAAAACACGTTTTGACCCTTTCTGCACACTGGGGTTAACAGCTGAGTGTGTGGGCTCTTCTGAACCTTGCTGTTACATGGGGATTCAGTTGTCTGAAAAAACGCGTTTATTTCGGGCTGAAAAACACGTTTTGAAAAGTGTGTTGTTACTGCCCCATAACTTACATGGGGTTGACCAAACTTGCAGAAACATGTTTATTTCTGCTGAAAAACACGTTTTGACCCTTTCTGCACACTGGGGTTAAGAGCTGAGTGTGTGGGCTCTTCTGAACCTTGCTGTTACATGGGGATTCAGTTGTCTGAAAAAACGTGTTTATTTCGGGCTGAAAAACACGTTTTGAAAAGTGTGCTGTTACTGTCCCATAACTTACATGGGGTTGACCAAACTTGCAGAAACATGTTTATTTCTGCTGAAAAACACGTTTTGACCCTTTCTGCACACTGGGGTTAAGAGCTGAGTGTGTGGGCTCTTCTGAGCCTTGCTGTTACATGGGGATTCAGTTGTCTGAAAAAACGTGTTTATTTCGGGCTGAAAAACACGTTTTGAAAAGTGTGTTGTTACTGCCCCATAACTTACATGGGGTTGACCAAACTTGCAGAACCATGTTTATTTCTGCTGAAAAACACGTTTTGACCCTTTCTGCACACTGGGGTTAAGAGCTGAGTGTGTGGGCTCTTCTTAGCCTTGCTGTTACATGGGGATTCAGTTGTCTGAAAAAACGCGTTTATTTCGGGCTGAAAAACACGTTTTGAAAAGTGTGCTGTTACTGCCCCATAACTTACATGGGGTTGACCAAACTTGCAGAAACATGTTTATTTCTGCTGAAAAACACGTTTTGACCCTTTCTGCACACTGGGGTTAAGAGCTGAGTGTGTGGGCTCTTCTGAGCCTTGCTGTTACATAGGGATTCAGTTGTCTGAAAAAACGCGTTTATTTCGGGCTGAAAAACACGTTTTGAAAAGTATGTTGTTACTGCCCCATAACTTACATGGGGTTGACCAAACTTGCAGAAACATGTTTATTTCTGCTGAAAAACACGTTTTGACCCTTTCTGCACACTGGGGTTAAGATCTGAGTGTGTGGGCTCTTCTGAACCTTGCTGTTACATGGGGATTCAGTTGTCTGAAAAAACGCGTTTATTTCGGGCTGAAAAACACGTTTTGAAAAGTGTGTTGTTACTGCCCCATAACTTACATGGGGTTGACCAAACTTGCAGAAACATGTTTATTTCTGCTGAAAAACACGTTTTGACCCTTTCTGCACACTGGGGTTAAGAGCTGAGTGTGTGGGCTCTTCTGAACCTTGCTGTTACATGGGGATTCAGTTGTCTGAAAAAACGCGTTTATTTCGGGCTGAAAAACACGTTTTGAAAAGTGTGTTGTTACTGCCCCATAACTTACATGGGGTTGACCAAACTTGCAGAAACATGTTTATTTCTGCTGAAAAACACGTTTTGACCCTTTCTGCACACTGGGGTTAAGAGGTGAGTGTGTGGGCTCTTCTGAGCCTTGCTGTTACATGGGGATTCAGTTGTCTGAAAAAACGCGTTTATTTCGGGCTGAAAAACACGTTTTGAAAAGTGTGTTGTTACTGCCCCATAACTTACATGGGGTTGACCAAACTTGCAGAAACATGTTTATTTCTGCTGAAAAACACGTTTTGACCCTTTCTGCACACTGGGGTTAAGAGCTGAGTGTGTGGGCTCTTCTGAACCTTGCTGTTACATGGGGATTCAGTTGTCTGAAAAAACGCGTTTATTTCGGGCTGAAAAACACGTTTTGAAAAGTGTGTTGTTACTGCCCCATAACTTACATGGGGTTGACCAAACTTGCAGAAACATGTTTATTTCTGCTGAAAAACACGTTTTGACCCTTTCTGCACACTGGGGTTAAGAGCTGAGTGTGTGGGCTCTTCTGAGCCTTGCTGTTACATAGGGATTCAGTTGTCTGAAAAAACGCGTTTATTTCGGGCTGAAAAACACGTTTTGAAAAGTGTGTTGTTACTGCCCCATAACTTACATGGGGTTGACCAAACTTGCAGAAACATGTTTATTTCTGCTGAAAAACACGTTTTGACCCTTTCTGCACACTGGGGTTAAGATCTGAGTGTGTGGGCTCTTCTGAACCTTGCTGTTACATGGGGATTCAGTTGTCTGAAAAAACGCGTTTATTTCGGGCTGAAAAACACGTTTTGAAAAGTGTGTTGTTACTGCCCCATAACTTACATGGGGTTGACCAAACTTGCAGAAACATGTTTATTTCTGCTGAAAAACACGTTTTGACCCTTTCTGCACACTGGGGTTAAGAGCTGAGTGTGTGGGCTCTTCTGAACCTTGCTGTTACATGGGGATTCAGTTGTCTGAAAAAACGCGTTTATTTCGGGCTGAAAAACACGTTTTGAAAAGTGTGTTGTTACTGCCCCATAACTTACATGGGGTTGACCAAACTTGCAGAAACATGTTTATTTCTGCTGAAAAACACGTTTTGACCCTTTCTGCACACTGGGGTTAAGAGCTGAGTGTGTGGGCTCTTCTGAGCCTTGCTGTTACATAGGGATTCAGTTGTCTGAAAAAACGCGTTTATTTCGGGCTGAAAAACACGTTTTGAAAAGTGTGTTGTTACTGCCCCATAACTTACATGGGGTTGACCAAACTTGCAGAAACATGTTTATTTCTGCTGAAAAACACGTTTTGACCCTTTCTGCACACTGGGGTTAACAGCTGAGTGTGTGGGCTCTTCTGAACCTTGCTGTTACATGGGGATTCAGTTGTCTGAAAAAACGCGTTTATTTCGGGCTGAAAAACACGTTTTGAAAAGTGTGTTGTTACTGCCCCATAACTTACATAGGGTTGACCAAACTTGCAGAAACATGTTTATTTCTGCTGAAAAACACGTTTTGACCCTTTCTGCACACTGGGGTTAAGAGCTGAGTGTGTGGGCTCTTCTGAACCTTGCTGTTACATGGGGATTCAGTTGTCTGAAAAAACGCGTTTATTTCGGGCTGAAAAACACGTTTTGAAAAGTGTGCTGTTACTGTCCCATAACTTACATGGGGTTGACCAAACTTGCAGAAACATGTTTATTTCTGCTGAAAAACACGTTTTGACCCTTTCTGCACACTGGGGTTAAGAGCTGAGTGTGTGGGCTCTTCTGAGCCTTGCTGTTACATGGGGATTCAGTTGTCTGAAAAAACGTGTTTATTTCGGGCTGAAAAACACGTTTTGAAAAGTGTGTTGTTACTGCCCCATAACTTACATGGGGTTGACCAAACTTTCAGAAACATGTTTATTTCTGCTGAAAAACACGTTTTGACCCTTTCTGCACACTGGGGTTAAGAGCTGAGTGTGTGGGCTCTTCTTAGCCTTGCTGTTACATGGGGATTCAGTTGTCTGAAAAAACGCGTTTATTTCGGGCTGAAAAACACGTTTTGAAAAGTGTGCTGTTACTGCCCCATAACTTACATGGGGTTGACCAAACTTGCAGAAACATGTTTATTTCTGCTGAAAAACACGTTTTGACCCTTTCTGCACACTGGGGTTAAGAGCTGAGTGTGTGGGCTCTTCTGAGCCTTGCTGTTACATAGGGATTCAGTTGTCTGAAAAAACGCGTTTATTTCGGGCTGAAAAACTCGTTTTGAAAAGTGTGTTGTTACTGCCCCATAACTTACATGGGGTTGACCAAACTTGCAGAAACATGTTTATTTCTGCTGAAAAACACGTTTTGACCCTTTCTGCACACAGGGGTTAAGATCTGAGTGTGTGGGCTCTTCTGAACATTGCTGTTACATGGGGATTCAGTTGTCTGAAAAAACGCGTTTATTTCGGGCTGAAAAACACGTTTTGAAAAGTGTGTTGTTACTGCCCCATAACTTACATGGGGTTGACCAAACTTGCAGAAACATGTTTATTTCTGCTGAAAAACACGTTTTGACCCTTTCTGCACACTGGGGTTAAGAGCTGAGTGTGTGGGCTCTTCTGAACCTTGCTGTTACATGGGGATTCAGTTGTCTGAAAAAACGCGTTTATTTCGGGCTGAAAAACACGTTTTGAAAAGTGTGCTGTTACTGTCCCATAACTTACATGGGGTTGACCAAACTTGCAGAAACATGTTTATTTCTGCTGAAAAACACGTTTTGACCCTTTCTGCACACTGGGGTTAAGAGCTGAGTGTGTGGGCTCTTCTGAACCTTGCTGTTACATGGGGATTCAGTTGTCTGAAAAAACGCGTTTATTTCGGGCTGAAAAACACGTTTTGAAAAGTGTGTTGTTACTGCCCCATAACTTACATGGGGTTGACCAAACTTGCAGAAACATGTTTATTTCTGCTGAAAAACACGTTTTGACCCTTTCTGCACACTGGGGTTAAGAGGTGAGTGTGTGGGCTCTTCTGAGCCTTGCTGTTACATGGGGATTCAGTTGTCTGAAAAAACGCGTTTATTTCGGGCTGAAAAACACGTTTTGAAAAGTGTGTTGTTACTGCCCCATAACTTACATAGGGTTGACCAAACTTGCAGAAACATGTTTATTTCTGCTGAAAAACACGTTTTGACCCTTTCTGCACACTGGGGTTAAGAGCTGAGTGTGTGGGCTCTTCTGAACCTTGCTGTTACATGGGGATTCAGTTGTCTGAAAAAACGCGTTTATTTCGGGCTGAAAAACACGTTTTGAAAAGTGTGCTGTTACTGTCCCATAACTTACATGGGGTTGACCAAACTTGCAGAAACATGTTTATTTCTGCTGAAAAACACGTTTTGACCCTTTCTGCACACTGGGGTTAAGAGCTGAGTGTGTGGGCTCTTCTGAGCCTTGCTGTTACATGGGGATTCAGTTGTCTGAAAAAACGTGTTTATTTCGGGCTGAAAAACACGTTTTGAAAAGTGTGTTGTTACTGCCCCATAACTTACATGGGGTTGACCAAACTTTCAGAAACATGTTTATTTCTGCTGAAAAACACGTTTTGACCCTTTCTGCACACTGGGGTTAAGAGCTGAGTGTGTGGGCTCTTCTTAGCCTTGCTGTTACATGGGGATTCAGTTGTCTGAAAAAACGCGTTTATTTCGGGCTGAAAAACACGTTTTGAAAAGTGTGCTGTTACTGCCCCATAACTTACATGGGGTTGACCAAACTTGCAGAAACATGTTTATTTCTGCTGAAAAACACGTTTTGACCCTTTCTGCACACTGGGGTTAAGAGCTGAGTGTGTGGGCTCTTCTGAGCCTTGCTGTTACATAGGGATTCAGTTGTCTGAAAAAACGCGTTTATTTCGGGCTGAAAAACACGTTTTGAAAAGTGTGTTGTTACTGCCCCATAACTTACATGGGGTTGACCAAACTTGCAGAAACATGTTTATTTCTGCTGAAAAACACGTTTTGACCCTTTCTGCACACAGGGGTTAAGATCTGAGTGTGTGGGCTCTTCTGAGCCTTGCTGTTACATAGGGATTCAGTTGTCTGAAAAAACGCGTTTATTTCGGGCTGAAAAACACGTTTTGAAAAGTGTGTTGTTACTGCCCCATAACTTACATGGGGTTGACCAAACTTGCAGAAACATGTTTATTTCTGCTGAAAAACACGTTTTGACCCTTTCTGCACACTGGGGTTAAGAGCTGAGTGTGTGGGCTCTTCTGAACCTTGCTGTTACATGGGGATTCAGTTGTCTGAAAAAACGCGTTTATTTCGGGCTGAAAAACACGTTTTGAAAAGTGTGTTGTTACTGCCCCATAACTTACATGGGGTTGACCAAACTTGCAGAAACATGTTTATTTCTGCTGAAAAACACGTTTTGACCCTTTCTGCACACTGGGGTTAAGAGCTGAGTGTGTGGGCTCTTCTGAACCTTGCTGTTACATGGGGATTCAGTTGTCTGAAAAAACGCGTTTATTTCGGGCTGAAAAACACGTTTTGAAAAGTGTGCTGTTACTGTCCCATAACTTACATGGGGTTGACCAAACTTGCAGAAACATGTTTATTTCTGCTGAAAAACACGTTTTGACCCTTTCTGCACACTGGGGTTAAGAGCTGAGTGTGTGGGCTCTTCTGAACCTTGCTGTTACATGGGGATTCAGTTGTCTGAAAAAACGCGTTTATTTCGGGCTGAAAAACACGTTTTGAAAAGTGTGCTGTTACTGTCCCATAACTTACATGGGGTTGACCAAACTTGCAGAAACATGTTTATTTCTGCTGAAAAACACGTTTTGACCCTTTCTGCACACTGGGGTTAAGAGCTGAGTGTGTGGGCTCTTCTGAGCCTTGCTGTTACATGGGGATTCAGTTGTCTGAAAAAACGTGTTTATTTCGGGCTGAAAAACACGTTTTGAAAAGTGTGTTGTTACTGCCCCATAACTTACATGGGGTTGACCAAACTTGCAGAAACATGTTTATTTCTGCTGAAAAACACGTTTTGACCCTTTCTGCACACTGGGGTTAAGAGCTGAGTGTGTGGGCTCTTCTTAGCCTTGCTGTTACATGGGGATTCAGTTGTCTGAAAAAACGCGTTTATTTCGGGCTGAAAAACACGTTTTGAAAAGTGTGCTGTTACTGCCCCATAACTTACATGGGGTTGACCAAACTTGCAGAAACATGTTTATTTCTGCTGAAAAACACGTTTTGACCCTTTCTGCACACTGGGGTTAAGAGCTGAGTGTGTGGGCTCTTCTGAGCCTTGCTGTTACATAGGGATTCAGTTGTCTGAAAAAACGCGTTTATTTCGGGCTGAAAAACACGTTTTGAAAAGTATGTTGTTACTGCCCCATAACTTACATGGGGTTGACCAAACTTGCAGAAACATGTTTATTTCTGCTGAAAAACACGTTTTGACCCTTTCTGCACACTGGGGTTAAGATCTGAGTGTGTGGGCTCTTCTGAACCTTGCTGTTACATGGGGATTCAGTTGTCTGAAAAAACGCGTTTATTTCGGGCTGAAAAACACGTTTTGAAAAGTGTGTTGTTACTGCCCCATAACTTACATGGGGTTGACCAAACTTGCAGAAACATGTTTATTTCTGCTGAAAAACACGTTTTGACCCTTTCTGCACACTGGGGTTAAGAGCTGAGTGTGTGGGCTCTTCTGAACCTTGCTGTTACATGGGGATTCAGTTGTCTGAAAAAACGCGTTTATTTCGGGCTGAAAAACACGTTTTGAAAAGTGTGTTGTTACTGCCCCATAACTTACATGGGGTTGACCAAACTTGCAGAAACATGTTTATTTCTGCTGAAAAACACGTTTTGACCCTTTCTGCACACTGGGGTTAAGAGGTGAGTGTGTGGGCTCTTCTGAGCCTTGCTGTTACATGGGGATTCAGTTGTCTGAAAAAACGCGTTTATTTCGGGCTGAAAAACACGTTTTGAAAAGTGTGTTGTTACTGCCCCATAACTTACATGGGGTTGACCAAACTTGCAGAAACATGTTTATTTCTGCTGAAAAACACGTTTTGACCCTTTCTGCACACTGGGGTTAAGAGCTGAGTGTGTGGGCTCTTCTGAACCTTGCTGTTACATGGGGATTCAGTTGTCTGAAAAAACGCGTTTATTTCGGGCTGAAAAACACGTTTTGAAAAGTGTGTTGTTACTGCCCCATAACTTACATGGGGTTGACCAAACTTGCAGAAACATGTTTATTTCTGCTGAAAAACACGTTTTGACCCTTTCTGCACACTGGGGTTAAGAGCTGAGTGTGTGGGCTCTTCTGAGCCTTGCTGTTACATAGGGATTCAGTTGTCTGAAAAAACGCGTTTATTTCGGGCTGAAAAACACGTTTTGAAAAGTGTGTTGTTACTGCCCCATAACTTACATGGGGTTGACCAAACTTGCAGAAACATGTTTATTTCTGCTGAAAAACACGTTTTGACCCTTTCTGCACACTGGGGTTAAGATCTGAGTGTGTGGGCTCTTCTGAACCTTGCTGTTACATGGGGATTCAGTTGTCTGAAAAAACGCGTTTATTTCGGGCTGAAAAACACGTTTTGAAAAGTGTGTTGTTACTGCCCCATAACTTACATGGGGTTGACCAAACTTGCAGAAACATGTTTATTTCTGCTGAAAAACACGTTTTGACCCTTTCTGCACACTGGGGTTAAGAGCTGAGTGTGTGGGCTCTTCTGAACCTTGCTGTTACATGGGGATTCAGTTGTCTGAAAAAACGCGTTTATTTCGGGCTGAAAAACACGTTTTGAAAAGTGTGTTGTTACTGCCCCATAACTTACATGGGGTTGACCAAACTTGCAGAAACATGTTTATTTCTGCTGAAAAACACGTTTTGACCCTTTCTGCACACTGGGGTTAAGAGGTGAGTGTGTGGGCTCTTCTGAGCCTTGCTGTTACATGGGGATTCAGTTGTCTGAAAAAACGCGTTTATTTCGGGCTGAAAAACACGTTTTGAAAAGTGTGTTGTTACTGCCCCATAACTTACATGGGGTTGACCAAACTTGCAGAAACATGTTTATTTCTGCTGAAAAACACGTTTTGACCCTTTCTGCACACTGGGGTTAACAGCTGAGTGTGTGGGCTCTTCTGAACCTTGCTGTTACATGGGGATTCAGTTGTCTGAAAAAACGCGTTTATTTCGGGCTGAAAAACACGTTTTGAAAAGTGTGTTGTTACTGCCCCATAACTTACATGGGGTTGACCAAACTTGCAGAAACATGTTTATTTCTGCTGAAAAACACGTTTTGACCCTTTCTGCACACTGGGGTTAAGAGCTGAGTGTGTGGGCTCTTCTGAACCTTGCTGTTACATGGGGATTCAGTTGTCTGAAAAAACGCGTTTATTTCGGGCTGAAAAACACGTTTTGAAAAGTGTGCTGTTACTGTCCCATAACTTACATGGGGTTGACCAAACTTGCAGAAACATGTTTATTTCTGCTGAAAAACACGTTTTGACCCTTTCTGCACACTGGGGTTAAGAGCTGAGTGTGTGGGCTCTTCTGAGCCTTGCTGTTACATGGGGATTCAGTTGTCTGAAAAAACGTGTTTATTTCGGGCTGAAAAACACGTTTTGAAAAGTGTGTTGTTACTGCCCCATAACTTACATGGGGTTGACCAAACTTGCAGAAACATGTTTATTTCTGCTGAAAAACACGTTTTGACCCTTTCTGCACACTGGGGTTAAGAGCTGAGTGTGTGGGCTCTTCTTAGCCTTGCTGTTACATGGGGATTCAGTTGTCTGAAAAAACGCGTTTATTTCGGGCTGAAAAACACGTTTTGAAAAGTGTGCTGTTACTGCCCCATAACTTACATGGGGTTGACCAAACTTGCAGAAACATGTTTATTTCTGCTGAAAAACACGTTTTGACCCTTTCTGCACACTGGGGTTAAGAGCTGAGTGTGTGGGCTCTTCTGAGCCTTGCTGTTACATAGGGATTCAGTTGTCTGAAAAAACGCGTTTATTTCGGGCTGAAAAACACGTTTTGAAAAGTATGTTGTTACTGCCCCATAACTTACATGGGGTTGACCAAACTTGCAGAAACATGTTTATTTCTGCTGAAAAACACGTTTTGACCCTTTCTGCACACTGGGGTTAAGATCTGAGTGTGTGGGCTCTTCTGAACCTTGCTGTTACATGGGGATTCAGTTGTCTGAAAAAACGCGTTTATTTCGGGCTGAAAAACACGTTTTGAAAAGTGTGTTGTTACTGCCCCATAACTTACATGGGGTTGACCAAACTTGCAGAAACATGTTTATTTCTGCTGAAAAACACGTTTTGACCCTTTCTGCACACTGGGGTTAAGAGCTGAGTGTGTGGGCTCTTCTGAACCTTGCTGTTACATGGGGATTCAGTTGTCTGAAAAAACGCGTTTATTTCGGGCTGAAAAACACGTTTTGAAAAGTGTGTTGTTACTGCCCCATAACTTACATGGGGTTGACCAAACTTGCAGAAACATGTTTATTTCTGCTGAAAAACACGTTTTGACCCTTTCTGCACACTGGGGTTAAGAGGTGAGTGTGTGGGCTCTTCTGAGCCTTGCTGTTACATGGGGATTCAGTTGTCTGAAAAAACGCGTTTATTTCGGGCTGAAAAACACGTTTTGAAAAGTGTGTTGTTACTGCCCCATAACTTACATGGGGTTGACCAAACTTGCAGAAACATGTTTATTTCTGCTGAAAAACACGTTTTGACCCTTTCTGCACACTGGGGTTAAGAGCTGAGTGTGTGGGCTCTTCTGAACCTTGCTGTTACATGGGGATTCAGTTGTCTGAAAAAACGCGTTTATTTCGGGCTGAAAAACACGTTTTGAAAAGTGTGTTGTTACTGCCCCATAACTTACATGGGGTTGACCAAACTTGCAGAAACATGTTTATTTCTGCTGAAAAACACGTTTTGACCCTTTCTGCACACTGGGGTTAAGAGCTGAGTGTGTGGGCTCTTCTGAGCCTTGCTGTTACATAGGGATTCAGTTGTCTGAAAAAACGCGTTTATTTCGGGCTGAAAAACACGTTTTGAAAAGTGTGTTGTTACTGCCCCATAACTTACATGGGGTTGACCAAACTTGCAGAAACATGTTTATTTCTGCTGAAAAACACGTTTTGACCCTTTCTGCACACTGGGGTTAAGATCTGAGTGTGTGGGCTCTTCTGAACCTTGCTGTTACATGGGGATTCAGTTGTCTGAAAAAACGCGTTTATTTCGGGCTGAAAAACACGTTTTGAAAAGTGTGTTGTTACTGCCCCATAACTTACATGGGGTTGACCAAACTTGCAGAAACATGTTTATTTCTGCTGAAAAACACGTTTTGACCCTTTCTGCACACTGGGGTTAAGAGCTGAGTGTGTGGGCTCTTCTGAACCTTGCTGTTACATGGGGATTCAGTTGTCTGAAAAAACGCGTTTATTTCGGGCTGAAAAACACGTTTTGAAAAGTGTGTTGTTACTGCCCCATAACTTACATGGGGTTGACCAAACTTGCAGAAACATGTTTATTTCTGCTGAAAAACACGTTTTGACCCTTTCTGCACACTGGGGTTAAGAGGTGAGTGTGTGGGCTCTTCTGAGCCTTGCTGTTACATGGGGATTCAGTTGTCTGAAAAAACGCGTTTATTTCGGGCTGAAAAACACGTTTTGAAAAGTGTGTTGTTACTGCCCCATAACTTACATGGGGTTGACCAAACTTGCAGAAACATGTTTATTTCTGCTGAAAAACACGTTTTGACCCTTTCTGCACACTGGGGTTAACAGCTGAGTGTGTGGGCTCTTCTGAACCTTGCTGTTACATGGGGATTCAGTTGTCTGAAAAAACGCGTTTATTTCGGGCTGAAAAACACGTTTTGAAAAGTGTGTTGTTACTGCCCCATAACTTACATAGGGTTGACCAAACTTGCAGAAACATGTTTATTTCTGCTGAAAAACACGTTTTGACCCTTTCTGCACACTGGGGTTAAGAGCTGAGTGTGTGGGCTCTTCTGAACCTTGCTGTTACATGGGGATTCAGTTGTCTGAAAAAACGCGTTTATTTCGGGCTGAAAAACACGTTTTGAAAAGTGTGCTGTTACTGTCCCATAACTTACATGGGGTTGACCAAACTTGCAGAAACATGTTTATTTCTGCTGAAAAACACGTTTTGACCCTTTCTGCACACTGGGGTTAAGAGCTGAGTGTGTGGGCTCTTCTTAGCCTTGCTGTTACATGGGGATTCAGTTGTCTGAAAAAACGCGTTTATTTCGGGCTGAAAAACACGTTTTGAAAAGTGTGCTGTTACTGCCCCATAACTTACATGGGGTTGACCAAACTTGCAGAAACATGTTTATTTCTGCTGAAAAACACGTTTTGACCCTTTCTGCACACTGGGGTTAAGAGGTGAGTGTGTGGGCTCTTCTGAGCCTTGCTGTTACATGGGGATTCAGTTGTCTGAAAAAACGCGTTTATTTCGGGCTGAAAAACACGTTTTGAAAAGTGTGTTGTTACTGCCCCATAACTTACATGGGGTTGACCAAACTTGCAGAAACATGTTTATTTCTGCTGAAAAACACGTTTTGACCCTTTCTGCACACTGGGGTTAACAGCTGAGTGTGTGGGCTCTTCTGAACCTTGCTGTTACATGGGGATTCAGTTGTCTGAAAAAACGCGTTTATTTCGGGCTGAAAAACACGTTTTGAAAAGTGTGTTGTTACTGCCCCATAACTTACATGGGGTTGACCAAACTTGCAGAAACATGTTTATTTCTGCTGAAAAACACGTTTTGACCCTTTCTGCACACTGGGGTTAAGAGCTGAGTGTGTGGGCTCTTCTGAACCTTGCTGTTACATGGGGATTCAGTTGTCTGAAAAAACGCGTTTATTTCGGGCTGAAAAACACGTTTTGAAAAGTGTGCTGTTACTGTCCCATAACTTACATGGGGTTGACCAAACTTGCAGAAACATGTTTATTTCTGCTGAAAAACACGTTTTGACCCTTTCTGCACACTGGGGTTAAGAGCTGAGTGTGTGGGCTCTTCTGAGCCTTGCTGTTACATGGGGATTCAGTTGTCTGAAAAAACGTGTTTATTTCGGGCTGAAAAACACGTTTTGAAAAGTGTGTTGTTACTGCCCCATAACTTACATGGGGTTGACCAAACTTGCAGAAACATGTTTATTTCTGCTGAAAAACACGTTTTGACCCTTTCTGCACACTGGGGTTAAGAGCTGAGTGTGTGGGCTCTTCTTAGCCTTGCTGTTACATGGGGATTCAGTTGTCTGAAAAAACGCGTTTATTTCGGGCTGAAAAACACGTTTTGAAAAGTGTGCTGTTACTGCCCCATAACTTACATGGGGTTGACCAAACTTGCAGAAACATGTTTATTTCTGCTGAAAAACACGTTTTGACCCTTTCTGCACACTGGGGTTAAGAGCTGAGTGTGTGGGCTCTTCTGAGCCTTGCTGTTACATAGGGATTCAGTTGTCTGAAAAAACGCGTTTATTTCGGGCTGAAAAACACGTTTTGAAAAGTATGTTGTTACTGCCCCATAACTTACATGGGGTTGACCAAACTTGCAGAAACATGTTTATTTCTGCTGAAAAACACGTTTTGACCCTTTCTGCACACTGGGGTTAAGATCTGAGTGTGTGGGCTCTTCTGAACCTTGCTGTTACATGGGGATTCAGTTGTCTGAAAAAACGCGTTTATTTCGGGCTGAAAAACACGTTTTGAAAAGTGTGTTGTTACTGCCCCATAACTTACATGGGGTTGACCAAACTTGCAGAAACATGTTTATTTCTGCTGAAAAACACGTTTTGACCCTTTCTGCACACTGGGGTTAAGAGCTGAGTGTGTGGGCTCTTCTGAACCTTGCTGTTACATGGGGATTCAGTTGTCTGAAAAAACGCGTTTATTTCGGGCTGAAAAACACGTTTTGAAAAGTGTGTTGTTACTGCCCCATAACTTACATGGGGTTGACCAAACTTGCAGAAACATGTTTATTTCTGCTGAAAAACACGTTTTGACCCTTTCTGCACACTGGGGTTAAGAGGTGAGTGTGTGGGCTCTTCTGAGCCTTGCTGTTACATGGGGATTCAGTTGTCTGAAAAAACGCGTTTATTTCGGGCTGAAAAACACGTTTTGAAAAGTGTGTTGTTACTGCCCCATAACTTACATGGGGTTGACCAAACTTGCAGAAACATGTTTATTTCTGCTGAAAAACACGTTTTGACCCTTTCTGCACACTGGGGTTAAGAGCTGAGTGTGTGGGCTCTTCTGAACCTTGCTGTTACATGGGGATTCAGTTGTCTGAAAAAACGCGTTTATTTCGGGCTGAAAAACACGTTTTGAAAAGTGTGTTGTTACTGCCCCATAACTTACATGGGGTTGACCAAACTTGCAGAAACATGTTTATTTCTGCTGAAAAACACGTTTTGACCCTTTCTGCACACTGGGGTTAAGAGCTGAGTGTGTGGGCTCTTCTGAGCCTTGCTGTTACATAGGGATTCAGTTGTCTGAAAAAACGCGTTTATTTCGGGCTGAAAAACACGTTTTGAAAAGTGTGTTGTTACTGCCCCATAACTTACATGGGGTTGACCAAACTTGCAGAAACATGTTTATTTCTGCTGAAAAACACGTTTTGACCCTTTCTGCACACTGGGGTTAAGATCTGAGTGTGTGGGCTCTTCTGAACCTTGCTGTTACATGGGGATTCAGTTGTCTGAAAAAACGCGTTTATTTCGGGCTGAAAAACACGTTTTGAAAAGTGTGTTGTTACTGCCCCATAACTTACATGGGGTTGACCAAACTTGCAGAAACATGTTTATTTCTGCTGAAAAACACGTTTTGACCCTTTCTGCACACTGGGGTTAAGAGCTGAGTGTGTGGGCTCTTCTGAACCTTGCTGTTACATGGGGATTCAGTTGTCTGAAAAAACGCGTTTATTTCGGGCTGAAAAACACGTTTTGAAAAGTGTGTTGTTACTGCCCCATAACTTACATGGGGTTGACCAAACTTGCAGAAACATGTTTATTTCTGCTGAAAAACACGTTTTGACCCTTTCTGCACACTGGGGTTAAGAGGTGAGTGTGTGGGCTCTTCTGAGCCTTGCTGTTACATGGGGATTCAGTTGTCTGAAAAAACGCGTTTATTTCGGGCTGAAAAACACGTTTTGAAAAGTGTGTTGTTACTGCCCCATAACTTACATGGGGTTGACCAAACTTGCAGAAACATGTTTATTTCTGCTGAAAAACACGTTTTGACCCTTTCTGCACACTGGGGTTAACAGCTGAGTGTGTGGGCTCTTCTGAACCTTGCTGTTACATGGGGATTCAGTTGTCTGAAAAAACGCGTTTATTTCGGGCTGAAAAACACGTTTTGAAAAGTGTGTTGTTACTGCCCCATAACTTACATAGGGTTGACCAAACTTGCAGAAACATGTTTATTTCTGCTGAAAAACACGTTTTGACCCTTTCTGCACACTGGGGTTAAGAGCTGAGTGTGTGGGCTCTTCTGAACCTTGCTGTTACATGGGGATTCAGTTGTCTGAAAAAACGCGTTTATTTCGGGCTGAAAAACACGTTTTGAAAAGTGTGCTGTTACTGTCCCATAACTTACATGGGGTTGACCAAACTTGCAGAAACATGTTTATTTCTGCTGAAAAACACGTTTTGACCCTTTCTGCACACTGGGGTTAAGAGCTGAGTGTGTGGGCTCTTCTGAACCTTGCTGTTACATGGGGATTCAGTTGTCTGAAAAAACGCGTTTATTTCGGGCTGAAAAACACGTTTTGAAAAGTGTGCTGTTACTGTCCCATAACTTACATGGGGTTGACCAAACTTGCAGAAACATGTTTATTTCTGCTGAAAAACACGTTTTGACCCTTTCTGCACACTGGGGTTAAGAGGTGAGTGTGTGGGCTCTTCTGAGCCTTGCTGTTACATGGGGATTCAGTTGTCTGAAAAAACGCGTTTATTTCGGGCTGAAAAACACGTTTTGAAAAGTGTGTTGTTACTGCCCCATAACTTACATGGGGTTGACCAAACTTGCAGAAACATGTTTATTTCTGCTGAAAAACACGTTTTGACCCTTTCTGCACACTGGGGTTAACAGCTGAGTGTGTGGGCTCTTCTGAACCTTGCTGTTACATGGGGATTCAGTTGTCTGAAAAAACGCGTTTATTTCGGGCTGAAAAACACGTTTTGAAAAGTGTGTTGTTACTGCCCCATAACTTACATGGGGTTGACCAAACTTGCAGAAACATGTTTATTTCTGCTGAAAAACACGTTTTGACCCTTTCTGCACACTGGGGTTAAGAGCTGAGTGTGTGGGCTCTTCTGAACCTTGCTGTTACATGGGGATTCAGTTGTCTGAAAAAACGCGTTTATTTCGGGCTGAAAAACACGTTTTGAAAAGTGTGCTGTTACTGTCCCATAACTTACATGGGGTTGACCAAACTTGCAGAAACATGTTTATTTCTGCTGAAAAACACGTTTTGACCCTTTCTGCACACTGGGGTTAAGAGCTGAGTGTGTGGGCTCTTCTGAGCCTTGCTGTTACATGGGGATTCAGTTGTCTGAAAAAACGTGTTTATTTCGGGCTGAAAAACACGTTTTGAAAAGTGTGTTGTTACTGCCCCATAACTTACATGGGGTTGACCAAACTTGCAGAAACATGTTTATTTCTGCTGAAAAACACGTTTTGACCCTTTCTGCACACTGGGGTTAAGAGCTGAGTGTGTGGGCTCTTCTTAGCCTTGCTGTTACATGGGGATTCAGTTGTCTGAAAAAACGCGTTTATTTCGGGCTGAAAAACACGTTTTGAAAAGTGTGCTGTTACTGCCCCATAACTTACATGGGGTTGACCAAACTTGCAGAAACATGTTTATTTCTGCTGAAAAACACGTTTTGACCCTTTCTGCACACTGGGGTTAAGAGCTGAGTGTGTGGGCTCTTCTGAGCCTTGCTGTTACATAGGGATTCAGTTGTCTGAAAAAACGCGTTTATTTCGGGCTGAAAAACACGTTTTGAAAAGTATGTTGTTACTGCCCCATAACTTACATGGGGTTGACCAAACTTGCAGAAACATGTTTATTTCTGCTGAAAAACACGTTTTGACCCTTTCTGCACACTGGGGTTAAGATCTGAGTGTGTGGGCTCTTCTGAACCTTGCTGTTACATGGGGATTCAGTTGTCTGAAAAAACGCGTTTATTTCGGGCTGAAAAACACGTTTTGAAAAGTGTGTTGTTACTGCCCCATAACTTACATGGGGTTGACCAAACTTGCAGAAACATGTTTATTTCTGCTGAAAAACACGTTTTGACCCTTTCTGCACACTGGGGTTAAGAGCTGAGTGTGTGGGCTCTTCTGAACCTTGCTGTTACATGGGGATTCAGTTGTCTGAAAAAACGCGTTTATTTCGGGCTGAAAAACACGTTTTGAAAAGTGTGTTGTTACTGCCCCATAACTTACATGGGGTTGACCAAACTTGCAGAAACATGTTTATTTCTGCTGAAAAACACGTTTTGACCCTTTCTGCACACTGGGGTTAAGAGGTGAGTGTGTGGGCTCTTCTGAGCCTTGCTGTTACATGGGGATTCAGTTGTCTGAAAAAACGCGTTTATTTCGGGCTGAAAAACACGTTTTGAAAAGTGTGTTGTTACTGCCCCATAACTTACATGGGGTTGACCAAACTTGCAGAAACATGTTTATTTCTGCTGAAAAACACGTTTTGACCCTTTCTGCACACTGGGGTTAAGAGCTGAGTGTGTGGGCTCTTCTGAACCTTGCTGTTACATGGGGATTCAGTTGTCTGAAAAAACGCGTTTATTTCGGGCTGAAAAACACGTTTTGAAAAGTGTGTTGTTACTGCCCCATAACTTACATGGGGTTGACCAAACTTGCAGAAACATGTTTATTTCTGCTGAAAAACACGTTTTGACCCTTTCTGCACACTGGGGTTAAGAGCTGAGTGTGTGGGCTCTTCTGAGCCTTGCTGTTACATAGGGATTCAGTTGTCTGAAAAAACGCGTTTATTTCGGGCTGAAAAACACGTTTTGAAAAGTGTGTTGTTACTGCCCCATAACTTACATGGGGTTGACCAAACTTGCAGAAACATGTTTATTTCTGCTGAAAAACACGTTTTGACCCTTTCTGCACACTGGGGTTAAGATCTGAGTGTGTGGGCTCTTCTGAACCTTGCTGTTACATGGGGATTCAGTTGTCTGAAAAAACGCGTTTATTTCGGGCTGAAAAACACGTTTTGAAAAGTGTGTTGTTACTGCCCCATAACTTACATGGGGTTGACCAAACTTGCAGAAACATGTTTATTTCTGCTGAAAAACACGTTTTGACCCTTTCTGCACACTGGGGTTAAGAGCTGAGTGTGTGGGCTCTTCTGAACCTTGCTGTTACATGGGGATTCAGTTGTCTGAAAAAACGCGTTTATTTCGGGCTGAAAAACACGTTTTGAAAAGTGTGTTGTTACTGCCCCATAACTTACATGGGGTTGACCAAACTTGCAGAAACATGTTTATTTCTGCTGAAAAACACGTTTTGACCCTTTCTGCACACTGGGGTTAAGAGGTGAGTGTGTGGGCTCTTCTGAGCCTTGCTGTTACATGGGGATTCAGTTGTCTGAAAAAACGCGTTTATTTCGGGCTGAAAAACACGTTTTGAAAAGTGTGTTGTTACTGCCCCATAACTTACATGGGGTTGACCAAACTTGCAGAAACATGTTTATTTCTGCTGAAAAACACGTTTTGACCCTTTCTGCACACTGGGGTTAACAGCTGAGTGTGTGGGCTCTTCTGAACCTTGCTGTTACATGGGGATTCAGTTGTCTGAAAAAACGCGTTTATTTCGGGCTGAAAAACACGTTTTGAAAAGTGTGTTGTTACTGCCCCATAACTTACATAGGGTTGACCAAACTTGCAGAAACATGTTTATTTCTGCTGAAAAACACGTTTTGACCCTTTCTGCACACTGGGGTTAAGAGCTGAGTGTGTGGGCTCTTCTGAACCTTGCTGTTACATGGGGATTCAGTTGTCTGAAAAAACGCGTTTATTTCGGGCTGAAAAACACGTTTTGAAAAGTGTGCTGTTACTGTCCCATAACTTACATGGGGTTGACCAAACTTGCAGAAACATGTTTATTTCTGCTGAAAAACACGTTTTGACCCTTTCTGCACACTGGGGTTAAGAGCTGAGTGTGTGGGCTCTTCTGAACCTTGCTGTTACATGGGGATTCAGTTGTCTGAAAAAACGCGTTTATTTCGGGCTGAAAAACACGTTTTGAAAAGTGTGCTGTTACTGTCCCATAACTTACATGGGGTTGACCAAACTTGCAGAAACATGTTTATTTCTGCTGAAAAACACGTTTTGACCCTTTCTGCACACTGGGGTTAAGAGCTGAGTGTGTGGGCTCTTCTGAGCCTTGCTGTTACATGGGGATTCAGTTGTCTGAAAAAACGTGTTTATTTCGGGCTGAAAAACACGTTTTGAAAAGTGTGTTGTTACTGCCCCATAACTTACATGGGGTTGACCAAACATTCAGAAACATGTTTATTTCTGCTGAAAAACACGTTTTGACCCTTTCTGCACACTGGGGTTAAGAGCTGAGTGTGTGGGCTCTTCTTAGCCTTGCTGTTACATGGGGATTCAGTTGTCTGAAAAAACGCGTTTATTTCGGGCTGAAAAACACGTTTTGAAAAGTGTGCTGTTACTGCCCCATAACTTACATGGGGTTGACCAAACTTGCAGAAACATGTTTATTTCTGCTGAAAAACACGTTTTGACCCTTTCTGCACACTGGGGTTAAGATCTGAGTGTGTGGGCTCTTCTGAACCTTGCTGTTACATGGGGATTCAGTTGTCTGAAAAAACGCGTTTATTTCGGGCTGAAAAACACGTTTTGAAAAGTGTGTTGTTACTGCCCCATAACTTACATGGGGTTGACCAAACTTGCAGAAACATGTTTATTTCTGCTGAAAAACACGTTTTGACCCTTTCTGCACACTGGGGTTAAGAGCTGAGTGTGTGGGCTCTTCTGAACCTTGCTGTTACATGGGGATTCAGTTGTCTGAAAAAACGCGTTTATTTCGGGCTGAAAAACACGTTTTGAAAAGTGTGTTGTTACTGCCCCATAACTTACATGGGGTTGACCAAACTTGCAGAAACATGTTTATTTCTGCTGAAAAACACGTTTTGACCCTTTCTGCACACTGGGGTTAAGAGCTGAGTGTGTGGGCTCTTCTGAGCCTTGCTGTTACATGGGGATTCAGTTGTCTGAAAAAACGCGTTTATTTCGGGCTGAAAAACACGTTTTGAAAAGTGTGCTGTTACTGCCCCATAACTTACATGGGGTTGACCAAACTTGCAGAAACATGTTTATTTCTGCTGAAAAACACGTTTTGACCCTTTCTGCACACTGGGGTTAAGAGCTGAGTGTGTGGGCTCTTCTGAACCTTGCTGTTACATGGGGATTCAGTTGTCTGAAAAAACGCGTTTATTTCGGGCTGAAAAACACGTTTTGAAAAGTGTGTTGTTACTGCCCCATAACTTACATAGGGTTGACCAAACTTGCAGAAACATGTTTATTTCTGCTGAAAAACACGTTTTGACCCTTTCTGCACACTGGGGTTAAGAGCTGAGTGTGTGGGCTCTTCTGAACCTTGCTGTTACATGGGGATTCAGTTGTCTGAAAAAACGCGTTTATTTCGGGCTGAAAAACACGTTTTGAAAAGTGTGCTGTTACTGTCCCATAACTTACATGGGGTTGACCAAACTTGCAGAAACATGTTTATTTCTGCTGAAAAACACGTTTTGACCCTTTCTGCACACTGGGGTTAAGAGCTGAGTGTGTGGGCTCTTCTGAGCCTTGCTGTTACATGGGGATTCAGTTGTCTGAAAAAACGTGTTTATTTCGGGCTGAAAAACACGTTTTGAAAAGTGTGTTGTTACTGCCCCATAACTTACATGGGGTTGACCAAACTTTCAGAAACATGTTTATTTCTGCTGAAAAACACGTTTTGACCCTTTCTGCACACTGGGGTTAAGAGCTGAGTGTGTGGGCTCTTCTTAGCCTTGCTGTTACATGGGGATTCAGTTGTCTGAAAAAACGCGTTTATTTCGGGCTGAAAAACACGTTTTGAAAAGTGTGCTGTTACTGCCCCATAACTTACATGGGGTTGACCAAACTTGCAGAAACATGTTTATTTCTGCTGAAAAACACGTTTTGACCCTTTCTGCACACTGGGGTTAAGAGCTGAGTGTGTGGGCTCTTCTGAGCCTTGCTGTTACATAGGGATTCAGTTGTCTGAAAAAACGCGTTTATTTCGGGCTGAAAAACACGTTTTGAAAAGTGTGTTGTTACTGCCCCATAACTTACATGGGGTTGACCAAACTTGCAGAAACATGTTTATTTCTGCTGAAAAACACGTTTTGACCCTTTCTGCACACAGGGGTTAAGATCTGAGTGTGTGGGCTCTTCTGAACATTGCTGTTACATGGGGATTCAGTTGTCTGAAAAAACGCGTTTATTTCGGGCTGAAAAACACGTTTTGAAAAGTGTGTTGTTACTGCCCCATAACTTACATGGGGTTGACCAAACTTGCAGAAACATGTTTATTTCTGCTGAAAAACACGTTTTGACCCTTTCTGCACACTGGGGTTAAGAGCTGAGTGTGTGGGCTCTTCTGAACCTTGCTGTTACATGGGGATTCAGTTGTCTGAAAAAACGCGTTTATTTCGGGCTGAAAAACACGTTTTGAAAAGTGTGCTGTTACTGTCCCATAACTTACATGGGGTTGACCAAACTTGCAGAAACATGTTTATTTCTGCTGAAAAACACGTTTTGACCCTTTCTGCACACTGGGGTTAAGAGCTGAGTGTGTGGGCTCTTCTGAACCTTGCTGTTACATGGGGATTCAGTTGTCTGAAAAAACGCGTTTATTTCGGGCTGAAAAACACGTTTTGAAAAGTGTGTTGTTACTGCCCCATAACTTACATGGGGTTGACCAAACTTGCAGAAACATGTTTATTTCTGCTGAAAAACACGTTTTGACCCTTTCTGCACACTGGGGTTAAGAGGTGAGTGTGTGGGCTCTTCTGAGCCTTGCTGTTACATGGGGATTCAGTTGTCTGAAAAAACGCGTTTATTTCGGGCTGAAAAACACGTTTTGAAAAGTGTGTTGTTACTGCCCCATAACTTACATAGGGTTGACCAAACTTGCAGAAACATGTTTATTTCTGCTGAAAAACACGTTTTGACCCTTTCTGCACACTGGGGTTAAGAGCTGAGTGTGTGGGCTCTTCTGAACCTTGCTGTTACATGGGGATTCAGTTGTCTGAAAAAACGCGTTTATTTCGGGCTGAAAAACACGTTTTGAAAAGTGTGCTGTTACTGTCCCATAACTTACATGGGGTTGACCAAACTTGCAGAAACATGTTTATTTCTGCTGAAAAACACGTTTTGACCCTTTCTGCACACTGGGGTTAAGAGCTGAGTGTGTGGGCTCTTCTGAGCCTTGCTGTTACATGGGGATTCAGTTGTCTGAAAAAACGTGTTTATTTCGGGCTGAAAAACACGTTTTGAAAAGTGTGTTGTTACTGCCCCATAACTTACATGGGGTTGACCAAACTTTCAGAAACATGTTTATTTCTGCTGAAAAACACGTTTTGACCCTTTCTGCACACTGGGGTTAAGAGCTGAGTGTGTGGGCTCTTCTTAGCCTTGCTGTTACATGGGGATTCAGTTGTCTGAAAAAACGCGTTTATTTCGGGCTGAAAAACACGTTTTGAAAAGTGTGCTGTTACTGCCCCATAACTTACATGGGGTTGACCAAACTTGCAGAAACATGTTTATTTCTGCTGAAAAACACGTTTTGACCCTTTCTGCACACTGGGGTTAAGAGCTGAGTGTGTGGGCTCTTCTGAGCCTTGCTGTTACATAGGGATTCAGTTGTCTGAAAAAACGCGTTTATTTCGGGCTGAAAAACACGTTTTGAAAAGTGTGTTGTTACTGCCCCATAACTTACATGGGGTTGACCAAACTTGCAGAAACATGTTTATTTCTGCTGAAAAACACGTTTTGACCCTTTCTGCACACAGGGGTTAAGATCTGAGTGTGTGGGCTCTTCTGAACATTGCTGTTACATGGGGATTCAGTTGTCTGAAAAAACGCGTTTATTTCGGGCTGAAAAACACGTTTTGAAAAGTGTGTTGTTACTGCCCCATAACTTACATGGGGTTGACCAAACTTGCAGAAACATGTTTATTTCTGCTGAAAAACACGTTTTGACCCTTTCTGCACACTGGGGTTAAGAGCTGAGTGTGTGGGCTCTTCTGAACCTTGCTGTTACATGGGGATTCAGTTGTCTGAAAAAACGCGTTTATTTCGGGCTGAAAAACACGTTTTGAAAAGTGTGTTGTTACTGCCCCATAACTTACATGGGGTTGACCAAACTTGCAGAAACATGTTTATTTCTGCTGAAAAACACGTTTTGACCCTTTCTGCACACTGGGGTTAAGAGCTGAGTGTGTGGGCTCTTCTGAGCCTTGCTGTTACATGGGGATTCAGTTGTCTGAAAAAACGCGTTTATTTCGGGCTGAAAAACACGTTTTGAAAAGTGTGCTGTTACTGCCCCATAACTTACATGGGGTTGACCAAACTTGCAGAAACATGTTTATTTCTGCTGAAAAACACGTTTTGACCCTTTCTGCACACTGGGGTTAAGAGCTGAGTGTGTGGGCTCTTCTGAACCTTGCTGTTACATGGGGATTCAGTTGTCTGAAAAAACGCGTTTATTTCGGGCTGAAAAACACGTTTTGAAAAGTGTGTTGTTACTGCCCCATAACTTACATAGGGTTGACCAAACTTGCAGAAACATGTTTATTTCTGCTGAAAAACACGTTTTGACCCTTTCTGCACACTGGGGTTAAGAGCTGAGTGTGTGGGCTCTTCTGAACCTTGCTGTTACATGGGGATTCAGTTGTCTGAAAAAACGCGTTTATTTCGGGCTGAAAAACACGTTTTGAAAAGTGTGCTGTTACTGTCCCATAACTTACATGGGGTTGACCAAACTTGCAGAAACATGTTTATTTCTGCTGAAAAACACGTTTTGACCCTTTCTGCACACTGGGGTTAAGAGCTGAGTGTGTGGGCTCTTCTGAACCTTGCTGTTACATGGGGATTCAGTTGTCTGAAAAAACGCGTTTATTTCGGGCTGAAAAACACGTTTTGAAAAGTGTGCTGTTACTGTCCCATAACTTACATGGGGTTGACCAAACTTGCAGAAACATGTTTATTTCTGCTGAAAAACACGTTTTGACCCTTTCTGCACACTGGGGTTAAGAGCTGAGTGTGTGGGCTCTTCTTAGCCTTGCTGTTACATGGGGATTCAGTTGTCTGAAAAAACGCGTTTATTTCGGGCTGAAAAACACGTTTTGAAAAGTGTGCTGTTACTGCCCCATAACTTACATGGGGTTGACCAAACTTGCAGAAACATGTTTATTTCTGCTGAAAAACACGTTTTGACCCTTTCTGCACACTGGGGTTAAGAGCTGAGTGTGTGGGCTCTTCTGAGCCTTGCTGTTACATAGGGATTCAGTTGTCTGAAAAAACGCGTTTATTTCGGGCTGAAAAACACGTTTCGAAAAGTATGTTGTTACTGCCCCATAACTTACATGGGGTTGACCAAACTTGCAGAAACATGTTTATTTCTGCTGAAAAACACGTTTTGACCCTTTCTGCACACTGGGGTTAAGAGCTGAGTGTGTGGGCTCTTCTGATCCTTGCTGTTACATGGGGATTCAGTTGTCTGAAAAAACGTGTTTATTTCGGGCTGAAAAACACGTTTTGAAAAGTGTGTTGTTACTGCCCCATAACTTACATGGGGTTGACCAAACTTTCAGAAACATGTTTATTTCTGCTGAAAAACACGTTTTGACCCTTTCTGCACACTGGGGTTAAGAGCTGAGTGTGTGGGCTCTTCTTAGCCTTGCTGTTACATGGGGATTCAGTTGTCTGAAAAAACGCGTTTATTTCGGGCTGAAAAACACGTTTTGAAAAGTGTGCTGTTACTGCCCCATAATTTACATGGGGTTGACCAAACTTGCAGAAACATGTTTATTTCTGCTGAAAAACACGTTTTGACCCTTTCTGCACACTGGGGTTAAGATCTGAGTGTGTGGGCTCTTCTGAACCTTGCTGTTACATGGGGATTCAGTTGTCTGAAAAAACGCGTTTATTTCGGGCTGAAAAACACGTTTTGAAAAGTGTGTTGTTACTGCCCCATAACTTACATGGGGTTGACCAAACTTGCAGAAACATGTTTATTTCTGCTGAAAAACACGTTTTGACCCTTTCTGCACACTGGGGTTTAGAGCTGAGTGTGTGGGCTCTTCTGAGCCTTGCTGTTACATGGGGATTCAGTTGTCTGAAAAAACGTGTTTATTTCGGGCTGAAAAACACGTTTTGAAAAGTGTGTTGTTACTGCCCCATAACTTACATGGGGTTGACCAAACTTGCAGAAACATGTTTATTTCTGCTGAAAAACACGTTTTGACCCTTTCTGCACACTGGGGTTAAGAGCTGAGTGTGTGGGCTCTTCTTAGCCTTGCTGTTACATGGGGATTCAGTTGTCTGAAAAAACGCGTTTATTTCGGGCTGAAAAACACGTTTTGAAAAGTGTGCTGTTACTGCCCCATAACTTACATGGGGTTGACCAAACTTGCAGAAACATGTTTATTTCTGCTGAAAAACACGTTTTGACCCTTTCTGCACACTGGGGTTAAGAGCTGAGTGTGTGGGCTCTTCTGAGCCTTGCTGTTACATAGGGATTCAGTTGTCTGAAAAAACGCGTTTATTTCGGGCTGAAAAACACGTTTTGAAAAGTATGTTGTTACTGCCCCATAACTTACATGGGGTTGACCAAACTTGCAGAAACATGTTTATTTCTGCTGAAAAACACGTTTTGACCCTTTCTGCACACTGGGGTTAAGAGCTGAGTGTGTGGGCTCTTCTGATCCTTGCTGTTACATGGGGATTCAGTTGTCTGAAAAAACGTGTTTATTTCGGGCTGAAAAACACGTTTTGAAAAGTGTGTTGTTACTGCCCCATAACTTACATGGGGTTGACCAAACTTTCAGAAACATGTTTATTTCTGCTGAAAAACACGTTTTGACCCTTTCTGCACACTGGGGTTAAGAGCTGAGTGTGTGGGCTCTTCTTAGCCTTGCTGTTACATGGGGATTCAGTTGTCTGAAAAAACGCGTTTATTTCGGGCTGAAAAACACGTTTTGAAAAGTGTGTTGTTACTGCCCCATAACTTACATGGGGTTGACCAAACTTGCAGAAACATGTTTATTTCTGCTGAAAAACACGTTTTGACCCTTTCTGCACACTGGGGTTAAGAGCTGAGTGTGTGGGCTCTTCTTAGCCTTGCTGTTACATGGGGATTCAGTTGTCTGAAAAAACGCGTTTATTTCGGGCTGAAAAACACGTTTTGAAAAGTGTGCTGTTACTGCCCCATAACTTACATGGGGTTGACCAAACTTGCAGAAACATGTTTATTTCTGCTGAAAAACACGTTTTGACCCTTTCTGCACACTGGGGTTAAGAGCTGAGTGTGTGGGCTCTTCTGAGCCTTGCTGTTACATAGGGATTCAGTTGTCTGAAAAAACGCGTTTATTTCGGGCTGAAAAACACGTTTTGAAAAGTGTGTTGTTACTGCCCCATAACTTACATGGGGTTGACCAAACTTGCAGAAACATGTTTATTTCTGCTGAAAAACACGTTTTGACCCTTTCTGCACACAGGGGTTAAGATCTGAGTGTGTGGGCTCTTCTGAACATTGCTGTTACATGGGGATTCAGTTGTCTGAAAAAACGCGTTTATTTCGGGCTGAAAAACACGTTTTGAAAAGTGTGTTGTTACTGCCCCATAACTTACATGGGGTTGACCAAACTTGCAGAAACATGTTTATTTCTGCTGAAAAACACGTTTTGACCCTTTCTGCACACTGGGGTTAAGAGCTGAGTGTGTGGGCTCTTCTGAACCTTGCTGTTACATGGGGATTCAGTTGTCTGAAAAAACGTGTTTATTTCGGGCTGAAAAACACGTTTTGAAAAGTGTGTTGTTACTGCCCCATAACTTACATGGGGTTGACCAAACTTGCAGAAACATGTTTATTTCTGCTGAAAAACACGTTTTGACCCTTTCTGCACACTGGGGTTAAGAGCTGAGTGTGTGGGCTCTTCTGATCCTTGCTGTTACATGGGGATTCAGTTGTCTGAAAAAACGTGTTTATTTCGGGCTGAAAAACACGTTTTGAAAAGTGTGTTGTTACTGCCCCATAACTTACATGGGGTTGACCAAACTTTCAGAAACATGTTTATTTCTGCTGAAAAACACGTTTTGACCCTTTCTGCACACTGGGGTTAAGAGCTGAGTGTGTGGGCTCTTCTTAGCCTTGCTGTTACATGGGGATTCAGTTGTCTGAAAAAACGCGTTTATTTCGGGCTGAAAAACACGTTTTGAAAAGTGTGCTGTTACTGCCCCATAACTTACATGGGGTTGACCAAACTTGCAGAAACATGTTTATTTCTGCTGAAAAACACGTTTTGACCCTTTCTGCACACTGGGGTTAAGATCTGAGTGTGTGGGCTCTTCTGAACCTTGCTGTTACATGGGGATTCAGTTGTCTGAAAAAACGCGTTTATTTCGGGCTGAAAAACACGTTTTGAAAAGTGTGTTGTTACTGCCCCATAACTTACATGGGGTTGACCAAACTTGCAGAAACATGTTTATTTCTGCTGAAAAACACGTTTTGACCCTTTCTGCACACTGGGGTTAAGAGCTGAGTGTGTGGGCTCTTCTGAACCTTGCTGTTACATGGGGATTCAGTTGTCTGAAAAAACGTGTTTATTTCGGGCTGAAAAACACGTTTTGAAAAGTGTGTTGTTACTGCCCCATAACTTACATGGGGTTGACCAAACTTTCAGAAACATGTTTATTTCTGCTGAAAAACACGTTTTGACCCTTTCTGCACACTGGGGTTAAGAGCTGAGTGTGTGGGCTCTTCTTAGCCTTGCTGTTACATGGGGATTCAGTTGTCTGAAAAAACGCGTTTATTTCGGGCTGAAAAACACGTTTTGAAAAGTGTGCTGTTACTGCCCCATAACTTACATGGGGTTGACCAAACTTGCAGAAACATGTTTATTTCTGCTGAAAAACACGTTTTGACCCTTTCTGCACACTGGGGTTAAGAGCTGAGTGTGTGGGCTCTTCTGAGCCTTGCTGTTACATAGGGATTCAGTTGTCTGAAAAAACGCGTTTATTTCGGGCTGAAAAACACGTTTTGAAAAGTGTGTTGTTACTGCCCCATAACTTACATGGGGTTGACCAAACTTGCAGAAACATGTTTATTTCTGCTGAAAAACACGTTTTGACCCTTTCTGCACACTGGGGTTAACAGCTGAGTGTGTGGGCTCTTCTGAACCTTGCTGTTACATGGGGATTCAGTTGTCTGAAAAAACGCGTTTATTTCGGGCTGAAAAACACGTTTTGAAAAGTGTGTTGTTACTGCCCCATAACTTACATAGGGTTGACCAAACTTGCAGAAACATGTTTATTTCTGCTGAAAAACACGTTTTGACCCTTTCTGCACACTGGGGTTAAGAGCTGAGTGTGTGGGCTCTTCTGAACCTTGCTGTTACATGGGGATTCAGTTGTCTGAAAAAACGCGTTTATTTCGGGCTGAAAAACACGTTTTGAAAAGTGTGTTGTTACTGCCCCATAACTTACATGGGGTTGACCAAACTTGCAGAAACATGTTTATTTCTGCTGAAAAACACGTTTTGACCCTTTCTGCACACTGGGGTTAAGAGGTGAGTGTGTGGGCTCTTCTGAGCCTTGCTGTTACATGGGGATTCAGTTGTCTGAAAAAACGCGTTTATTTCGGGCTGAAAAACACGTTTTGAAAAGTGTGTTGTTACTGCCCCATAACTTACATGGGGTTGACCAAACTTGCAGAAACATGTTTATTTCTGCTGAAAAACACGTTTTGACCCTTTCTGCACACTGGGGTTAACAGCTGAGTGTGTGGGCTCTTCTGAACCTTGCTGTTACATGGGGATTCAGTTGTTTGAAAAAACGCGTTTATTTCGGGCTGAAAAACACGTTTTGAAAAGTGTGTTGTTACTGCCCCATAACTTACATAGGGTTGACCAAACTTGCAGAAACATGTTTATTTCTGCTGAAAAACACGTTTTGACCCTTTCTGCACACTGGGGTTAAGAGCTGAGTGTGTGGGCTCTTCTGAACCTTGCTGTTACATGGGGATTCAGTTGTCTGAAAAAACGCGTTTATTTCGGGCTGAAAAACACGTTTTGAAAAGTGTGCTGTTACTGTCCCATAACTTACATGGGGTTGACCAAACTTGCAGAAACATGTTTATTTCTGCTGAAAAACACGTTTTGACCCTTTCTGCACACTGGGGTTAAGAGCTGAGTGTGTGGGCTCTTCTGAACCTTGCTGTTACATGGGGATTCAGTTGTCTGAAAAAACGCGTTTATTTCGGGCTGAAAAACACGTTTTGAAAAGTGTGCTGTTACTGTCCCATAACTTACATGGGGTTGACCAAACTTGCAGAAACATGTTTATTTCTGCTGAAAAACACGTTTTGACCCTTTCTGCACACTGGGGTTAAGAGCTGAGTGTGTGGGCTCTTCTGAACCTTGCTGTTACATGGGGATTCAGTTGTCTGAAAAAACGCGTTTATTTCGGGCTGAAAAACACGTTTTGAAAAGTGTGCTGTTACTGTCCCATAACTTACATGGGGTTGACCAAACTTGCAGAAACATGTTTATTTCTGCTGAAAAACACGTTTTGACCCTTTCTGCACACTGGGGTTAAGAGCTGAGTGTGTGGGCTCTTCTGAGCCTTGCTGTTACATGGGGATTCAGTTGTCTGAAAAAACGTGTTTATTTCGGGCTGAAAAACACGTTTTGAAAAGTGTGTTGTTACTGCCCCATAACTTACATGGGGTTGACCAAACTTTCAGAAACATGTTTATTTCTGCTGAAAAACACGTTTTGACCCTTTCTGCACACTGGGGTTAAGAGCTGAGTGTGTGGGCTCTTCTTAGCCTTGCTGTTACATGGGGATTCAGTTGTCTGAAAAAACGCGTTTATTTCGGGCTGAAAAACACGTTTTGAAAAGTGTGCTGTTACTGCCCCATAACTTACATGGGGTTGACCAAACTTGCAGAAACATGTTTATTTCTGCTGAAAAACACGTTTTGACCCTTTCTGCACACTGGGGTTAAGATCTGAGTGTGTGGGCTCTTCTGAACCTTGCTGTTACATGGGGATTCAGTTGTCTGAAAAAACGCGTTTATTTCGGGCTGAAAAACACGTTTTGAAAAGTGTGTTGTTACTGCCCCATAACTTACATGGGGTTGACCAAACTTGCAGAAACATGTTTATTTCTGCTGAAAAACACGTTTTGACCCTTTCTGCACACTGGGGTTAAGAGCTGAGTGTGTGGGCTCTTCTGAACCTTGCTGTTACATGGGGATTCAGTTGTCTGAAAAAACGCGTTTATTTCGGGCTGAAAAACACGTTTTGAAAAGTGTGTTGTTACTGCCCCATAACTTACATGGGGTTGACCAAACTTGCAGAAACATGTTTATTTCTGCTGAAAAACACGTTTTGACCCTTTCTGCACACTGGGGTTAAGAGGTGAGTGTGTGGGCTCTTCTGAGCCTTGCTGTTACATGGGGATTCAGTTGTCTGAAAAAACGCGTTTATTTCGGGCTGAAAAACACGTTTTGAAAAGTGTGTTGTTACTGCCCCATAACTTACATGGGGTTGACCAAACTTGCAGAAACATGTTTATTTCTGCTGAAAAACACGTTTTGACCCTTTCTGCACACTGGGGTTAACAGCTGAGTGTGTGGGCTCTTCTGAACCTTGCTGTTACATGGGGATTCAGTTGTCTGAAAAAACGCGTTTATTTCGGGCTGAAAAACACGTTTTGAAAAGTGTGTTGTTACTGCCCCATAACTTACATAGGGTTGACCAAACTTGCAGAAACATGTTTATTTCTGCTGAAAAACACGTTTTGACCCTTTCTGCACACTGGGGTTAAGAGCTGAGTGTGTGGGCTCTTCTGAACCTTGCTGTTACATGGGGATTCAGTTGTCTGAAAAAACGCGTTTATTTCGGGCTGAAAAACACGTTTTGAAAAGTGTGCTGTTACTGTCCCATAACTTACATGGGGTTGACCAAACTTGCAGAAACATGTTTATTTCTGCTGAAAAACACGTTTTGACCCTTTCTGCACACTGGGGTTAAGAGCTGAGTGTGTGGGCTCTTCTTAACCTTGCTGTTACATGGGGATTCAGTTGTCTGAAAAAACGCGTTTATTTCGGGCTGAAAAACACGTTTTGAAAAGTGTGTTGTTACTGCCCCATAACTTACATGGGGTTGACCAAACTTGCAGAAACATGTTTATTTCTGCTGAAAAACACGTTTTGACCCTTTCTGCACACTGGGGTTAAGAGCTGAGTGTGTGGGCTCTTCTGAACCTTGCTGTTACATGGGGATTCAGTTGTCTGAAAAAACGCGTTTATTTCGGGCTGAAAAACACGTTTTGAAAAGTGTGTTGTTACTGTCCCATAACTTACATGGGGTTGACCAAACTTGCAGAAACATGTTTATTTCTGCTGAAAAACACGTTTTGACCCTTTCTGCACACTAGGGTTAAGAGGTGAGTGTGTGGGCTCTTCTGAGCCTTGCTGTTACATGGGGATTCAGTTGTCTGAAAAAACGCGTTTATTTCGGGCTGAAAAACACGTTTTGAAAAGTGTGCTGTTACTGTCCCATAACTTACATGGGGTTGACCAAACTTGCAGAAACATGTTTATTTCTGCTGAAAAACACGTTTTGACCCTTTCTGCACACTGGGGTTAAGAGCTGAGTGTGTGGGCTCTTCTGAACCTTGCTGTTACATGGGGATTCAGTTGTCTGAAAAAACGCGTTTATTTCGGGCTGAAAAACACGTTTTGAAAAGTGTGCTGTTACTGTCCCATAACTTACATGGGGTTGACCAAACTTGCAGAAACATGTTTATTTCTGCTGAAAAACACGTTTTGACCCTTTCTGCACACTGGGGTTAAGAGCTGAGTGTGTGGGCTCTTCTTAGCCTTGCTGTTACATGGGGATTCAGTTGTCTGAAAAAACGCGTTTATTTCGGGCTGAAAAACACGTTTTGAAAAGTGTGCTGTTACTGCCCCATAACTTACATGGGGTTGACCAAACTTGCAGAAACATGTTTATTTCTGCTGAAAAACACGTTTTGACCCTTTCTGCACACTGGGGTTAAGAGCTGAGTGTGTGGGCTCTTCTGAGCCTTGCTGTTACATAGGGATTCAGTTGTCTGAAAAAACGCGTTTATTTCGGGCTGAAAAACACGTTTTGAAAAGTGTGTTGTTACTGCCCCATAACTTACATGGGGTTGACCAAACTTGCAGAAACATGTTTATTTCTGCTGAAAAACACGTTTTGACCCTTTCTGCACACTGGGGTTAAGATCTGAGTGTGTGGGCTCTTCTGAACCTTGCTGTTACATGGGGATTCAGTTGTCTGAAAAAACGCGTTTATTTCGGGCTGAAAAACACGTTTTGAAAAGTGTGCTGTTACTGTCCCATAACTTACATGGGGTTGACCAAACTTGCAGAAACATGTTTATTTCTGCTGAAAAACACGTTTTGACCCTTTCTGCACACTGGGGTTAAGAGCTGAGTGTGTGGGCTCTTCTGAGCCTTGCTGTTACATGGGGATTCAGTTGTCTGAAAAAACGTGTTTATTTCGGGCTGAAAAACACGTTTTGAAAAGTGTGTTGTTACTGCCCCATAACTTACATGGGGTTGACCAAACTTTCAGAAACATGTTTATTTCTGCTGAAAAACACGTTTTGACCCTTTCTGCACACTGGGGTTAAGAGCTGAGTGTGTGGGCTCTTCTTAGCCTTGCTGTTACATGGGGATTCAGTTGTCTGAAAAAACGCGTTTATTTCGGGCTGAAAAACACGTTTTGAAAAGTGTGCTGTTACTGCCCCATAACTTACATGGGGTTGACCAAACTTGCAGAAACATGTTTATTTCTGCTGAAAAACACGTTTTGACCCTTTCTGCACACTGGGGTTAAGATCTGAGTGTGTGGGCTCTTCTGAACCTTGCTGTTACATGGGGATTCAGTTGTCTGAAAAAACGCGTTTATTTCGGGCTGAAAAACACGTTTTGAAAAGTGTGTTGTTACTGCCCCATAACTTACATGGGGTTGACCAAACTTGCAGAAACATGTTTATTTCTGCTGAAAAACACGTTTTGACCCTTTCTGCACACTGGGGTTAAGAGCTGAGTGTGTGGGCTCTTCTGAACCTTGCTGTTACATGGGGATTCAGTTGTCTGAAAAAACGCGTTTATTTCGGGCTGAAAAACACGTTTTGAAAAGTGTGTTGTTACTGCCCCATAACTTACATGGGGTTGACCAAACTTGCAGAAACATGTTTATTTCTGCTGAAAAACACGTTTTGACCCTTTCTGCACACTGGGGTTAAGAGGTGAGTGTGTGGGCTCTTCTGAGCCTTGCTGTTACATGGGGATTCAGTTGTCTGAAAAAACGCGTTTATTTCGGGCTGAAAAACACGTTTTGAAAAGTGTGTTGTTACTGCCCCATAACTTACATGGGGTTGACCAAACTTGCAGAAACATGTTTATTTCTGCTGAAAAACACGTTTTGACCCTTTCTGCACACTGGGGTTAACAGCTGAGTGTGTGGGCTCTTCTGAACCTTGCTGTTACATGGGGATTCAGTTGTCTGAAAAAACGCGTTTATTTCGGGCTGAAAAACACGTTTTGAAAAGTGTGTTGTTACTGCCCCATAACTTACATAGGGTTGACCAAACTTGCAGAAACATGTTTATTTCTGCTGAAAAACACGTTTTGACCCTTTCTGCACACTGGGGTTAAGAGCTGAGTGTGTGGGCTCTTCTGAACCTTGCTGTTACATGGGGATTCAGTTGTCTGAAAAAACGCGTTTATTTCGGGCTGAAAAACACGTTTTGAAAAGTGTGCTGTTACTGTCCCATAACTTACATGGGGTTGACCAAACTTGCAGAAACATGTTTATTTCTGCTGAAAAACACGTTTTGACCCTTTCTGCACACTGGGGTTAAGAGCTGAGTGTGTGGGCTCTTCTTAACCTTGCTGTTACATGGGGATTCAGTTGTCTGAAAAAACGCGTTTATTTCGGGCTGAAAAACACGTTTTGAAAAGTGTGTTGTTACTGCCCCATAACTTACATGGGGTTGACCAAACTTGCAGAAACATGTTTATTTCTGCTGAAAAACACGTTTTGACCCTTTCTGCACACTGGGGTTAAGAGCTGAGTGTGTGGGCTCTTCTTAGCCTTGCTGTTACATGGGGATTCAGTTGTCTGAAAAAACGCGTTTATTTCGGGCTGAAAAACACGTTTTGAAAAGTGTGCTGTTACTGCCCCATAACTTACATGGGGTTGACCAAACTTGCAGAAACATGTTTATTTCTGCTGAAAAACACGTTTTGACCCTTTCTGCACACTGGGGTTAAGAGCTGAGTGTGTGGGCTCTTCTGAGCCTTGCTGTTACATAGGGATTCAGTTGTCTGAAAAAACGCGTTTATTTCGGGCTGAAAAACACGTTTTGAAAAGTGTGTTGTTACTGCCCCATAACTTACATGGGGTTGACCAAACTTGCAGAAACATGTTTATTTCTGCTGAAAAACACGTTTTGACCCTTTCTGCACACAGGGGTTAAGATCTGAGTGTGTGGGCTCTTCTGAACATTGCTGTTACATGGGGATTCAGTTGTCTGAAAAAACGCGTTTATTTCGGGCTGAAAAACACGTTTTGAAAAGTGTGTTGTTACTGCCCCATAACTTACATGGGGTTGACCAAACTTGCAGAAACATGTTTATTTCTGCTGAAAAACACGTTTTGACCCTTTCTGCACACTGGGGTTAAGAGCTGAGTGTGTGGGCTCTTCTGAACCTTGCTGTTACATGGGGATTCAGTTGTCTGAAAAAACGCGTTTATTTCGGGCTGAAAAACACGTTTTGAAAAGTGTGCTGTTACTGTCCCATAACTTACATGGGGTTGACCAAACTTGCAGAAACATGTTTATTTCTGCTGAAAAACACGTTTTGACCCTTTCTGCACACTGGGGTTAAGAGCTGAGTGTGTGGGCTCTTCTGAACCTTGCTGTTACATGGGGATTCAGTTGTCTGAAAAAACGCGTTTATTTCGGGCTGAAAAACACGTTTTGAAAAGTGTGTTGTTACTGCCCCATAACTTACATGGGGTTGACCAAACTTGCAGAAACATGTTTATTTCTGCTGAAAAACACGTTTTGACCCTTTCTGCACACTGGGGTTAAGAGGTGAGTGTGTGGGCTCTTCTGAGCCTTGCTGTTACATGGGGATTCAGTTGTCTGAAAAAACGCGTTTATTTCGGGCTGAAAAACACGTTTTGAAAAGTGTGTTGTTACTGCCCCATAACTTACATAGGGTTGACCAAACTTGCAGAAACATGTTTATTTCTGCTGAAAAACACGTTTTGACCCTTTCTGCACACTGGGGTTAAGAGCTGAGTGTGTGGGCTCTTCTGAACCTTGCTGTTACATGGGGATTCAGTTGTCTGAAAAAACGCGTTTATTTCGGGCTGAAAAACACGTTTTGAAAAGTGTGCTGTTACTGTCCCATAACTTACATGGGGTTGACCAAACTTGCAGAAACATGTTTATTTCTGCTGAAAAACACGTTTTGACCCTTTCTGCACACTGGGGTTAAGAGCTGAGTGTGTGGGCTCTTCTGAGCCTTGCTGTTACATGGGGATTCAGTTGTCTGAAAAAACGTGTTTATTTCGGGCTGAAAAACACGTTTTGAAAAGTGTGTTGTTACTGCCCCATAACTTACATGGGGTTGACCAAACTTTCAGAAACATGTTTATTTCTGCTGAAAAACACGTTTTGACCCTTTCTGCACACTGGGGTTAAGAGCTGAGTGTGTGGGCTCTTCTTAGCCTTGCTGTTACATGGGGATTCAGTTGTCTGAAAAAACGCGTTTATTTCGGGCTGAAAAACACGTTTTGAAAAGTGTGCTGTTACTGCCCCATAACTTACATGGGGTTGACCAAACTTGCAGAAACATGTTTATTTCTGCTGAAAAACACGTTTTGACCCTTTCTGCACACTGGGGTTAAGAGCTGAGTGTGTGGGCTCTTCTGAGCCTTGCTGTTACATAGGGATTCAGTTGTCTGAAAAAACGCGTTTATTTCGGGCTGAAAAACACGTTTTGAAAAGTGTGTTGTTACTGCCCCATAACTTACATGGGGTTGACCAAACTTGCAGAAACATGTTTATTTCTGCTGAAAAACACGTTTTGACCCTTTCTGCACACAGGGGTTAAGATCTGAGTGTGTGGGCTCTTCTGAACATTGCTGTTACATGGGGATTCAGTTGTCTGAAAAAACGCGTTTATTTCGGGCTGAAAAACACGTTTTGAAAAGTGTGTTGTTACTGCCCCATAACTTACATGGGGTTGACCAAACTTGCAGAAACATGTTTATTTCTGCTGAAAAACACGTTTTGACCCTTTCTGCACACTGGGGTTAAGAGCTGAGTGTGTGGGCTCTTCTGAACCTTGCTGTTACATGGGGATTCAGTTGTCTGAAAAAACGCGTTTATTTCGGGCTGAAAAACACGTTTTGAAAAGTGTGTTGTTACTGCCCCATAACTTACATGGGGTTGACCAAACTTGCAGAAACATGTTTATTTCTGCTGAAAAACACGTTTTGACCCTTTCTGCACACTGGGGTTAAGAGCTGAGTGTGTGGGCTCTTCTGAGCCTTGCTGTTACATGGGGATTCAGTTGTCTGAAAAAACGCGTTTATTTCGGGCTGAAAAACACGTTTTGAAAAGTGTGCTGTTACTGCCCCATAACTTACATGGGGTTGACCAAACTTGCAGAAACATGTTTATTTCTGCTGAAAAACACGTTTTGACCCTTTCTGCACACTGGGGTTAAGAGCTGAGTGTGTGGGCTCTTCTGAACCTTGCTGTTACATGGGGATTCAGTTGTCTGAAAAAACGCGTTTATTTCGGGCTGAAAAACACGTTTTGAAAAGTGTGTTGTTACTGCCCCATAACTTACATAGGGTTGACCAAACTTGCAGAAACATGTTTATTTCTGCTGAAAAACACGTTTTGACCCTTTCTGCACACTGGGGTTAAGAGCTGAGTGTGTGGGCTCTTCTGAACCTTGCTGTTACATGGGGATTCAGTTGTCTGAAAAAACGCGTTTATTTCGGGCTGAAAAACACGTTTTGAAAAGTGTGCTGTTACTGTCCCATAACTTACATGGGGTTGACCAAACTTGCAGAAACATGTTTATTTCTGCTGAAAAACACGTTTTGACCCTTTCTGCACACTGGGGTTAAGAGCTGAGTGTGTGGGCTCTTCTGAACCTTGCTGTTACATGGGGATTCAGTTGTCTGAAAAAACGCGTTTATTTCGGGCTGAAAAACACGTTTTGAAAAGTGTGCTGTTACTGTCCCATAACTTACATGGGGTTGACCAAACTTGCAGAAACATGTTTATTTCTGCTGAAAAACACGTTTTGACCCTTTCTGCACACTGGGGTTAAGAGCTGAGTGTGTGGGCTCTTCTGAGCCTTGCTGTTACATGGGGATTCAGTTGTCTGAAAAAACGTGTTTATTTCGGGCTGAAAAACACGTTTTGAAAAGTGTGTTGTTACTGCCCCATAACTTACATGGGGTTGACCAAACTTGCAGAAACATGTTTATTTCTGCTGAAAAACACGTTTTGACCCTTTCTGCACACTGGGGTTAAGAGCTGAGTGTGTGGGCTCTTCTTAGCCTTGCTGTTACATGGGGATTCAGTTGTCTGAAAAAACGCGTTTATTTCGGGCTGAAAAACACGTTTTGAAAAGTGTGCTGTTACTGCCCCATAACTTACATGGGGTTGACCAAACTTGCAGAAACATGTTTATTTCTGCTGAAAAACACGTTTTGACCCTTTCTGCACACTGGGGTTAAGAGCTGAGTGTGTGGGCTCTTCTGAGCCTTGCTGTTACATAGGGATTCAGTTGTCTGAAAAAACGCGTTTATTTCGGGCTGAAAAACACGTTTCGAAAAGTATGTTGTTACTGCCCCATAACTTACATGGGGTTGACCAAACTTGCAGAAACATGTTTATTTCTGCTGAAAAACACGTTTTGACCCTTTCTGCACACTGGGGTTAAGAGCTGAGTGTGTGGGCTCTTCTGATCCTTGCTGTTACATGGGGATTCAGTTGTCTGAAAAAACGTGTTTATTTCGGGCTGAAAAACACGTTTTGAAAAGTGTGTTGTTACTGCCCCATAACTTACATGGGGTTGACCAAACTTTCAGAAACATGTTTATTTCTGCTGAAAAACACGTTTTGACCCTTTCTGCACACTGGGGTTAAGAGCTGAGTGTGTGGGCTCTTCTTAGCCTTGCTGTTACATGGGGATTCAGTTGTCTGAAAAAACGCGTTTATTTCGGGCTGAAAAACACGTTTTGAAAAGTGTGCTGTTACTGCCCCATAATTTACATGGGGTTGACCAAACTTGCAGAAACATGTTTATTTCTGCTGAAAAACACGTTTTGACCCTTTCTGCACATTGGGGTTAAGATCTGAGTGTGTGGGCTCTTCTGAACCTTGCTGTTACATGGGGATTCAGTTGTCTGAAAAAACGCGTTTATTTCGGGCTGAAAAACACGTTTTGAAAAGTGTGTTGTTACTGCCCCATAACTTACATGGGGTTGACCAAACTTGCAGAAACATGTTTATTTCTGCTGAAAAACACGTTTTGACCCTTTCTGCACACTGGGGTTTAGAGCTGAGTGTGTGGGCTCTTCTGAGCCTTGCTGTTACATGGGGATTCAGTTGTCTGAAAAAACGTGTTTATTTCGGGCTGAAAAACACGTTTTGAAAAGTGTGTTGTTACTGCCCCATAACTTACATGGGGTTGACCAAACTTGCAGAAACATGTTTATTTCTGCTGAAAAACACGTTTTGACCCTTTCTGCACACTGGGGTTAAGAGCTGAGTGTGTGGGCTCTTCTTAGCCTTGCTGTTACATGGGGATTCAGTTGTCTGAAAAAACGCGTTTATTTCGGGCTGAAAAACACGTTTTGAAAAGTGTGCTGTTACTGCCCCATAACTTACATGGGGTTGACCAAACTTGCAGAAACATGTTTATTTCTGCTGAAAAACACGTTTTGACCCTTTCTGCACACTGGGGTTAAGAGCTGAGTGTGTGGGCTCTTCTGAGCCTTGCTGTTACATAGGGATTCAGTTGTCTGAAAAAACGCGTTTATTTCGGGCTGAAAAACACGTTTTGAAAAGTATGTTGTTACTGCCCCATAACTTACATGGGGTTGACCAAACTTGCAGAAACATGTTTATTTCTGCTGAAAAACACGTTTTGACCCTTTCTGCACACTGGGGTTAAGAGCTGAGTGTGTGGGCTCTTCTGATCCTTGCTGTTACATGGGGATTCAGTTGTCTGAAAAAACGCGTTTATTTCGGGCTGAAAAACACGTTTTGAAAAGTGTGTTGTTACTGCCCCATAACTTACATGGGGTTGACCAAACTTGCAGAAACATGTTTATTTCTGCTGAAAAACACGTTTTGACCCTTTCTGCACACTGGGGTTAAGAGCTGAGTGTGTGGGCTCTTCTGAACCTTGCTGTTACATGGGGATTCAGTTGTCTGAAAAAACGCGTTTATTTCGGGCTGAAAAACACGTTTTGAAAAGTGTGCTGTTACTGTCCCATAACTTACATGGGGTTGACCAAACTTGCAGAAACATGTTTATTTCTGCTGAAAAACACGTTTTGACCCTTTCTGCACACTGGGGTTAAGAGCTGAGTGTGTGGGCTCTTCTGAACCTTGCTGTTACATGGGGATTCAGTTGTCTGAAAAAACGCGTTTATTTCGGGCTGAAAAACACGTTTTGAAAAGTGTGTTGTTACTGCCCCATAACTTACATGGGGTTGACCAAACTTGCAGAAACATGTTTATTTCTGCTGAAAAACACGTTTTGACCCTTTCTGCACACTGGGGTTAAGAGGTGAGTGTGTGGGCTCTTCTGAGCCTTGCTGTTACATGGGGATTCAGTTGTCTGAAAAAACGCGTTTATTTCGGGCTGAAAAACACGTTTTGAAAAGTGTGTTGTTACTGCCCCATAACTTACATAGGGTTGACCAAACTTGCAGAAACATGTTTATTTCTGCTGAAAAACACGTTTTGACCCTTTCTGCACACTGGGGTTAAGAGCTGAGTGTGTGGGCTCTTCTGAACCTTGCTGTTACATGGGGATTCAGTTGTCTGAAAAAACGCGTTTATTTCGGGCTGAAAAACACGTTTTGAAAAGTGTGCTGTTACTGTCCCATAACTTACATGGGGTTGACCAAACTTGCAGAAACATGTTTATTTCTGCTGAAAAACACGTTTTGACCCTTTCTGCACACTGGGGTTAAGAGCTGAGTGTGTGGGCTCTTCTGAGCCTTGCTGTTACATGGGGATTCAGTTGTCTGAAAAAACGTGTTTATTTCGGGCTGAAAAACACGTTTTGAAAAGTGTGTTGTTACTGCCCCATAACTTACATGGGGTTGACCAAACTTTCAGAAACATGTTTATTTCTGCTGAAAAACACGTTTTGACCCTTTCTGCACACTGGGGTTAAGAGCTGAGTGTGTGGGCTCTTCTTAGCCTTGCTGTTACATGGGGATTCAGTTGTCTGAAAAAACGCGTTTATTTCGGGCTGAAAAACACGTTTTGAAAAGTGTGCTGTTACTGCCCCATAACTTACATGGGGTTGACCAAACTTGCAGAAACATGTTTATTTCTGCTGAAAAACACGTTTTGACCCTTTCTGCACACTGGGGTTAAGAGCTGAGTGTGTGGGCTCTTCTGAGCCTTGCTGTTACATAGGGATTCAGTTGTCTGAAAAAACGCGATTATTTCGGGCTGAAAAACACGTTTTGAAAAGTGTGTTGTTACTGCCCCATAACTTACATGGGGTTGACCAAACTTGCAGAAACATGTTTATTTCTGCTGAAAAACACGTTTTGACCCTTTCTGCACACAGGGGTTAAGATCTGAGTGTGTGGGCTCTTCTGAACATTGCTGTTACATGGGGATTCAGTTGTCTGAAAAAACGCGTTTATTTCGGGCTGAAAAACACGTTTTGAAAAGTGTGTTGTTACTGCCCCATAACTTACATGGGGTTGACCAAACTTGCAGAAACATGTTTATTTCTGCTGAAAAACACGTTTTGACCCTTTCTGCACACTGGGGTTAAGAGCTGAGTGTGTGGGCTCTTCTGAACCTTGCTGTTACATGGGGATTCAGTTGTCTGAAAAAACGCGTTTATTTCGGGCTGAAAAACACGTTTTGAAAAGTGTGTTGTTACTGCCCCATAACTTACATGGGGTTGACCAAACTTGCAGAAACATGTTTATTTCTGCTGAAAAACACGTTTTGACCCTTTCTGCACACTGGGGTTAAGAGCTGAGTGTGTGGGCTCTTCTGAGCCTTGTTGTTACATGGGGATTCAGTTGTCTGAAAAAACGCGTTTATTTCGGGCTGAAAAACACGTTTTGAAAAGTGTGCTGTTACTGCCCCATAACTTACATGGGGTTGACCAAACTTGCAGAAACATGTTTATTTCTGCTGAAAAACACGTTTTGACCCTTTCTGCACACTGGGGTTAAGAGCTGAGTGTGTGGGCTCTTCTGAACCTTGCTGTTACATGGGGATTCAGTTGTCTGAAAAAACGCGTTTATTTCGGGCTGAAAAACACGTTTTGAAAAGTGTGTTGTTACTGCCCCATAACTTACATAGGGTTGACCAAACTTGCAGAAACATGTTTATTTCTGCTGAAAAACACGTTTTGACCCTTTCTGCACACTGGGGTTAAGAGCTGAGTGTGTGGGCTCTTCTGAACCTTGCTGTTACATGGGGATTCAGTTGTCTGAAAAAACGCGTTTATTTCGGGCTGAAAAACACGTTTTGAAAAGTGTGCTGTTACTGTCCCATAACTTACATGGGGTTGACCAAACTTGCAGAAACATGTTTATTTCTGCTGAAAAACACGTTTTGACCCTTTCTGCACACTGGGGTTAAGAGCTGAGTGTGTGGGCTCTTCTGAACCTTGCTGTTACATGGGGATTCAGTTGTCTGAAAAAACGCGTTTATTTCGGGCTGAAAAACACGTTTTGAAAAGTGTGCTGTTACTGTCCCATAACTTACATGGGGTTGACCAAACTTGCAGAAACATGTTTATTTCTGCTGAAAAACACGTTTTGACCCTTTCTGCACACTGGGGTTAAGAGCTGAGTGTGTGGGCTCTTCTGAGCCTTGCTGTTACATGGGGATTCAGTTGTCTGAAAAAACGTGTTTATTTCGGGCTGAAAAACACGTTTTGAAAAGTGTGTTGTTACTGCCCCATAACTTACATGGGGTTGACCAAACTTGCAGAAACATGTTTATTTCTGCTGAAAAACACGTTTTGACCCTTTCTGCACACTGGGGTTAAGAGCTGAGTGTGTGGGCTCTTCTTAGCCTTGCTGTTACATGGGGATTCAGTTGTCTGAAAAAACGCGTTTATTTCGGGCTGAAAAACACGTTTTGAAAAGTGTGCTGTTACTGCCCCATAACTTACATGGGGTTGACCAAACTTGCAGAAACATGTTTATTTCTGCTGAAAAACACGTTTTGACCCTTTCTGCACACTGGGGTTAAGAGCTGAGTGTGTGGGCTCTTCTGAGCCTTGCTGTTACATAGGGATTCAGTTGTCTGAAAAAACGCGTTTATTTCGGGCTGAAAAACACGTTTCGAAAAGTATGTTGTTACTGCCCCATAACTTACATGGGGTTGACCAAACTTGCAGAAACATGTTTATTTCTGCTGAAAAACACGTTTTGACCCTTTCTGCACACTGGGGTTAAGAGCTGAGTGTGTGGGCTCTTCTGATCCTTGCTGTTACATGGGGATTCAGTTGTCTGAAAAAACGTGTTTATTTCGGGCTGAAAAACACGTTTTGAAAAGTGTGTTGTTACTGCCCCATAACTTACATGGGGTTGACCAAACTTTCAGAAACATGTTTATTTCTGCTGAAAAACACGTTTTGACCCTTTCTGCACACTGGGGTTAAGAGCTGAGTGTGTGGGCTCTTCTTAGCCTTGCTGTTACATGGGGATTCAGTTGTCTGAAAAAACGCGTTTATTTCGGGCTGAAAAACACGTTTTGAAAAGTGTGCTGTTACTGCCCCATAACTTACATGGGGTTGACCAAACTTGCAGAAACATGTTTATTTCTGCTGAAAAACACGTTTTGACCCTTTCTGCACACTGGGGTTAAGAGCTGAGTGTGTGGGCTCTTCTGAGCCTTGCTGTTACATAGGGATTCAGTTGTCTGAAAAAACGCGTTTATTTCGGGCTGAAAAACACGTTTTGAAAAGTATGTTGTTACTGCCCCATAACTTACATGGGGTTGACCAAACTTGCAGAAACATGTTTATTTCTGCTGAAAAACACGTTTTGACCCTTTCTGCACACTGGGGTTAAGAGCTGAGTGTGTGGGCTCTTCTGATCCTTGCTGTTACATGGGGATTCAGTTGTCTGAAAAAACGTGTTTATTTCGGGCTGAAAAACACGTTTTGAAAAGTGTGTTGTTACTGCCCCATAACTTACATGGGGTTGACCAAACTTTCAGAAACATGTTTATTTCTGCTGAAAAACACGTTTTGACCCTTTCTGCACACTGGGGTTAAGAGCTGAGTGTGTGGGCTCTTCTTAGCCTTGCTGTTACATGGGGATTCAGTTGTCTGAAAAAACGCGTTTATTTCGGGCTGAAAAACACGTTTTGAAAAGTGTGTTGTTACTGCCCCATAACTTACATGGGGTTGACCAAACTTGCAGAAACATGTTTATTTCTGCTGAAAAACACGTTTTGACCCTTTCTGCACACTGGGGTTAAGAGCTGAGTGTGTGGGCTCTTCTTAGCCTTGCTGTTACATGGGGATTCAGTTGTCTGAAAAAACGCGTTTATTTCGGGCTGAAAAACACGTTTTGAAAAGTGTGCTGTTACTGCCCCATAACTTACATGGGGTTGACCAAACTTGCAGAAACATGTTTATTTCTGCTGAAAAACACGTTTTGACCCTTTCTGCACACTGGGGTTAAGAGCTGAGTGTGTGGGCTCTTCTGAGCCTTGCTGTTACATAGGGATTCAGTTGTCTGAAAAAACGCGTTTATTTCGGGCTGAAAAACACGTTTTGAAAAGTATGTTGTTACTGCCCCATAACTTACATGGGGTTGACCAAACTTGCAGAAACATGTTTATTTCTGCTGAAAAACACGTTTTGACCCTTTCTGCACACTGGGGTTAAGAGCTGAGTGTGTGGGCTCTTCTGATCCTTGCTGTTACATGGGGATTCAGTTGTCTGAAAAAACGTGTTTATTTCGGGCTGAAAAACACGTTTTGAAAAGTGTGTTGTTACTGCCCCATAACTTACATGGGGTTGACCAAACTTTCAGAAACATGTTTATTTCTGCTGAAAAACACGTTTTGACCCTTTCTGCACACTGGGGTTAAGAGCTGAGTGTGTGGGCTCTTCTTAGCCTTGTTGTTACATGGGGATTCAGTTGTCTGAAAAAACGCGTTTATTTCGGGCTGAAAAACACGTTTTGAAAAGTGTGCTGTTACTGCCCCATAACTTACATGGGGTTGACCAAACTTGCAGAAACATGTTTATTTCTGCTGAAAAACACGTTTTGACCCTTTCTGCACACTGGGGTTAAGAGCTGAGTGTGTGGGCTCTTCTGAACCTTGCTGTTACATGGGGATTCAGTTGTCTGAAAAAACGTGTTTATTTCGGGCTGAAAAACACGTTTTGAAAAGTGTGTTGTTACTGCCCCATAACTTACATGGGGTTGACCAAACTTTCAGAAACATGTTTATTTCTGCTGAAAAACACGTTTTGACCCTTTCTGCACACTGGGGTTAAGAGCTGAGTGTGTGGGCTCTTCTTAGCCTTGCTGTTACATGGGGATTCAGTTGTCTGAAAAAACGCGTTTATTTCGGGCTGAAAAACACGTTTTGAAAAGTGTGCTGTTACTGCCCCATAACTTACATGGGGTTGACCAAACTTGCAGAAACATGTTTATTTCTGCTGAAAAACACGTTTTGACCCTTTCTGCACACTGGGGTTAAGAGCTGAGTGTGTGGGCTCTTCTGAGCCTTGCTGTTACATAGGGATTCAGTTGTCTGAAAAAACGCGTTTATTTCGGGCTGAAAAACACGTTTTGAAAAGTGTGTTGTTACTGCCCCATAACTTACATGGGGTTGACCAAACTTGCAGAAACATGTTTATTTCTGCTGAAAAACACGTTTTGACCCTTTCTGCACACTGGGGTTAACAGCTGAGTGTGTGGGCTCTTCTGAACCTTGCTGTTACATGGGGATTCAGTTGTCTGAAAAAACGCGTTTATTTCGGGCTGAAAAACACGTTTTGAAAAGTGTGTTGTTACTGCCCCATAACTTACATAGGGTTGACCAAACTTGCAGAAACATGTTTATTTCTGCTGAAAAACACGTTTTGACCCTTTCTGCACACTGGGGTTAAGAGCTGAGTGTGTGGGCTCTTCTGAACCTTGCTGTTACATGGGGATTCAGTTGTCTGAAAAAACGCGTTTATTTCGGGCTGAAAAACACGTTTTGAAAAGTGTGTTGTTACTGCCCCATAACTTACATGGGGTTGACCAAACTTGCAGAAACATGTTTATTTCTGCTGAAAAACACGTTTTGACCCTTTCTGCACACTGGGGTTAAGAGGTGAGTGTGTGGGCTCTTCTGAGCCTTGCTGTTACATGGGGATTCAGTTGTCTGAAAAAACGCGTTTATTTCGGGCTGAAAAACACGTTTTGAAAAGTGTGTTGTTACTGCCCCATAACTTACATGGGGTTGACCAAACTTGCAGAAACATGTTTATTTCTGCTGAAAAACACGTTTTGACCCTTTCTGCACACTGGGGTTAACAGCTGAGTGTGTGGGCTCTTCTGAACCTTGCTGTTACATGGGGATTCAGTTGTCTGAAAAAACGCGTTTATTTCGGGCTGAAAAACACGTTTTGAAAAGTGTGTTGTTACTGCCCCATAACTTACATAGGGTTGACCAAACTTGCAGAAACATGTTTATTTCTGCTGAAAAACACGTTTTGACCCTTTCTGCACACTGGGGTTAAGAGCTGAGTGTGTGGGCTCTTCTGAACCTTGCTGTTACATGGGGATTCAGTTGTCTGAAAAAACGCGTTTATTTCGGGCTGAAAAACACGTTTTGAAAAGTGTGCTGTTACTGTCCCATAACTTACATGGGGTTGACCAAACTTGCAGAAACATGTTTATTTCTGCTGAAAAACACGTTTTGACCCTTTCTGCACACTGGGGTTAAGAGCTGAGTGTGTGGGCTCTTCTGAACCTTGCTGTTACATGGGGATTCAGTTGTCTGAAAAAACGCGTTTATTTCGGGCTGAAAAACACGTTTTGAAAAGTGTGCTGTTACTGTCCCATAACTTACATGGGGTTGACCAAACTTGCAGAAACATGTTTATTTCTGCTGAAAAACACGTTTTGACCCTTTCTGCACACTGGGGTTAAGAGCTGAGTGTGTGGGCTCTTCTGAACCTTGCTGTTACATGGGGATTCAGTTGTCTGAAAAAACGCGTTTATTTCGGGCTGAAAAACACGTTTTGAAAAGTGTGCTGTTACTGTCCCATAACTTACATGGGGTTGACCAAACTTGCAGAAACATGTTTATTTCTGCTGAAAAACACGTTTTGACCCTTTCTGCACACTGGGGTTAAGAGCTGAGTGTGTGGGCTCTTCTGAGCCTTGCTGTTACATGGGGATTCAGTTGTCTGAAAAAACGTGTTTATTTCGGGCTGAAAAACACGTTTTGAAAAGTGTGTTGTTACTGCCCCATAACTTACATGGGGTTGACCAAACTTTCAGAAACATGTTTATTTCTGCTGAAAAACACGTTTTGACCCTTTCTGCACACTGGGGTTAAGAGCTGAGTGTGTGGGCTCTTCTTAGCCTTGCTGTTACATGGGGATTCAGTTGTCTGAAAAAACGCGTTTATTTCGGGCTGAAAAACAAGTTTTGAAAAGTGTGCTGTTACTGCCCCATAACTTACATGGGGTTGACCAAACTTGCAGAAACATGTTTATTTCTGCTGAAAAACACGTTTTGACCCTTTCTGCACACTGGGGTTAAGATCTGAGTGTGTGGGCTCTTCTGAACCTTGCTGTTACATGGGGATTCAGTTGTCTGAAAAAACGCGTTTATTTCGGGCTGAAAAACACGTTTTGAAAAGTGTGTTGTTACTGCCCCATAACTTACATGGGGTTGACCAAACTTGCAGAAACATGTTTATTTCTGCTGAAAAACACGTTTTGACCCTTTCTGCACACTGGGGTTAAGAGCTGAGTGTGTGGGCTCTTCTGAACCTTGCTGTTACATGGGGATTCAGTTGTCTGAAAAAACGCGTTTATTTCGGGCTGAAAAACACGTTTTGAAAAGTGTGTTGTTACTGCCCCATAACTTACATGGGGTTGACCAAACTTGCAGAAACATGTTTATTTCTGCTGAAAAACACGTTTTGACCCTTTCTGCACACTGGGGTTAAGAGGTGAGTGTGTGGGCTCTTCTGAGCCTTGCTGTTACATGGGGATTCAGTTGTCTGAAAAAACGCGTTTATTTCGGGCTGAAAAACACGTTTTGAAAAGTGTGTTGTTACTGCCCCATAACTTACATGGGGTTGACCAAACTTGCAGAAACATGTTTATTTCTGCTGAAAAACACGTTTTGACCCTTTCTGCACACTGGGGTTAACAGCTGAGTGTGTGGGCTCTTCTGAACCTTGCTGTTACATGGGGATTCAGTTGTCTGAAAAAACGCGTTTATTTCGGGCTGAAAAACACGTTTTGAAAAGTGTGCTGTTACTGTCCCATAACTTACATGGGGTTGACCAAACTTGCAGAAACATGTTTATTTCTGCTGAAAAACACGTTTTGACCCTTTCTGCACACTGGGGTTAAGAGCTGAGTGTGTGGGCTCTTCTTAACCTTGCTGTTACATGGGGATTCAGTTGTCTGAAAAAACGCGTTTATTTCGGGCTGAAAAACACGTTTTGAAAAGTGTGTTGTTACTGCCCCATAACTTACATGGGGTTGACCAAACTTGCAGAAACATGTTTATTTCTGCTGAAAAACACGTTTTGACCCTTTCTGCACACTGGGGTTAAGAGCTGAGTGTGTGGGCTCTTCTGAACCTTGCTGTTACATGGGGATTCAGTTGTCTGAAAAAACGCGTTTATTTCGGGCTGAAAAACACGTTTTGAAAAGTGTGTTGTTACTGTCCCATAACTTACATGGGGTTGACCAAACTTGCAGAAACATGTTTATTTCTGCTGAAAAACACGTTTTGACCCTTTCTGCACACTAGGGTTAAGAGGTGAGTGTGTGGGCTCTTCTGAGCCTTGCTGTTACATGGGGATTCAGTTGTCTGAAAAAACGCGTTTATTTCGGGCTGAAAAACACGTTTTGAAAAGTGTGCTGTTACTGTCCCATAACTTACATGGGGTTGACCAAACTTGCAGAAACATGTTTATTTCTGCTGAAAAACACGTTTTGACCCTTTCTGCACACTGGGGTTAAGAGCTGAGTGTGTGGGCTCTTCTGAACCTTGCTGTTACATGGGGATTCAGTTGTCTGAAAAAACGTGTTTATTTCGGGCTGAAAAACACGTTTTGAAAAGTGTGCTGTTACTGTCCCATAACTTACATGGGGTTGACCAAACTTGCAGAAACATGTTTATTTCTGCTGAAAAACACGTTTTGACCCTTTCTGCACACTGGGGTTAAGAGCTGAGAGTGTGGGCTCTTCTTAGCCTTGCTGTTACATGGGGATTCAGTTGTCTGAAAAAACGCGTTTATTTCGGGCTGAAAAACACGTTTTGAAAAGTGTGCTGTTACTGCCCCATAACTTACATGGGGTTGACCAAACTTGCAGAAACATGTTTATTTCTGCTGAAAAACACGTTTTGACCCTTTCTGCACACTGGGGTTAAGAGCTGAGTGTGTGGGCTCTTCTGAGCCTTGCTGTTACATAGGGATTCAGTTGTCTGAAAAAACGCGTTTATTTCGGGCTGAAAAACACGTTTTGAAAAGTGTGTTGTTACTGCCCCATAACTTACATGGGGTTGACCAAACTTGCAGAAACATGTTTATTTCTGCTGAAAAACACGTTTTGACCCTTTCTGCACACTGGGGTTAAGATCTGAGTGTGTGGGCTCTTCTGAACCTTGCTGTTACATGGGGATTCAGTTGTCTGAAAAAACGCGTTTATTTCGGGCTGAAAAACACGTTTTGAAAAGTGTGCTGTTACTGTCCCATAACTTACATGGGGTTGACCAAACTTGCAGAAACATGTTTATTTCTGCTGAAAAACACGTTTTGACCCTTTCTGCACACTGGGGTTAAGAGCTGAGTGTGTGGGCTCTTCTGAGCCTTGCTGTTACATGGGGATTCAGTTGTCTGAAAAAACGTGTTTATTTCGGGCTGAAAAACACGTTTTGAAAAGTGTGTTGTTACTGCCCCATAACTTACATGGGGTTGACCAAACTTTCAGAAACATGTTTATTTCTGCTGAAAAACACGTTTTGACCCTTTCTGCACACTGGGGTTAAGAGCTGAGTGTGTGGGCTCTTCTTAGCCTTGCTGTTACATGGGGATTCAGTTGTCTGAAAAAACGCGTTTATTTCGGGCTGAAAAACACGTTTTGAAAAGTGTGCTGTTACTGCCCCATAACTTACATGGGGTTGACCAAACTTGCAGAAACATGTTTATTTCTGCTGAAAAACACGTTTTGACCCTTTCTGCACACTGGGGTTAAGATCTGAGTGTGTGGGCTCTTCTGAACCTTGCTGTTACATGGGGATTCAGTTGTCTGAAAAAACGCGTTTATTTCGGGCTGAAAAACACGTTTTGAAAAGTGTGTTGTTACTGCCCCATAACTTACATGGGGTTGACCAAACTTGCAGAAACATGTTTATTTCTGCTGAAAAACACGTTTTGACCCTTTCTGCACACTGGGGTTAAGAGCTGAGTGTGTGGGCTCTTCTGAACCTTGCTGTTACATGGGGATTCAGTTGTCTGAAAAAACGCGTTTATTTCGGGTTGAAAAACACGTTTTGAAAAGTGTGTTGTTACTGCCCCATAACTTACATGGGGTTGACCAAACTTGCAGAAACATGTTTATTTCTGCTGAAAAACACGTTTTGACCCTTTCTGCACACTGGGGTTAAGAGCTGAGAGTGTGGGCTCTTCTTAGCCTTGCTGTTACATGGGGATTCAGTTGTCTGAAAAAACGCGTTTATTTCGGGCTGAAAAACACGTTTTGAAAAGTGTGCTGTTACTGCCCCATAACTTACATGGGGTTGACCAAACTTGCAGAAACATGTTTATTTCTGCTGAAAAACACGTTTTGACCCTTTCTGCACACTGGGGTTAAGAGCTGAGTGTGTGGGCTCTTCTGAGCTTTGCTGTTACATAGGGATTCAGTTGTCTGAAAAAACGCGTTTATTTCGGGCTGAAAAACACGTTTTGAAAAGTGTGTTGTTACTGCCCCATAACTTACATGGGGTTGACCAAACTTGCAGAAACATGTTTATTTCTGCTGAAAAACACGTTTTGACCCTTTCTGCACACTGGGGTTAAGATCTGAGTGTGTGGGCTCTTCTGAACCTTGCTGTTACATGGGGATTCAGTTGTCTGAAAAAACGCGTTTATTTCGGGCTGAAAAACACGTTTTGAAAAGTGTGTTGTTACTGCCCCATAACTTACATGGGGTTGACCAAACTTGCAGAAACATGTTTATTTCTGCTGAAAAACACGTTTTGACCCTTTCTGCACACTGGGGTTAAGAGCTGAGTGTGTGGGCTCTTCTGAACCTTGCTGTTACATGGGGATTCAGTTTTCTGAAAAAACGCGTTTATTTCGGGCTGAAAAACACGTTTTGAAAAGTGTGTTGTTACTGCCCCATAACTTACATGGGGTTGACCAAACTTGCAGAAACATGTTTATTTCTGCTGAAAAACACGTTTTGACCCTTTCTGCACACTGGGGTTAAGAGGTGAGTGTGTGGGCTCTTCTGAGCCTTGCTGTTACATGGGGATTCAGTTGTCTGAAAAAACGCGTTTATTTCGGGCTGAAAAACACGTTTTGAAAAGTGTGTTGTTACTGCCCCATAACTTACATGGGGTTGACCAAACTTGCAGAAACATGTTTATTTCTGCTGAAAAACACGTTTTGACCCTTTCTGCACACTGGGGTTAACAGCTGAGTGTGTGGGCTCTTCTGAACCTTGCTGTTACATGGGGATTCAGTTGTCTGAAAAAACGCGTTTATTTCGGGCTGAAAAACACGTTTTGAAAAGTGTGTTGTTACTGCCCCATAACTTACATAGGGTTGACCAAACTTGCAGAAACATGTTTATTTCTGCTGAAAAACACGTTTTGACCCTTTCTGCACACTGGGGTTAAGAGCTGAGTGTGTGGGCTCTTCTGAACCTTGCTGTTACATGGGGATTCAGTTGTCTGAAAAAACGCGTTTATTTCGGGCTGAAAAACACGTTTTGAAAAGTGTGCTGTTACTGTCCCATAACTTACATGGGGTTGACCAAACTTGCAGAAACATGTTTATTTCTGCTGAAAAACACGTTTTGACCCTTTCTGCACACTGGGGTTAAGAGCTGAGTGTGTGGGCTCTTCTGAACCTTGCTGTTACATGGGGATTCAGTTGTCTGAAAAAACGCGTTTATTTCGGGCTGAAAAACACGTTTTGAAAAGTGTGCTGTTACTGTCCCATAACTTACATGGGGTTGACCAAACTTGCAGAAACATGTTTATTTCTGCTGAAAAACACGTTTTGACCCTTTCTGCACACTGGGGTTAAGAGCTGAGTGTGTGGGCTCTTCTGAACCTTGCTGTTACATGGGGATTCAGTTGTCTGAAAAAACGCGTTTATTTCGGGCTGAAAAACACGTTTTGAAAAGTGTGCTGTTACTGTCCCATAACTTACATGGGGTTGACCAAACTTGCAGAAACATGTTTATTTCTGCTGAAAAACACGTTTTGACCCTTTCTGCACACTGGGGTTAAGAGCTGAGTGTGTGGGCTCTTCTGAACCTTGCTGTTACATGGGGATTCAGTTGTCTGAAAAAACGCGTTTATTTCTGCTGAAAAACACGTTTTGAAAAGTGTGCTGTTACTGTCCCATAACTTACATGGGGTTGACCAAACTTGCAGAAACATGTTTATTTCTGCTGAAAAACACGTTTTGACCCTTTCTGCACACTGGGGTTAAGATCTGAGTGTGTGGGCTCTTCTGAACCTTGCTGTTACATGGGGATTCAGTTGTCTGAAAAAACGCGTTTATTTCGGGCTGAAAAACACGTTTTGAAAAGTGTGTTGTTACTGCCCCATAACTTACATGGGGTTGACCAAACTTGCAGAAACATGTTTATTTCTGCTGAAAAACACGTTTTGACCCTTTCTGCACACTGGGGTTAAGAGCTGAGTGTGTGGGCTCTTCTGAACCTTGCTGTTACATGGGGATTCAGTTGTCTGAAAAAACGCGTTTATTTCGGGTTGAAAAACACGTTTTGAAAAGTGTGTTGTTACTGCCCCATAACTTACATGGGGTTGACCAAACTTGCAGAAACATGTTTATTTCTGCTGAAAAACACGTTTTGACCCTTTCTGCACACTGGGGTTAAGAGCTGAGAGTGTGGGCTCTTCTTAGCCTTGCTGTTACATGGGGATTCAGTTGTCTGAAAAAACGCGTTTATTTCGGGCTGAAAAACACGTTTTGAAAAGTGTGCTGTTACTGCCCCATAACTTACATGGGGTTGACCAAACTTGCAGAAACATGTTTATTTCTGCTGAAAAACACGTTTTGACCCTTTCTGCACACTGGGGTTAAGAGCTGAGTGTGTGGGCTCTTCTGAGCTTTGCTGTTACATAGGGATTCAGTTGTCTGAAAAAACGCGTTTATTTCGGGCTGAAAAACACGTTTTGAAAAGTGTGTTGTTACTGCCCCATAACTTACATGGGGTTGACCAAACTTGCAGAAACATGTTTATTTCTGCTGAAAAACACGTTTTGACCCTTTCTGCACACTGGGGTTAAGATCTGAGTGTGTGGGCTCTTCTGAACCTTGCTGTTACATGGGGATTCAGTTGTCTGAAAAAACGCGTTTATTTCGGGCTGAAAAACACGTTTTGAAAAGTGTGTTGTTACTGCCCCATAACTTACATGGGGTTGACCAAACTTGCAGAAACATGTTTATTTCTGCTGAAAAACACGTTTTGACCCTTTCTGCACACTGGGGTTAAGAGCTGAGTGTGTGGGCTCTTCTGAACCTTGCTGTTACATGGGGATTCAGTTTTCTGAAAAAACGCGTTTATTTCGGGCTGAAAAACACGTTTTGAAAAGTGTGTTGTTACTGCCCCATAACTTACATGGGGTTGACCAAACTTGCAGAAACATGTTTATTTCTGCTGAAAAACACGTTTTGACCCTTTCTGCACACTGGGGTTAAGAGGTGAGTGTGTGGGCTCTTCTGAGCCTTGCTGTTACATGGGGATTCAGTTGTCTGAAAAAACGCGTTTATTTCGGGCTGAAAAACACGTTTTGAAAAGTGTGTTGTTACTGCCCCATAACTTACATGGGGTTGACCAAACTTGCAGAAACATGTTTATTTCTGCTGAAAAACACGTTTTGACCCTTTCTGCACACTGGGGTTAACAGCTGAGTGTGTGGGCTCTTCTGAACCTTGCTGTTACATGGGGATTCAGTTGTCTGAAAAAACGCGTTTATTTCGGGCTGAAAAACACGTTTTGAAAAGTGTGTTGTTACTGCCCCATAACTTACATAGGGTTGACCAAACTTGCAGAAACATGTTTATTTCTGCTGAAAAACACGTTTTGACCCTTTCTGCACACTGGGGTTAAGAGCTGAGTGTGTGGGCTCTTCTGAACCTTGCTGTTACATGGGGATTCAGTTGTCTGAAAAAACGCGTTTATTTCGGGCTGAAAAACACGTTTTGAAAAGTGTGCTGTTACTGTCCCATAACTTACATGGGGTTGACCAAACTTGCAGAAACATGTTTATTTCTGCTGAAAAACACGTTTTGACCCTTTCTGCACACTGGGGTTAAGAGCTGAGTGTGTGGGCTCTTCTGAACCTTGCTGTTACATGGGGATTCAGTTGTCTGAAAAAACGCGTTTATTTCGGGCTGAAAAACACGTTTTGAAAAGTGTGCTGTTACTGTCCCATAACTTACATGGGGTTGACCAAACTTGCAGAAACATGTTTATTTCTGCTGAAAAACACGTTTTGACCCTTTCTGCACACTGGGGTTAAGAGCTGAGTGTGTGGGCTCTTCTGAACCTTGCTGTTACATGGGGATTCAGTTGTCTGAAAAAACGCGTTTATTTCGGGCTGAAAAACACGTTTTGAAAAGTGTGCTGTTACTGTCCCATAACTTACATGGGGTTGACCAAACTTGCAGAAACATGTTTATTTCTGCTGAAAAACACGTTTTGACCCTTTCTGCACACTGGGGTTAAGAGCTGAGTGTGTGGGCTCTTCTGAACCTTGCTGTTACATGGGGATTCAGTTGTCTGAAAAAACGCGTTTATTTCTGCTGAAAAACACGTTTTGACCCTTTCTGCACACTGGGGTTAAGAGCTGAGTGTGTGGGCTCTTCTGAACCTTGCTGTTACATGGGGATTCAGTTGTCTGAAAAAACGCGTTTATTTCGGGCTGAAAAACACGTTTTGAAAAGTGTGCTGTTACTGTCCCATAACTTACATGGGGTTGACCAAACTTGCAGAAACATGTTTATTTCTGCTGAAAAACACGTTTTGACCCTTTCTGCACACTGGGGTTAAGAGCTGAGTGTGTGGGCTCTTCTGAACCTTGCTGTTACATGGGGATTCAGTTGTCTGAAAAAACGCGTTTATTTCGGGCTGAAAAACACGTTTTGAAAAGTGTGTTGTTACTGCCCCATAACTTACATAGGGTTGACCAAACTTGCAGAAACATGTTTATTTCTGCTGAAAAACACGTTTTGACCCTTTCTGCACACTGGGGTTAAGAGCTGAGTGTGTGGGCTCTTCTGAACCTTGCTGTTACATGGGGATTCAGTTGTCTGAAAAAACGCGTTTATTTCGGGCTGAAAAACACGTTTTGAAAAGTGTGCTGTTACTGTCCCATAACTTACATGGGGTTGACCAAACTTGCAGAAACATGTTTATTTCTGCTGAAAAACACGTTTTGACCCTTTCTGCACACTGGGGTTAAGAGCTGAGTGTGTGGGCTCTTCTGAACCTTGCTGTTACATGGGGATTCAGTTGTCTGAAAAAACGCGTTTATTTCGGGCTGAAAAACACGTTTTGAAAAGTGTGCTGTTACTGTCCCATAACTTACATGGGGTTGACCAAACTTGCAGAAACATGTTTATTTCTGCTGAAAAACACGTTTTGACCCTTTCTGCACACTGGGGTTAAGAGCTGAGTGTGTGGGCTCTTCTGAGCCTTGCTGTTACATGGGGATTCAGTTGTCTGAAAAAACGTGTTTATTTCGGGCTGAAAAACACGTTTTGAAAAGTGTGTTGTTACTGCCCCATAACTTACATGGGGTTGACCAAACTTTCAGAAACATGTTTATTTCTGCTGAAAAACACGTTTTGACCCTTTCTGCACACTGGGGTTAAGAGCTGAGTGTGTGGGCTCTTCTTAGCCTTGCTGTTACATGGGGATTCAGTTGTCTGAAAAAACGCGTTTATTTCGGGCTGAAAAACACGTTTTGAAAAGTGTGCTGTTACTGCCCCATAACTTACATGGGGTTGACCAAACTTGCAGAAACATGTTTATTTCTGCTGAAAAACACGTTTTGACCCTTTCTGCACACTGGGCTTAAGATCTGAGTGTGTGGGCTCTTCTGAACCTTGCTGTTACATGGGGATTCAGTTGTCTGAAAAAACGCGTTTATTTCGGGCTGAAAAACACGTTTTGAAAAGTGTGTTGTTACTGCCCCATAACTTACATGAGGTTGACCAAACTTGCAGAAACATGTTTATTTCTGCTGAAAAACACGTTTTGACCCTTTCTGCACACTGGGGTTAAGAGCTGAGTGTGTGGGCTCTTCTTAGCCTTGCTGTTACATGGGGATTCAGTTGTCCGAAAAAACGCGTTTATTTCGGGCTGAAAAACACGTTTTGAAAAGTGTGCTGTTACTGCCCCATAACTTACATGGGGTTGACCAAACTTGCAGAAACATGTTTATTTCTGCTGAAAAACACGTTTTGACCCTTTCTGCACACTGGGGTTAAGAGCTGAGTGTGTGGGCTCTTCTGAGCCTTGCTGTTACATAGGGATTCAGTTGTCTGAAAAAACGCGTTTATTTCGGGCTGAAAAACACGTTTTGAAAAGTGTGTTGTTACTGCCCCATAACTTACATGGGGTTGACCAAACTTGCAGAAACATGTTTATTTCTGCTGAAAAACACGTTTTGACCCTTTCTGCACACTGGGGTTAAGAGCTGAGTGTGTGGGCTCTTCTGAACCTTGCTGTTACATGGGGATTCAGTTGTCTGAAAAAACGCGTTTATTTCGGGCTGAAAAACACGTTTTGAAAAGTGTGTTGTTACTGCCCCATAACTTACATAGGGTTGACCAAACTTGCAGAAACATGTTTATTTCTGCTGAAAAACACGTTTTGACCCTTTCTGCACACTGGGGTTAAGAGCTGAGTGTGTGGGCTCTTCTGAACCTTGCTGTTACATGGGGATTCAGTTGTCTGAAAAAACGCGTTTATTTCGGGCTGAAAAACACGTTTTGAAAAGTGTGCTGTTACTGTCCCATAACTTACATGGGGTTGACCAAACTTGCAGAAACATGTTTATTTCTGCTGAAAAACACGTTTTGACCCTTTCTGCACACTGGGGTTAAGAGCTGAGTCTGTGGGCTCTTCTGAACCTTGCTGTTACATGGGGATTCAGTTGTCTGAAAAAACGCGTTTATTTCGGGCTGAAAAACACGTTTTGAAAAGTGTGCTGTTACTGTCCCATAACTTACATGGGGTTGACCAAACTTGCAGAAACATGTTTATTTCTGCTGAAAAACACGTTTTGACCCTTTCTGCACACTGGGGTTAAGAGCTGAGTGTGTGGGCTCTTCTGAGCCTTGCTGTTACATGGGGATTCAGTTGTCTGAAAAAACGTGTTTATTTCGGGCTGAAAAACACGTTTTGAAAAGTGTGTTGTTACTGCCCCATAACTTACATGGGGTTGACCAAACTTGCAGAAACATGTTTATTTCTGCTGAAAAACACGTTTTGACCCTTTCTGCACACTGGGGTTAAGAGCTGAGTGTGTGGGCTCTTCTTAGCCTTGCTGTTACATGGGGATTCAGTTGTCTGAAAAAACGCGTTTATTTCGGGCTGAAAAACACGTTTTGAAAAGTGTGCTGTTACTGCCCCATAACTTACATGGGGTTGACCAAACTTGCAGAAACATGTTTATTTCTGCTGAAAAACACGTTTTGACCCTTTCTGCACACTGGGGTTAAGAGCTGAGTGTGTGGGCTCTTCTGAGCCTTGCTGTTACATAGGGATTCAGTTGTCTGAAAAAACGCGTTTATTTCGGGCTGAAAAACACGTTTTGAAAAGTATGTTGTTACTGCCCCATAACTTACATGGGGTTGACCAAACTTGCAGAAACATGTTTATTTCTGCTGAAAAACACGTTTTGACCCTTTCTGCACACTGGGGTTAAGATCTGAGTGTGTGGGCTCTTCTGAACCTTGCTGTTACATGGGGATTCAGTTGTCTGAAAAAACGCGTTTATTTCGGGCTGAAAAACACGTTTTGAAAAGTGTGCTGTTACTGTCCCATAACTTACATGGGGTTGACCAAACTTGCAGAAACATGTTTATTTCTGCTGAAAAACACGTTTTGACCCTTTCTGCACACTGGGGTTAAGAGCTGAGTGTGTGGGCTCTTCTGAGCCTTGCTGTTACATGGGGATTCAGTTGTCTGAAAAAACGTGTTTATTTCGGGCTGAAAAACACGTTTTGAAAAGTGTGTTGTTACTGCCCCATAACTTACATGGGGTTGACCAAACTTTCAGAAACATGTTTATTTCTGCTGAAAAACACGTTTTGACCCTTTCTGCACACTGGGGTTAAGAGCTGAGTGTGTGGGCTCTTCTTAGCCTTGCTGTTACATGGGGATTCAGTTGTCTGAAAAAACGCGTTTATTTCGGGCTGAAAAACACGTTTTGAAAAGTGTGCTGTTACTGCCCCATAACTTACATGGGGTTGACCAAACTTGCAGAAACATGTTTATTTCTGCTGAAAAACACGTTTTGACCCTTTCTGCACACTGGGGTTAACAGCTGAGTGTGTGGGCTCTTCTGAACCTTGCTGTTACATGGGGATTCAGTTGTCTGAAAAAACGCGTTTATTTCGGGCTGAAAAACACGTTTTGAAAAGTGTGTTGTTACTGCCCCATAACTTACATAGGGTTGACCAAACTTGCAGAAACATGTTTATTTCTGCTGAAAAACACGTTTTGACCCTTTCTGCACACTGGGGTTAAGAGCTGAGTGTGTGGGCTCTTCTGAACCTTGCTGTTACATGGGGATTCAGTTGTCTGAAAAAACGCGTTTATTTCGGGCTGAAAAACACGTTTTGAAAAGTGTGCTGTTACTGTCCCATAACTTACATGGGGTTGACCAAACTTGCAGAAACATGTTTATTTCTGCTGAAAAACACGTTTTGACCCTTTCTGCACACTGGGGTTAAGAGCTGAGTGTGTGGGCTCTTCTGAACCTTGCTGTTACATGGGGATTCAGTTGTCTGAAAAAACGCGTTTATTTCGGGCTGAAAAACACGTTTTGAAAAGTGTGTTGTTACTGCCCCATAACTTACATAGGGTTGACCAAACTTGCAGAAACATGTTTATTTCTGCTGAAAAACACGTTTTGACCCTTTCTGCACACTGGGGTTAAGAGCTGAGTGTGTGGGCTCTTCTGAACCTTGCTGTTACATGGGGATTCAGTTGTCTGAAAAAACGCGTTTATTTCGGGCTGAAAAACACGTTTTGAAAAGTGTGCTGTTACTGTCCCATAACTTACATGGGGTTGACCAAACTTGCAGAAACATGTTTATTTCTGCTGAAAAACACGTTTTGACCCTTTCTGCACACTGGGGTTAAGAGCTGAGTGTGTGGGCTCTTCTGAACCTTGCTGTTACATGGGGATTCAGTTGTCTGAAAAAACGCGTTTATTTCGGGCTGAAAAACACGTTTTGAAAAGTGTGCTGTTACTGTCCCATAACTTACATGGGGTTGACCAAACTTGCAGAAACATGTTTATTTCTGCTGAAAAACACGTTTTGACCCTTTCTGCACACTGGGGTTAAGAGCTGAGTGTGTGGGCTCTTCTGAGCCTTGCTGTTACATGGGGATTCAGTTGTCTGAAAAAACGTGTTTATTTCGGGCTGAAAAACACGTTTTGAAAAGTGTGTTGTTACTGCCCCATAACTTACATGGGGTTGACCAAACTTTCAGAAACATGTTTATTTCTGCTGAAAAACACGTTTTGACCCTTTCTGCACACTGGGGTTAAGAGCTGAGTGTGTGGGCTCTTCTTAGCCTTGCTGTTACATGGGGATTCAGTTGTCTGAAAAAACGCGTTTATTTCGGGCTGAAAAACACGTTTTGAAAAGTGTGCTGTTACTGCCCCATAACTTACATGGGGTTGACCAAACTTGCAGAAACATGTTTATTTCTGCTGAAAAACACGTTTTGACCCTTTCTGCACACTGGGCTTAAGATCTGAGTGTGTGGGCTCTTCTGAACCTTGCTGTTACATGGGGATTCAGTTGTCTGAAAAAACGCGTTTATTTCGGGCTGAAAAACACGTTTTGAAAAGTGTGTTGTTACTGCCCCATAACTTACATGAGGTTGACCAAACTTGCAGAAACATGTTTATTTCTGCTGAAAAACACGTTTTGACCCTTTCTGCACACTGGGGTTAAGAGCTGAGTGTGTGGGCTCTTCTTAGCCTTGCTGTTACATGGGGATTCAGTTGTCTGAAAAAACGCGTTTATTTCGGGCTGAAAAACACGTTTTGAAAAGTGTGCTGTTACTGCCCCATAACTTACATGGGGATGACCAAACTTGCAGAAACATGTTTATTTCTGCTGAAAAACACGTTTTGACCCTTTCTGCACACTGGGGTTAAGAGCTGAGTGTGTGGGCTCTTCTGAGCCTTGCTGTTACATAGGGATTCAGTTGTCTGAAAAAACGCGTTTATTTCGGGCTGAAAAACACGTTTTGAAAAGTGTGTTGTTACTGCCCCATAACTTACATGGGGTTGACCAAACTTGCAGAAACATGTTTATTTCTGCTGAAAAACACGTTTTGACCCTTTCTGCACACTGGGGTTAAGAGCTGAGTGTGTGGGCTCTTCTGAGCCTTGCTGTTACATGGGGATTCAGTTGTCTGAAAAAACGCGTTTATTTCGGGCTGAAAAACACGTTTTGAAAAGTGTGCTGTTACTACCCCATAACTTACATGGGGTTGACCAAACTTGCAGAAACATGTTTATTTCTGCTGAAAAACACGTTTTGACCCTTTCTGCACACTGGGGTTAAGAGCTGAGTGTGTGGGCTCTTCTGAACCTTGCTGTTACATGGGGATTCAGTTGTCTGAAAAAACGCGTTTATTTCGGGCTGAAAAACACGTTTTGAAAAGTGTGTTGTTACTGCCCCATAACTTACATAGGGTTGACCAAACTTGCAGAAACATGTTTATTTCTGCTGAAAAACACGTTTTGACCCTTTCTGCACACTGGGGTTAAGAGCTGAGTGTGTGGGCTCTTCTGAACCTTGCTGTTACATGGGGATTCAGTTGTCTGAAAAAACGCGTTTATTTCGGGCTGAAAAACACGTTTTGAAAAGTGTGCTGTTACTGTCCCATAACTTACATGGGGTTGACCAAACTTGCAGAAACATGTTTATTTCTGCTGAAAAACACGTTTTGACCCTTTCTGCACACTGGGGTTAAGAGCTGAGTCTGTGGGCTCTTCTGAACCTTGCTGTTACATGGGGATTCAGTTGTCTGAAAAAACGCGTTTATTTCGGGCTGAAAAACACGTTTTGAAAAGTGTGCTGTTACTGTCCCATAACTTACATGGGGTTGACCAAACTTGCAGAAACATGTTTATTTCTGCTGAAAAACACGTTTTGACCCTTTCTGCACACTGGGGTTAAGAGCTGAGTGTGTGGGCTCTTCTGAGCCTTGCTGTTACATGGGGATTCAGTTGTCTGAAAAAACGTGTTTATTTCGGGCTGAAAAACACGTTTTGAAAAGTGTGTTGTTACTGCCCCATAACTTACATGGGGTTGACCAAACTTGCAGAAACATGTTTATTTCTGCTGAAAAACACGTTTTGACCCTTTCTGCACACTGGGGTTAAGAGCTGAGTGTGTGGGCTCTTCTTAGCCTTGCTGTTACATGGGGATTCAGTTGTCTGAAAAAACGCGTTTATTTCGGGCTGAAAAACACGTTTTGAAAAGTGTGCTGTTACTGCCCCATAACTTACATGGGGTTGACCAAACTTGCAGAAACATGTTTATTTCTGCTGAAAAACACGTTTTGACCCTTTCTGCACACTGGGGTTAAGAGCTGAGTGTGTGGGCTCTTCTGAGCCTTGCTGTTACATAGGGATTCAGTTGTCTGAAAAAACGCGTTTATTTCGGGCTGAAAAACACGTTTTGAAAAGTATGTTGTTACTGCCCCATAACTTACATGGGGTTGACCAAACTTGCAGAAACATGTTTATTTCTGCTGAAAAACACGTTTTGACCCTTTCTGCACACTGGGGTTAAGATCTGAGTGTGTGGGCTCTTCTGAACCTTGCTGTTACATGGGGATTCAGTTGTCTGAAAAAACGCGTTTATTTCGGGCTGAAAAACACGTTTTGAAAAGTGTGCTGTTACTGTCCCATAACTTACATGGGGTTGACCAAACTTGCAGAAACATGTTTATTTCTGCTGAAAAACACGTTTTGACCCTTTCTGCACACTGGGGTTAAGAGCTGAGTGTGTGGGCTCTTCTGAGCCTTGCTGTTACATGGGGATTCAGTTGTCTGAAAAAACGTGTTTATTTCGGGCTGAAAAACACGTTTTGAAAAGTGTGTTGTTACTGCCCCATAACTTACATGGGGTTGACCAAACTTTCAGAAACATGTTTATTTCTGCTGAAAAACACGTTTTGACCCTTTCTGCACACTGGGGTTAAGAGCTGAGTGTGTGGGCTCTTCTTAGCCTTGCTGTTACATGGGGATTCAGTTGTCTGAAAAAACGCGTTTATTTCGGGCTGAAAAACACGTTTTGAAAAGTGTGCTGTTACTGCCCCATAACTTACATGGGGTTGACCAAACTTGCAGAAACATGTTTATTTCTGCTGAAAAACACGTTTTGACCCTTTCTGCACACTGGGGTTAAGAGCTGAGTGTGTGGGCTCTTCTGAGCCTTGCTGTTACATAGGGATTCAGTTGTCTGAAAAAACGCGTTTATTTCGGGCTGAAAAACACGTTTTGAAAAGTGTGTTGTTACTGCCCCATAACTTACATGGGGTTGACCAAACTTGCAGAAACATGTTTATTTCTGCTGAAAAACACGTTTTGACCCTTTCTGCACACTGGGGTTAAGATCTGAGTGTGTGGGCTCTTCTGAACCTTGCTGTTACATGGGGATTCAGTTGTCTGAAAAAACGCGTTTATTTCGGGCTGAAAAACACGTTTTGAAAAGTGTGTTGTTACTGCCCCATAACTTACATGGGGTTGACCAAACTGGCAGAAACATGTTTATTTCTGCTGAAAAACACGTTTTGACCCTTTCTGCACACTGGGGTTAAGAGCTGAGTGTGTGGGCTCTTCTGAACCTTGCTGTTACATGGGGATTCAGTTGTCTGAAAAAACGCGTTTATTTCGGGCTGAAAAACACGTTTTGAAAAGTGTGCTGTTACTGTCCCATAACTTACATGGGGTTGACCAAACTTGCAGAAACATGTTTATTTCTGCTGAAAAACACGTTTTGACCCTTTCTGCACACTGGGGTTAAGAGCTGAGTGTGTGGGCTCTCCAGAACCTTGCTGTTACATGGGGATTCAGTTGTCTGAAAAAACGCGTTTATTTCGGGCTGAAAAACACGTTTTGAAAAGTGTGCTGTTACTGTCCCATAACTTACATGGGGTTGACCAAACTTGCAGAAACATGTTTATTTCTGCTGAAAAACACGTTTTGACCCTTTCTGCACACTGGGGTTAAGAGCTGAGTGTGTGGGCTCTTCTGAGCCTTGCTGTTACATGGGGATTCAGTTGTCTGAAAAAACGTGTTTATTTCGGGCTGAAAAACACGTTTTGAAAAGTGTGTTGTTACTGCCCCATAACTTACATGGGGTTGACCAAACTTGCAGAAACATGTTTATTTCTGCTGAAAAACACGTTTTGACCCTTTCTGCACACTGGGGTTAAGATCTGAGTGTGTGGGCTCTTCTGAACCTTGCTGTTACATGGGGATTCAGTTGTCTGAAAAAACGCGTTTATTTCGGGCTGAAAAACACGTTTTGAAAAGTGTGCTGTTACTGTCCCATAACTTACATGGGGTTGACCAAACTTGCAGAAACATGTTTATTTCTGCTGAAAAACACGTTTTGACCCTTTCTGCACACTGGGGTTAAGAGCTGAGTGTGTGGGCTCTTCTGAGCCTTGCTGTTACATGGGGATTCAGTTGTCTGAAAAAACGTGTTTATTTCGGGCTGAAAAACACGTTTTGAAAAGTGTGTTGTTACTGCCCCATAACTTACATGGGGTTGACCAAACTTTCAGAAACATGTTTATTTCTGCTGAAAAACACGTTTTGACCCTTTCTGCACACTGGGGTTAAGAGCTGAGTGTGTGGGCTCTTCTTAGCCTTGCTGTTACATGGGGATTCAGTTGTCTGAAAAAACGCGTTTATTTCGGGCTGAAAAACACGTTTTGAAAAGTGTGCTGTTACTGCCCCATAACTTACATGGGGTTGACCAAACTTGCAGAAACATGTTTATTTCTGCTGAAAAACACGTTTTGACCCTTTCTGCACACTGGGGTTAACAGCTGAGTGTGTGGGCTCTTCTGAACCTTGCTGTTACATGGGGATTCAGTTGTCTGAAAAAACGCGTTTATTTCGGGCTGAAAAACACGTTTTGAAAAGTGTGTTGTTACTGCCCCATAACTTACATAGGGTTGACCAAACTTGCAGAAACATGTTTATTTCTGCTGAAAAACACGTTTTGACCCTTTCTGCACACTGGGGTTAAGAGCTGAGTGTGTGGGCTCTTCTGAACCTTGCTGTTACATGGGGATTCAGTTGTCTGAAAAAACGCGTTTATTTCGGGCTGAAAAACACGTTTTGAAAAGTGTGCTGTTACTGTCCCATAACTTACATGGGGTTGACCAAACTTGCAGAAACATGTTTATTTCTGCTGAAAAACACGTTTTGACCCTTTCTGCACACTGGGGTTAAGAGCTGAGTGTGTGGGCTCTTCTGAACCTTGCTGTTACATGGGGATTCAGTTGTCTGAAAAAACGCGTTTATTTCGGGCTGAAAAACACGTTTTGAAAAGTGTGTTGTTACTGCCCCATAACTTACATAGGGTTGACCAAACTTGCAGAAACATGTTTATTTCTGCTGAAAAACACGTTTTGACCCTTTCTGCACACTGGGGTTAAGAGCTGAGTGTGTGGGCTCTTCTGAACCTTGCTGTTACATGGGGATTCAGTTGTCTGAAAAAACGCGTTTATTTCGGGCTGAAAAACACGTTTTGAAAAGTGTGCTGTTACTGTCCCATAACTTACATGGGGTTGACCAAACTTGCAGAAACATGTTTATTTCTGCTGAAAAACACGTTTTGACCCTTTCTGCACACTGGGGTTAAGAGCTGAGTGTGTGGGCTCTTCTGAACCTTGCTGTTACATGGGGATTCAGTTGTCTGAAAAAACGCGTTTATTTCGGGCTGAAAAACACGTTTTGAAAAGTGTGCTGTTACTGTCCCATAACTTACATGGGGTTGACCAAACTTGCAGAAACATGTTTATTTCTGCTGAAAAACACGTTTTGACCCTTTCTGCACACTGGGGTTAAGAGCTGAGTGTGTGGGCTCTTCTGAGCCTTGCTGTTACATGGGGATTCAGTTGTCTGAAAAAACGTGTTTATTTCGGGCTGAAAAACACGTTTTGAAAAGTGTGTTGTTACTGCCCCATAACTTACATGGGGTTGACCAAACTTTCAGAAACATGTTTATTTCTGCTGAAAAACACGTTTTGACCCTTTCTGCACACTGGGGTTAAGAGCTGAGTGTGTGGGCTCTTCTTAGCCTTGCTGTTACATGGGGATTCAGTTGTCTGAAAAAACGCGTTTATTTCGGGCTGAAAAACACGTTTTGAAAAGTGTGCTGTTACTGCCCCATAACTTACATGGGGTTGACCAAACTTGCAGAAACATGTTTATTTCTGCTGAAAAACACGTTTTGACCCTTTCTGCACACTGGGCTTAAGATCTGAGTGTGTGGGCTCTTCTGAACCTTGCTGTTACATGGGGATTCAGTTGTCTGAAAAAACGCGTTTATTTCGGGCTGAAAAACACGTTTTGAAAAGTGTGTTGTTACTGCCCCATAACTTACATGAGGTTGACCAAACTTGCAGAAACATGTTTATTTCTGCTGAAAAACACGTTTTGACCCTTTCTGCACACTGGGGTTAAGAGCTGAGTGTGTGGGCTCTTCTTAGCCTTGCTGTTACATGGGGATTCAGTTGTCTGAAAAAACGCGTTTATTTCGGGCTGAAAAACACGTTTTGAAAAGTGTGCTGTTACTGCCCCATAACTTACATGGGGATGACCAAACTTGCAGAAACATGTTTATTTCTGCTGAAAAACACGTTTTGACCCTTTCTGCACACTGGGGTTAAGAGCTGAGTGTGTGGGCTCTTCTGAGCCTTGCTGTTACATAGGGATTCAGTTGTCTGAAAAAACGCGTTTATTTCGGGCTGAAAAACACGTTTTGAAAAGTGTGTTGTTACTGCCCCATAACTTACATGGGGTTGACCAAACTTGCAGAAACATGTTTATTTCTGCTGAAAAACACGTTTTGACCCTTTCTGCACACTGGGGTTAAGAGCTGAGTGTGTGGGCTCTTCTGAGCCTTGCTGTTACATGGGGATTCAGTTGTCTGAAAAAACGCGTTTATTTCGGGCTGAAAAACACGTTTTGAAAAGTGTGCTGTTACTACCCCATAACTTACATGGGGTTGACCAAACTTGCAGAAACATGTTTATTTCTGCTGAAAAACACGTTTTGACCCTTTCTGCACACTGGGGTTAAGAGCTGAGTGTGTGGGCTCTTCTGAACCTTGCTGTTACATGGGGATTCAGTTGTCTGAAAAAACGCGTTTATTTCGGGCTGAAAAACACGTTTTGAAAAGTGTGTTGTTACTGCCCCATAACTTACATAGGGTTGACCAAACTTGCAGAAACATGTTTATTTCTGCTGAAAAACACGTTTTGACCCTTTCTGCACACTGGGGTTAAGAGCTGAGTGTGTGGGCTCTTCTGAACCTTGCTGTTACATGGGGATTCAGTTGTCTGAAAAAAACGCGTTTATTTCGGGCTGAAAAACACGTTTTGAAAAGTGTGCTGTTACTGTCCCATAACTTACATGGGGTTGACCAAACTTGCAGAAACATGTTTATTTCTGCTGAAAAACACGTTTTGACCCTTTCTGCACACTGGGGTTAAGAGCTGAGTCTGTGGGCTCTTCTGAACCTTGCTGTTACATGGGGATTCAGTTGTCTGAAAAAACGCGTTTATTTCGGGCTGAAAAACACGTTTTGAAAAGTGTGCTGTTACTGTCCCATAACTTACATGGGGTTGACCAAACTTGCAGAAACATGTTTATTTCTGCTGAAAAACACGTTTTGACCCTTTCTGCACACTGGGGTTAAGAGCTGAGTGTGTGGGCTCTTCTGAGCCTTGCTGTTACATGGGGATTCAGTTGTCTGAAAAAACGTGTTTATTTCGGGCTGAAAAACACGTTTTGAAAAGTGTGTTGTTACTGCCCCATAACTTACATGGGGTTGACCAAACTTGCAGAAACATGTTTATTTCTGCTGAAAAACACGTTTTGACCCTTTCTGCACACTGGGGTTAAGAGCTGAGTGTGTGGGCTCTTCTTAGCCTTGCTGTTACATGGGGATTCAGTTGTCTGAAAAAACGCGTTTATTTCGGGCTGAAAAACACGTTTTGAAAAGTGTGCTGTTACTGCCCCATAACTTACATGGGGTTGACCAAACTTGCAGAAACATGTTTATTTCTGCTGAAAAACACGTTTTGACCCTTTCTGCACACTGGGGTTAAGAGCTGAGTGTGTGGGCTCTTCTGAGCCTTGCTGTTACATAGGGATTCAGTTGTCTGAAAAAACGCGTTTATTTCGGGCTGAAAAACACGTTTTGAAAAGTATGTTGTTACTGCCCCATAACTTACATGGGGTTGACCAAACTTGCAGAAACATGTTTATTTCTGCTGAAAAACACGTTTTGACCCTTTCTGCACACTGGGGTTAAGATCTGAGTGTGTGGGCTCTTCTGAACCTTGCTGTTACATGGGGATTCAGTTGTCTGAAAAAACGCGTTTATTTCGGGCTGAAAAACACGTTTTGAAAAGTGTGCTGTTACTGTCCCATAACTTACATGGGGTTGACCAAACTTGCAGAAACATGTTTATTTCTGCTGAAAAACACGTTTTGACCCTTTCTGCACACTGGGGTTAAGAGCTGAGTGTGTGGGCTCTTCTGAGCCTTGCTGTTACATGGGGATTCAGTTGTCTGAAAAAACGTGTTTATTTCGGGCTGAAAAACACGTTTTGAAAAGTGTGTTGTTACTGCCCCATAACTTACATGGGGTTGACCAAACTTTCAGAAACATGTTTATTTCTGCTGAAAAACACGTTTTGACCCTTTCTGCACACTGGGGTTAAGAGCTGAGTGTGTGGGCTCTTCTTAGCCTTGCTGTTACATGGGGATTCAGTTGTCTGAAAAAACGCGTTTATTTCGGGCTGAAAAACACGTTTTGAAAAGTGTGCTGTTACTGCCCCATAACTTACATGGGGTTGACCAAACTTGCAGAAACATGTTTATTTCTGCTGAAAAACACGTTTTGACCCTTTCTGCACACTGGGGTTAAGAGCTGAGTGTGTGGGCTCTTCTGAGCCTTGCTGTTACATAGGGATTCAGTTGTCTGAAAAAACGCGTTTATTTCGGGCTGAAAAACACGTTTTGAAAAGTGTGTTGTTACTGCCCCATAACTTACATGGGGTTGACCAAACTTGCAGAAACATGTTTATTTCTGCTGAAAAACACGTTTTGACCCTTTCTGCACACTGGGGTTAAGATCTGAGTGTGTGGGCTCTTCTGAACCTTGCTGTTACATGGGGATTCAGTTGTCTGAAAAAACGCGTTTATTTCGGGCTGAAAAACACGTTTTGAAAAGTGTGTTGTTACTGCCCCATAACTTACATGGGGTTGACCAAACTGGCAGAAACATGTTTATTTCTGCTGAAAAACACGTTTTGACCCTTTCTGCACACTGGGGTTAAGAGCTGAGTGTGTGGGCTCTTCTGAACCTTGCTGTTACATGGGGATTCAGTTGTCTGAAAAAACGCGTTTATTTCGGGCTGAAAAACACGTTTTGAAAAGTGTGCTGTTACTGTCCCATAACTTACATGGGGTTGACCAAACTTGCAGAAACATGTTTATTTCTGCTGAAAAACACGTTTTGACCCTTTCTGCACACTGGGGTTAAGAGCTGAGTGTGTGGGCTCTCCAGAACCTTGCTGTTACATGGGGATTCAGTTGTCTGAAAAAACGCGTTTATTTCGGGCTGAAAAACACGTTTTGAAAAGTGTGCTGTTACTGTCCCATAACTTACATGGGGTTGACCAAACTTGCAGAAACATGTTTATTTCTGCTGAAAAACACGTTTTGACCCTTTCTGCACACTGGGGTTAAGAGCTGAGTGTGTGGGCTCTTCTGAGCCTTGCTGTTACATGGGGATTCAGTTGTCTGAAAAAACGTGTTTATTTCGGGCTGAAAAACACGTTTTGAAAAGTGTGTTGTTACTGCCCCATAACTTACATGGGGTTGACCAAACTTGCAGAAACATGTTTATTTCTGCTGAAAAACACGTTTTGACCCTTTCTGCACACTGGGGTTAAGATCTGAGTGTGTGGGCTCTTCTGAACCTTGCTGTTACATGGGGATTCAGTTGTCTGAAAAAACGCGTTTATTTCGGGCTGAAAAACACGTTTTGAAAAGTGTGCTGTTACTGTCCCATAACTTACATGGGGTTGACCAAACTTGCAGAAACATGTTTATTTCTGCTGAAAAACACGTTTTGACCCTTTCTGCACACTGGGGTTAAGAGCTGAGTGTGTGGGCTCTTCTGAGCCTTGCTGTTACATGGGGATTCAGTTGTCTGAAAAAACGTGTTTATTTCGGGCTGAAAAACACGTTTTGAAAAGTGTGTTGTTACTGCCCCATAACTTACATGGGGTTGACCAAACTTTCAGAAACATGTTTATTTCTGCTGAAAAACACGTTTTGACCCTTTCTGCACACTGGGGTTAAGAGCTGAGTGTGTGGGCTCTTCTTAGCCTTGCTGTTACATGGGGATTCAGTTGTCTGAAAAAACGCGTTTATTTCGGGCTGAAAAACACGTTTTGAAAAGTGTGCTGTTACTGCCCCATAACTTACATGGGGTTGACCAAACTTGCAGAAACATGTTTATTTCTGCTGAAAAACACGTTTTGACCCTTTCTGCACACTGGGGTTAACAGCTGAGTGTGTGGGCTCTTCTGAACCTTGCTGTTACATGGGGATTCAGTTGTCTGAAAAAACGCGTTTATTTCGGGCTGAAAAACACGTTTTGAAAAGTGTGTTGTTACTGCCCCATAACTTACATAGGGTTGACCAAACTTGCAGAAACATGTTTATTTCTGCTGAAAAACACGTTTTGACCCTTTCTGCACACTGGGGTTAAGAGCTGAGTGTGTGGGCTCTTCTGAACCTTGCTGTTACATGGGGATTCAGTTGTCTGAAAAAACGCGTTTATTTCGGGCTGAAAAACACGTTTTGAAAAGTGTGCTGTTACTGTCCCATAACTTACATGGGGTTGACCAAACTTGCAGAAACATGTTTATTTCTGCTGAAAAACACGTTTTGACCCTTTCTGCACACTGGGGTTAAGAGCTGAGTGTGTGGGCTCTTCTGAACCTTGCTGTTACATGGGGATTCAGTTGTCTGAAAAAACGCGTTTATTTCGGGCTGAAAAACACGTTTTGAAAAGTGTGTTGTTACTGCCCCATAACTTACATAGGGTTGACCAAACTTGCAGAAACATGTTTATTTCTGCTGAAAAACACGTTTTGACCCTTTCTGCACACTGGGGTTAAGAGCTGAGTGTGTGGGCTCTTCTGAACCTTGCTGTTACATGGGGATTCAGTTGTCTGAAAAAACGCGTTTATTTCGGGCTGAAAAACACGTTTTGAAAAGTGTGCTGTTACTGTCCCATAACTTACATGGGGTTGACCAAACTTGCAGAAACATGTTTATTTCTGCTGAAAAACACGTTTTGACCCTTTCTGCACACTGGGGTTAAGAGCTGAGTGTGTGGGCTCTTCTGAACCTTGCTGTTACATGGGGATTCAGTTGTCTGAAAAAACGCGTTTATTTCGGGCTGAAAAACACGTTTTGAAAAGTGTGCTGTTACTGTCCCATAACTTACATGGGGTTGACCAAACTTGCAGAAACATGTTTATTTCTGCTGAAAAACACGTTTTGACCCTTTCTGCACACTGGGGTTAAGAGCTGAGTGTGTGGGCTCTTCTGAGCCTTGCTGTTACATGGGGATTCAGTTGTCTGAAAAAACGTGTTTATTTCGGGCTGAAAAACACGTTTTGAAAAGTGTGTTGTTACTGCCCCATAACTTACATGGGGTTGACCAAACTTTCAGAAACATGTTTATTTCTGCTGAAAAACACGTTTTGACCCTTTCTGCACACTGGGGTTAAGAGCTGAGTGTGTGGGCTCTTCTTAGCCTTGCTGTTACATGGGGATTCAGTTGTCTGAAAAAACGCGTTTATTTCGGGCTGAAAAACACGTTTTGAAAAGTGTGCTGTTACTGCCCCATAACTTACATGGGGTTGACCAAACTTGCAGAAACATGTTTATTTCTGCTGAAAAACACGTTTTGACCCTTTCTGCACACTGGGCTTAAGATCTGAGTGTGTGGGCTCTTCTGAACCTTGCTGTTACATGGGGATTCAGTTGTCTGAAAAAACGCGTTTATTTCGGGCTGAAAAACACGTTTTGAAAAGTGTGTTGTTACTGCCCCATAACTTACATGAGGTTGACCAAACTTGCAGAAACATGTTTATTTCTGCTGAAAAACACGTTTTGACCCTTTCTGCACACTGGGGTTAAGAGCTGAGTGTGTGGGCTCTTCTTAGCCTTGCTGTTACATGGGGATTCAGTTGTCTGAAAAAACGCGTTTATTTCGGGCTGAAAAACACGTTTTGAAAAGTGTGCTGTTACTGCCCCATAACTTACATGGGGATGACCAAACTTGCAGAAACATGTTTATTTCTGCTGAAAAACACGTTTTGACCCTTTCTGCACACTGGGGTTAAGAGCTGAGTGTGTGGGCTCTTCTGAGCCTTGCTGTTACATAGGGATTCAGTTGTCTGAAAAAACGCGTTTATTTCGGGCTGAAAAACACGTTTTGAAAAGTGTGTTGTTACTGCCCCATAACTTACATGGGGTTGACCAAACTTGCAGAAACATGTTTATTTCTGCTGAAAAACACGTTTTGACCCTTTCTGCACACTGGGGTTAAGAGCTGAGTGTGTGGGCTCTTCTGAGCCTTGCTGTTACATGGGGATTCAGTTGTCTGAAAAAACGCGTTTATTTCGGGCTGAAAAACACGTTTTGAAAAGTGTGCTGTTACTACCCCATAACTTACATGGGGTTGACCAAACTTGCAGAAACATGTTTATTTCTGCTGAAAAACACGTTTTGACCCTTTCTGCACACTGGGGTTAAGAGCTGAGTGTGTGGGCTCTTCTGAACCTTGCTGTTACATGGGGATTCAGTTGTCTGAAAAAACGCGTTTATTTCGGGCTGAAAAACACGTTTTGAAAAGTGTGTTGTTACTGCCCCATAACTTACATAGGGTTGACCAAACTTGCAGAAACATGTTTATTTCTGCTGAAAAACACGTTTTGACCCTTTCTGCACACTGGGGTTAAGAGCTGAGTGTGTGGGCTCTTCTGAACCTTGCTGTTACATGGGGATTCAGTTGTCTGAAAAAACGCGTTTATTTCGGGCTGAAAAACACGTTTTGAAAAGTGTGCTGTTACTGTCCCATAACTTACATGGGGTTGACCAAACTTGCAGAAACATGTTTATTTCTGCTGAAAAACACGTTTTGACCCTTTCTGCACACTGGGGTTAAGAGCTGAGTCTGTGGGCTCTTCTGAACCTTGCTGTTACATGGGGATTCAGTTGTCTGAAAAAACGCGTTTATTTCGGGCTGAAAAACACGTTTTGAAAAGTGTGCTGTTACTGTCCCATAACTTACATGGGGTTGACCAAACTTGCAGAAACATGTTTATTTCTGCTGAAAAACACGTTTTGACCCTTTCTGCACACTGGGGTTAAGAGCTGAGTGTGTGGGCTCTTCTGAGCCTTGCTGTTACATGGGGATTCAGTTGTCTGAAAAAACGTGTTTATTTCGGGCTGAAAAACACGTTTTGAAAAGTGTGTTGTTACTGCCCCATAACTTACATGGGGTTGACCAAACTTGCAGAAACATGTTTATTTCTGCTGAAAAACACGTTTTGACCCTTTCTGCACACTGGGGTTAAGAGCTGAGTGTGTGGGCTCTTCTTAGCCTTGCTGTTACATGGGGATTCAGTTGTCTGAAAAAACGCGTTTATTTCGGGCTGAAAAACACGTTTTGAAAAGTGTGCTGTTACTGCCCCATAACTTACATGGGGTTGACCAAACTTGCAGAAACATGTTTATTTCTGCTGAAAAACACGTTTTGACCCTTTCTGCACACTGGGGTTAAGAGCTGAGTGTGTGGGCTCTTCTGAGCCTTGCTGTTACATAGGGATTCAGTTGTCTGAAAAAACGCGTTTATTTCGGGCTGAAAAACACGTTTTGAAAAGTATGTTGTTACTGCCCCATAACTTACATGGGGTTGACCAAACTTGCAGAAACATGTTTATTTCTGCTGAAAAACACGTTTTGACCCTTTCTGCACACTGGGGTTAAGATCTGAGTGTGTGGGCTCTTCTGAACCTTGCTGTTACATGGGGATTCAGTTGTCTGAAAAAACGCGTTTATTTCGGGCTGAAAAACACGTTTTGAAAAGTGTGCTGTTACTGTCCCATAACTTACATGGGGTTGACCAAACTTGCAGAAACATGTTTATTTCTGCTGAAAAACACGTTTTGACCCTTTCTGCACACTGGGGTTAAGAGCTGAGTGTGTGGGCTCTTCTGAGCCTTGCTGTTACATGGGGATTCAGTTGTCTGAAAAAACGTGTTTATTTCGGGCTGAAAAACACGTTTTGAAAAGTGTGTTGTTACTGCCCCATAACTTACATGGGGTTGACCAAACTTTCAGAAACATGTTTATTTCTGCTGAAAAACACGTTTTGACCCTTTCTGCACACTGGGGTTAAGAGCTGAGTGTGTGGGCTCTTCTTAGCCTTGCTGTTACATGGGGATTCAGTTGTCTGAAAAAACGCGTTTATTTCGGGCTGAAAAACACGTTTTGAAAAGTGTGCTGTTACTGCCCCATAACTTACATGGGGTTGACCAAACTTGCAGAAACATGTTTATTTCTGCTGAAAAACACGTTTTGACCCTTTCTGCACACTGGGGTTAAGAGCTGAGTGTGTGGGCTCTTCTGAGCCTTGCTGTTACATAGGGATTCAGTTGTCTGAAAAAACGCGTTTATTTCGGGCTGAAAAACACGTTTTGAAAAGTGTGTTGTTACTGCCCCATAACTTACATGGGGTTGACCAAACTTGCAGAAACATGTTTATTTCTGCTGAAAAACACGTTTTGACCCTTTCTGCACACTGGGGTTAAGATCTGAGTGTGTGGGCTCTTCTGAACCTTGCTGTTACATGGGGATTCAGTTGTCTGAAAAAACGCGTTTATTTCGGGCTGAAAAACACGTTTTGAAAAGTGTGCTGTTACTGTCCCATAACTTACATGGGGTTGACCAAACTTGCAGAAACATGTTTATTTCTGCTGAAAAACACGTTTTGACCCTTTCTGCACACTGGGGTTAAGAGCTGAGTGTGTGGGCTCTCCAGAACCTTGCTGTTACATGGGGATTCAGTTGTCTGAAAAAACGCGTTTATTTCGGGCTGAAAAACACGTTTTGAAAAGTGTGCTGTTACTGTCCCATAACTTACATGGGGTTGACCAAACTTGCAGAAACATGTTTATTTCTGCTGAAAAACACGTTTTGACCCTTTCTGCACACTGGGGTTAAGAGCTGAGTGTGTGGGCTCTTCTGAGCCTTGCTGTTACATGGGGATTCAGTTGTCTGAAAAAACGTGTTTATTTCGGGCTGAAAAACACGTTTTGAAAAGTGTGTTGTTACTGCCCCATAACTTACATGGGGTTGACCAAACTTGCAGAAACATGTTTATTTCTGCTGAAAAACACGTTTTGACCCTTTCTGCACACTGGGGTTAAGATCTGAGTGTGTGGGCTCTTCTGAACCTTGCTGTTACATGGGGATTCAGTTGTCTGAAAAAACGCGTTTATTTCGGGCTGAAAAACACGTTTTGAAAAGTGTGCTGTTACTGTCCCATAACTTACATGGGGTTGACCAAACTTGCAGAAACATGTTTATTTCTGCTGAAAAACACGTTTTGACCCTTTCTGCACACTGGGGTTAAGAGCTGAGTGTGTGGGCTCTTCTGAGCCTTGCTGTTACATGGGGATTCAGTTGTCTGAAAAAACGTGTTTATTTCGGGCTGAAAAACACGTTTTGAAAAGTGTGTTGTTACTGCCCCATAACTTACATGGGGTTGACCAAACTTTCAGAAACATGTTTATTTCTGCTGAAAAACACGTTTTGACCCTTTCTGCACACTGGGGTTAAGAGCTGAGTGTGTGGGCTCTTCTTAGCCTTGCTGTTACATGGGGATTCAGTTGTCTGAAAAAACGCGTTTATTTCGGGCTGAAAAACACGTTTTGAAAAGTGTGCTGTTACTGCCCCATAACTTACATGGGGTTGACCAAACTTGCAGAAACATGTTTATTTCTGCTGAAAAACACGTTTTGACCCTTTCTGCACACTGGGGTTAACAGCTGAGTGTGTGGGCTCTTCTGAACCTTGCTGTTACATGGGGATTCAGTTGTCTGAAAAAACGCGTTTATTTCGGGCTGAAAAACACGTTTTGAAAAGTGTGTTGTTACTGCCCCATAACTTACATAGGGTTGACCAAACTTGCAGAAACATGTTTATTTCTGCTGAAAAACACGTTTTGACCCTTTCTGCACACTGGGGTTAAGAGCTGAGTGTGTGGGCTCTTCTGAACCTTGCTGTTACATGGGGATTCAGTTGTCTGAAAAAACGCGTTTATTTCGGGCTGAAAAACACGTTTTGAAAAGTGTGCTGTTACTGTCCCATAACTTACATGGGGTTGACCAAACTTGCAGAAACATGTTTATTTCTGCTGAAAAACACGTTTTGACCCTTTCTGCACACTGGGGTTAAGAGCTGAGTGTGTGGGCTCTTCTGAACCTTGCTGTTACATGGGGATTCAGTTGTCTGAAAAAACGCGTTTATTTCGGGCTGAAAAACACGTTTTGAAAAGTGTGTTGTTACTGCCCCATAACTTACATAGGGTTGACCAAACTTGCAGAAACATGTTTATTTCTGCTGAAAAACACGTTTTGACCCTTTCTGCACACTGGGGTTAAGAGCTGAGTGTGTGGGCTCTTCTGAACCTTGCTGTTACATGGGGATTCAGTTGTCTGAAAAAACGCGTTTATTTCGGGCTGAAAAACACGTTTTGAAAAGTGTGCTGTTACTGTCCCATAACTTACATGGGGTTGACCAAACTTGCAGAAACATGTTTATTTCTGCTGAAAAACACGTTTTGACCCTTTCTGCACACTGGGGTTAAGAGCTGAGTGTGTGGGCTCTTCTGAGCCTTGCTGTTACATAGGGATTCAGTTGTCTGAAAAAACGCGTTTATTTCGGGCTGAAAAACACGTTTTGAAAAGTGTGCTGTTACTGTCCCATAACTTACATGGGGTTGACCAAACTTGCAGAAACATGTTTATTTCTGCTGAAAAACACGTTTTGACCCTTTCTGCACACTGGGGTTAAGATCTGAGTGTGTGGGCTCTTCTGAACCTTGCTGTTACATGGGGATTCAGTTGTCTGAAAAAACGCGTTTATTTCGGGCTGAAAAACACGTTTTGAAAAGTGTGTTGTTACTGCCCCATAACTTACATGGGGTTGACCAAACTTGCAGAAACATGTTTATTTCTGCTGAAAAACACGTTTTGACCCTTTCTGCACACTGGGGTTAAGAGCTGAGTGTGTGGGCTCTTCTGAACCTTGCTGTTACATGGGGATTCAGTTGTCTGAAAAAACGCGTTTATTTCGGGCTGAAAAACACGTTTTGAAAAGTGTGCTGTTACTGTCCCATAACTTACATGGGGTTGACCAAACTTGCAGAAACATGTTTATTTCTGCTGAAAAACACGTTTTGACCCTTTCTGCACACTGGGGTTAAGAGCTGAGTGTGTGGGCTCTTCTGAGCCTTGCTGTTACATGGGGATTCAGTTGTCTGAAAAAACGTGTTTATTTCGGGCTGAAAAACACGTTTTGAAAAGTGTGTTGTTACTGCCCCATAACTTACATGGGGTTGACCAAACTTGCAGAAACATGTTTATTTCTGCTGAAAAACACGTTTTGACCCTTTCTGCACACTGGGGTTAAGAGCTGAGTGTGTGGGCTCTTCTGATCCTTGCTGTTACATGGGGATTCAGTTGTCTGAAAAAACGTGTTTATTTCGGGCTGAAAAACACGTTTTGAAAAGTGTGTTGTTACTGCCCCATAACTTACATAGGGTTGACCAAACTTGCAGAAACATGTTTATTTCTGCTGAAAAACACGTTTTGACCCTTTCTGCACACTGGGGTTAAGAGCTGAGTGTGTGGGCTCTTCTGAACCTTGCTGTTACATGGGGATTCAGTTGTCTGAAAAAACGCGTTTATTTCGGGCTGAAAAACACGTTTTGAAAAGTGTGCTGTTACTGTCCCATAACTTACATGGGGTTGACCAAACTTGCAGAAACATGTTTATTTCTGCTGAAAAACACGTTTTGACCCTTTCTGCACACTGGGGTTAAGAGCTGAGTGTGTGGGCTCTTCTGAACCTTGCTGTTACATGGGGATTCAGTTGTCTGAAAAAACGCGTTTATTTCGGGCTGAAAAACACGTTTTGAAAAGTGTGCTGTTACTGTCCCATAACTTACATGGGGTTGACCAAACTTGCAGAAACATGTTTATTTCTGCTGAAAAACACGTTTTGACCCTTTCTGCACACTGGGGTTAAGAGCTGAGTGTGTGGGCTCTTCTGAGCCTTGCTGTTACATGGGGATTCAGTTGTCTGAAAAAACGTGTTTATTTCGGGCTGAAAAACACGTTTTGAAAAGTGTGTTGTTACTGCCCCATAACTTACATGGGGTTGACCAAACTTTCAGAAACATGTTTATTTCTGCTGAAAAACACGTTTTGACCCTTTCTGCACACTGGGGTTAAGAGCTGAGTGTGTGGGCTCTTCTTAGCCTTGCTGTTACATGGGGATTCAGTTGTCTGAAAAAACGCGTTTATTTCGGGCTGAAAAACACGTTTTGAAAAGTGTGCTGTTACTGCCCCATAACTTACATGGGGTTGACCAAACTTGCAGAAACATGTTTATTTCTGCTGAAAAACACGTTTTGACCCTTTCTGCACACTGGGCTTAAGATCTGAGTGTGTGGGCTCTTCTGAACCTTGCTGTTACATGGGGATTCAGTTGTCTGAAAAAACGCGTTTATTTCGGGCTGAAAAACACGTTTTGAAAAGTGTGTTGTTACTGCCCCATAACTTACATGAGGTTGACCAAACTTGCAGAAACATGTTTATTTCTGCTGAAAAACACGTTTTGACCCTTTCTGCACACTGGGGTTAAGAGCTGAGTGTGTGGGCTCTTCTTAGCCTTGCTGTTACATGGGGATTCAGTTGTCTGAAAAAACGCGTTTATTTCGGGCTGAAAAACACGTTTTGAAAAGTGTGCTGTTACTGCCCCATAACTTACATGGGGTTGACCAAACTTGCAGAAACATGTTTATTTCTGCTGAAAAACACGTTTTGACCCTTTCTGCACACTGGGGTTAAGAGCTGAGTGTGTGGGCTCTTCTGAGCCTTGCTGTTACATGGGGATTCAGTTGTCTGAAAAAACGCGTTTATTTCGGGCTGAAAAACACGTTTTGAAAAGTGTGCTGTTACTGTCCCATAACTTACATGGGGTTGACCAAACTTGCAGAAACATGTTTATTTCTGCTGAAAAACACGTTTTGACCCTTTCTGCACACTGGGGTTAAGAGCTGAGTGTGTGGGCTCTTCTGAACCTTGCTGTTACATGGGGATTCAGTTGTCTGAAAAAACGCGTTTATTTCGGGCTGAAAAACACGTTTTGAAAAGTGTGCTGTTACTGTCCCATAACTTACATGGGGTTGACCAAACTTGCAGAAACATGTTTATTTCTGCTGAAAAACACGTTTTGACCCTTTCTGCACACTGGGGTTAAGAGCTGAGTGTGTGGGCTCTTCTGAGCCTTGCTGTTACATGGGGATTCAGTTGTCTGAAAAAACGTGTTTATTTCGGGCTGAAAAACACGTTTTGAAAAGTGTGTTGTTACTGCCCCATAACTTACATGGGGTTGACCAAACTTTCAGAAACATGTTTATTTCTGCTGAAAAACACGTTTTGACCCTTTCTGCACACTGGGGTTAAGAGCTGAGTGTGTGGGCTCTTCTTAGCCTTGCTGTTACATGGGGATTCAGTTGTCTGAAAAAACGCGTTTATTTCGGGCTGAAAAACACGTTTTGAAAAGTGTGCTGTTACTGCCCCATAACTTACATGGGGTTGACCAAACTTGCAGAAACATGTTTATTTCTGCTGAAAAACACGTTTTGACCCTTTCTGCACACTGGGGTTAAGATCTGAGTGTGTGGGCTCTTCTGAACCTTGCTGTTACATGGGGATTCAGTTGTCTGAAAAAACGCGTTTATTTCGGGCTGAAAAACACGTTTTGAAAAGTGTGTTGTTACTGCCCCATAACTTACATGGGGTTGACCAAACTTGCAGAAACATGTTTATTTCTGCTGAAAAACACGTTTTGACCCTTTCTGCACACTGGGGTTAAGAGCTGAGTGTGTGGGCTCTTCTGAACCTTGCTGTTACATGGGGATTCAGTTGTCTGAAAAAACGCGTTTATTTCGGGCTGAAAAACACGTTTTGAAAAGTGTGCTGTTACTGTCCCATAACTTACATGGGGTTGACCAAACTTGCAGAAACATGTTTATTTCTGCTGAAAAACACGTTTTGACCCTTTCTGCACACTGGGGTTAAGAGCTGAGTGTGTGGGCTCTTCTGAGCCTTGCTGTTACATGGGGATTCAGTTGTCTGAAAAAACGTGTTTATTTCGGGCTGAAAAACACGTTTTGAAAAGTGTGTTGTTACTGCCCCATAACTTACATGGGGTTGACCAAACTTGCAGAAACATGTTTATTTCTGCTGAAAAACACGTTTTGACCCTTTCTGCACACAGGGGTTAAGAGCTGAGTGTGTGGGCTCTTCTTAGCCTTGCTGTTACATGGGGATTCAGTTGTCTGAAAAAACGCGTTTATTTCGGGCTGAAAAACACGTTTTGAAAAGTGTGCTGTTACTGCCCCATAACTTACATGGGGTTGACCAAACTTGCAGAAACATGTTTATTTCTGCTGAAAAACACGTTTTGACCCTTTCTGCACACTGGGGTTAAGAGCTGAGTGTGTGGGCTCTTCTGAGCCTTGCTGTTACATAGGGATTCAGTTGTCTGAAAAAACGCGTTTATTTCGGGCTGAAAAACACGTTTTGAAAAGTGTGTTGTTACTGCCCCATAACTTACATGGGGTTGACCAAACTTGCAGAAACATGTTTATTTCTGCTGAAAAACACGTTTTGACCCTTTCTGCACACTGGGGTTAAGATCTGAGTGTGTGGGCTCTTCTGAACCTTGCTGTTACATGGGGATTCAGTTGTCTGAAAAAACGCGTTTATTTCGGGCTGAAAAACACGTTTTGAAAAGTGTGTTGTTACTGCCCCATAACTTACATGGGGTTGACCAAACTTGCAGAAACATGTTTATTTCTGCTGAAAAACACGTTTTGACCCTTTCTGCACACTGGGGTTAAGAGCTGAGTGTGTGGGCTCTTCTGAACCTTGCTGTTACATGGGGATTCAGTTGTCTGAAAAAACGCGTTTATTTCGGGCTGAAAAACACGTTTTGAAAAGTGTGTTGTTACTGCCCCATAACTTACATGGGGTTGACCAAACTTGCAGAAACATGTTTATTTCTGCTGAAAAACACGTTTTGACCCTTTCTGCACACTGGGGTTAAGAGGTGAGTGTGTGGGCTCTTCTGAGCCTTGCTGTTACATGGGGATTCAGTTGTCTGAAAAAACGCGTTTATTTCGGGCTGAAAAACACGTTTTGAAAAGTGTGTTGTTACTGCCCCATAACTTACATGGGGTTGACCAAACTTGCAGAAACATGTTTATTTCTGCTGAAAAACACGTTTTGACCCTTTCTGCACACTGGGGTTAACAGCTGAGTGTGTGGGCTCTTCTGAACCTTGCTGTTACATGGGGATTCAGTTGTCTGAAAAAACGCGTTTATTTCGGGCTGAAAAACACGTTTTGAAAAGTGTGTTGTTACTGCCCCATAACTTACATAGGGTTGACCAAACTTGCAGAAACATGTTTATTTCTGCTGAAAAACACGTTTTGACCCTTTCTGCACACTGGGGTTAAGAGCTGAGTGTGTGGGCTCTTCTGAACCTTGCTGTTACATGGGGATTCAGTTGTCTGAAAAAACGCGTTTATTTCGGGCTGAAAAACACGTTTTGAAAAGTGTGCTGTTACTGTCCCATAACTTACATGGGGTTGACCAAACTTGCAGAAACATGTTTATTTCTGCTGAAAAACACGTTTTGACCCTTTCTGCACACTGGGGTTAAGAGCTGAGTGTGTGGGCTCTTCTGAACCTTGCTGTTACATGGGGATTCAGTTGTCTGAAAAAACGCGTTTATTTCGGGCTGAAAAACACGTTTTGAAAAGTGTGTTGTTACTGCCCCATAACTTACATAGGGTTGACCAAACTTGCAGAAACATGTTTATTTCTGCTGAAAAACACGTTTTGACCCTTTCTGCACACTGGGGTTAAGAGCTGAGTGTGTGGGCTCTTCTGAACCTTGCTGTTACATGGGGATTCAGTTGTCTGAAAAAACGCGTTTATTTCGGGCTGAAAAACACGTTTTGAAAAGTGTGCTGTTACTGTCCCATAACTTACATGGGGTTGACCAAACTTGCAGAATCATGTTTATTTCTGCTGAAAAACACGTTTTGACCCTTTCTGCACACTGGGGTTAAGAGCTGAGTGTGTGGGCTCTTCTGAACCTTGCTGTTACATGGGGATTCAGTTGTCTGAAAAAACGCGTTTATTTCGGGCTGAAAAACACGTTTTGAAAAGTGTGCTGTTACTGTCCCATAACTTACATGGGGTTGACCAAACTTGCAGAAACATGTTTATTTCTGCTGAAAAACACGTTTTGACCCTTTCTGCACACTGGGGTTAAGAGCTGAGTGTGTGGGCTCTTCTGAGCCTTGCTGTTACATGGGGATTCAGTTGTCTGAAAAAACGTGTTTATTTCGGGCTGAAAAACACGTTTTGAAAAGTGTGTTGTTACTGCCCCATAACTTACATGGGGTTGACCAAACTTTCAGAAACATGTTTATTTCTGCTGAAAAACACGTTTTGACCCTTTCTGCACACTGGGGTTAAGAGCTGAGTGTGTGGGCTCTTCTTAGCCTTGCTGTTACATGGGGATTCAGTTGTCTGAAAAAACGCGTTTATTTCGGGCTGAAAAACACGTTTTGAAAAGTGTGCTGTTACTGCCCCATAACTTACATGGGGTTGACCAAACTTGCAGAAACATGTTTATTTCTGCTGAAAAACACGTTTTGACCCTTTCTGCACACTGGGCTTAAGATCTGAGTGTGTGGGCTCTTCTGAACCTTGCTGTTACATGGGGATTCAGTTGTCTGAAAAAACGCGTTTATTTCGGGCTGAAAAACACGTTTTGAAAAGTGTGTTGTTACTGCCCCATAACTTACATGAGGTTGACCAAACTTGCAGAAACATGTTTATTTCTGCTGAAAAACACGTTTTGACCCTTTCTGCACACTGGGGTTAAGAGCTGAGTGTGTGGGCTCTTCTTAGCCTTGCTGTTACATGGGGATTCAGTTGTCTGAAAAAACGCGTTTATTTCGGGCTGAAAAACAAGTTTTGAAAAGTGTGCTGTTACTGCCCCATAACTTACATGGGGTTGACCAAACTTGCAGAAACATGTTTATTTCTGCTGAAAAACACGTTTTGACCCTTTCTGCACACTGGGGTTAAGATCTGAGTTTGTGGGCTCTTCTGAACCTTGCTGTTACATGGGGATTCAGTTGTCTGAAAAAACGCGTTTATTTCGGGCTGAAAAACACGTTTTGAAAAGTGTGTTGTTACTGCCCCATAACTTACATGGGGTTGACCAAACTTGCAGAAACATGTTTATTTCTGCTGAAAAACACGTTTTGACCCTTTCTGCACACTGGGGTTAAGATCTGAGTGTGTGGGCTCTTCTGAACCTTGCTGTTACATGGGGATTCAGTTGTCTGAAAAAACGCGTTTATTTCGGGCTGAAAAACACGTTTTGAAAAGTGTGTTGTTACTGCCCCATAACTTACATGGGGTTGACCAAACTTGCAGAAACATGTTTATTTCTGCTGAAAAACACGTTTTGACCCTTTCTGCACACTGGGGTTAAGAGCTGAGTGTGTGGGCTCTTCTGAACCTTGCTGTTACATGGGGATTCAGTTGTCTGAAAAAACGCGTTTATTTCGGGCTGAAAAACACGTTTTGAAAAGTGTGTTGTTACTGCCCCATAACTTACATGGGGTTGACCAAACTTGCAGAAACATGTTTATTTCTGCTGAAAAACACGTTTTGACCCTTTCTGCACACTGGGGTTAAGAGGTGAGTGTGTGGGCTCTTCTGAGCCTTGCTGTTACATGGGGATTCAGTTGTCTGAAAAAACGCGTTTATTTCGGGCTGAAAAACACGTTTTGAAAAGTGTGTTGTTACTGCCCCATAACTTACATGGGGTTGACCAAACTTGCAGAAACATGTTTATTTCTGCTGAAAAACACGTTTTGACCCTTTCTGCACACTGGGGTTAAGAGCTGAGTGTGTGGGCTCTTCTGAGCCTTGCTGTTACATAGGGATTCAGTTGTCTGAAAAAACGCGTTTATTTCGGGCTGAAAAACACGTTTTGAAAAGTGTGTTGTTACTGCCCCATAACTTACATGGGGTTGACCAAACTTGCAGAAACATGTTTATTTCTGCTGAAAAACACGTTTTGACCCTTTCTGCACACTGGGGTTAAGATCTGAGTGTGTGGGCTCTTCTGAACCTTGCTGTTACATGGGGATTCAGTTGTCTGAAAAAACGCGTTTATTTCGGGCTGAAAAACACGTTTTGAAAAGTGTGTTGTTACTGCCCCATAACTTACATGGGGTTGACCAAACTTGCAGAAACATGTTTATTTCTGCTGAAAAACACGTTTTGACCCTTTCTGCACACTGGGGTTAAGAGCTGAGTGTGTGGGCTCTTCTGAACCTTGCTGTTACATGGGGATTCAGTTGTCTGAAAAAACGCGTTTATTTCGGGCTGAAAAACACGTTTTGAAAAGTGTGTTGTTACTGCCCCATAACTTACATGGGGTTGACCAAACTTGCAGAAACATGTTTATTTCTGCTGAAAAACACGTTTTGACCCTTTCTGCACACTGGGGTTAAGAGGTGAGTGTGTGGGCTCTTCTGAGCCTTGCTGTTACATGGGGATTCAGTTGTCTGAAAAAACGCGTTTATTTCGGGCTGAAAAACACGTTTTGAAAAGTGTGTTGTTACTGCCCCATAACTTACATGGGGTTGACCAAACTTGCAGAAACATGTTTATTTCTGCTGAAAAACACGTTTTGACCCTTTCTGCACACTGGGGTTAACAGCTGAGTGTGTGGGCTCTTCTGAACCTTGCTGTTACATGGGGATTCAGTTGTCTGAAAAAACGCGTTTATTTCGGGCTGAAAAACACGTTTTGAAAAGTGTGTTGTTACTGCCCCATAACTTACATAGGGTTGACCAAACTTGCAGAAACATGTTTATTTCTGCTGAAAAACACGTTTTGACCCTTTCTGCACACTGGGGTTAAGAGCTGAGTGTGTGGGCTCTTCTGAACCTTGCTGTTACATGGGGATTCAGTTGTCTGAAAAAACGCGTTTATTTCGGGCTGAAAAACACGTTTTGAAAAGTGTGCTGTTACTGTCCCATAACTTACATGGGGTTGACCAAACTTGCAGAAACATGTTTATTTCTGCTGAAAAACACGTTTTGACCCTTTCTGCACACTGGGGTTAAGAGCTGAGTGTGTGGGCTCTTCTGAACCTTGCTGTTACATGGGGATTCAGTTGTCTGAAAAAACGCGTTTATTTCGGGCTGAAAAACACGTTTTGAAAAGTGTGCTGTTACTGCCCCATAACTTACATGGGGTTGACCAAACTTGCAGAAACATGTTTATTTCTGCTGAAAAACACGTTTTGACCCTTTCTGCACACTGGGGTTAAGATCTGAGTGTGTGGGCTCTTCTGAACCTTGCTGTTACATGGGGATTCAGTTGTCTGAAAAAACGCGTTTATTTCGGGCTGAAAAACACGTTTTGAAAAGTGTGTTGTTACTGCCCCATAACTTACATGGGGTTGACCAAACTTGCAGAAACATGTTTATTTCTGCTGAAAAACACGTTTTGACCCTTTCTGCACACTGGGGTTAAGAGCTGAGTGTGTGGGCTCTTCTGAACCTTGCTGTTACATGGGGATTCAGTTGTCTGAAAAAACGCGTTTATTTCGGGCTGAAAAACACGTTTTGAAAAGTGTGTTGTTACTGCCCCATAACTTACATGGGGTTGACCAAACTTGCAGAAACATGTTTATTTCTGCTGAAAAACACGTTTTGACCCTTTCTGCACACTGGGGTTAAGAGGTGAGTGTGTGGGCTCTTCTGAGCCTTGCTGTTACATGGGGATTCAGTTGTCTGAAAAAACGCGTTTATTTCGGGCTGAAAAACACGTTTTGAAAAGTGTGTTGTTACTGCCCCATAACTTACATGGGGTTGACCAAACTTGCAGAAACATGTTTATTTCTGCTGAAAAACACGTTTTGACCCTTTCTGCACACTGGGGTTAAGAGCTGAGTGTGTGGGCTCTTCTGAACCTTGCTGTTACATGGGGATTCAGTTGTCTGAAAAAACGCGTTTATTTCGGGCTGAAAAACACGTTTTGAAAAGTGTGTTGTTACTGCCCCATAACTTACATAGGGTTGACCAAACTTGCAGAAACATGTTTATTTCTGCTGAAAAACACGTTTTGACCCTTTCTGCACACTGGGGTTAAGAGCTGAGTGTGTGGGCTCTTCTGAACCTTGCTGTTACATGGGGATTCAGTTGTCTGAAAAAACGCGTTTATTTCGGGCTGAAAAACACGTTTTGAAAAGTGTGTTGTTACTGCCCCATAACTTACATAGGGTTGACCAAACTTGCAGAAACATGTTTATTTCTGCTGAAAAACACGTTTTGACCCTTTCTGCACACTGGGGTTAAGAGCTGAGTGTGTGGGCTCTTCTGAACCTTGCTGTTACATGGGGATTCAGTTGTCTGAAAAAACGCGTTTATTTCGGGCTGAAAAACACGTTTTGAAAAGTGTGCTGTTACTGTCCCATAACTTACATGGGGTTGACCAAACTTGCAGAAACATGTTTATTTCTGCTGAAAAACACGTTTTGACCCTTTCTGCACACTGGGGTTAAGAGCTGAGTGTGTGGGCTCTTCTGAGCCTTGCTGTTACATGGGGATTCAGTTGTCTGAAAAAACGCGTTTATTTCGGGCTGAAAAACACGTTTTGAAAAGTGTGCTGTTACTGCCCCATAACTTACATGGGGTTGACCAAACTTGCAGAAACATGTTTATTTCTGCTGAAAAACACGTTTTGACCCTTTCTGCACACTGGGGTTAAGAGCTGAGTGTGTGGGCTCTTCTGAGCCTTGCTGTTACATAGGGATTCAGTTGTCTGAAAAAACGCGTTTATTTCGGGCTGAAAAACACGTTTTGAAAAGTGTGTTGTTACTGCCCCATGACTTACATGGGGTTGACCAAACTTGCAGAAACCTGTTTATTTCTGCTGAAAAACACGTTTTGACCCTTTCTGCACACTGGGGTTAAGAGCTGAGTGTGTGGGCTCTTCTGAGCCTTGCTGTTACATAGGGATTCAGTTGTCTGAAAAAACGCGTTTATTTCGGGCTGAAAAACACGTTTTGAAAAGTGTGCTGTTACTGCCCCATAACTTACATGGGGTTGACCAAACTTGCAGAAACATGTTTATTTCTGCTGAAAAACACGTTTTGACCCTTTCTGCACACTGGGGTTAAGAGCTGAGTGTGTGGGCTCTTCTGAACCTTGCTGTTACATGGGGATTCAGTTGTCTGAAAAAACGCGTTTATTTCGGGCTGAAAAACACGTTTTGAAAAGTGTGCTGCTACTGTCCCATAACTTACATGGGGTTGACCAAACTTGCAGAAACATGTTTATTTCTGCTGAAAAACACGTTTTGACCCTTTCTGCACACTGGGGTTAAGAGCTGAGTGTGTGGGCTCTTCTGAACCTTGCTGTTACATGGGGATTCAGTTGTCTGAAAAAACGCGTTTATTTCGGGCTGAAAAACACGTTTTGAAAAGTGTGCTGTTACTGTCCCATAACTTACATGGGGTTGACCAAACTTGCAGAAACATGTTTATTTCTGCTGAAAAACACGTTTTGACCCTTTCTGCACACTGGGGTTAAGAGCTGAGTGTGTGGGCTCTTCTGAGCCTTGCTGTTACATGGGGATTCAGTTGTCTGAAAAAACGTGTTTATTTCGGGCTGAAAAACACGTTTTGAAAAGTGTGTTGTTACTGCCCCATAACTTACATGGGGTTGACCAAACTTTCAGAAACATGTTTATTTCTGCTGAAAAACACGTTTTGACCCTTTCTGCACACTGGGGTTAAGAGCTGAGTGTGTGGGCTCTTCTTAGCCTTGCTGTTACATGGGGATTCAGTTGTCTGAAAAAACGCGTTTATTTCGGGCTGAAAAACACGTTTTGAAAAGTGTGCTGTTACTGCCCCATAACTTACATGGGGTTGACCAAACTTGCAGAAACATGTTTATTTCTGCTGAAAAACACGTTTTGACCCTTTCTGCACACTGGGCTTAAGATCTGAGTGTGTGGGCTCTTCTGAACCTTGCTGTTACATGGGGATTCAGTTGTCTGAAAAAACGCGTTTATTTCGGGCTGAAAAACACGTTTTGAAAAGTGTGTTGTTACTGCCCCATAACTTACATGGGGTTGACCAAACTTGCAGAAACATGTTTATTTCTGCTGAAAAACACGTTTTGACCCTTTCTGCACACTGGGGTTAAGAGCTGAGTGTGTGGGCTCTTCTGAACCTTGCTGTTACATGGGGATTCAGTTGTCTGAAAAAACGCGTTTATTTCGGGCTGAAAAACACGTTTTGAAAAGTGTGTTGTTACTGCCCCATAACTTACATGGGGTTGACCAAACTTGCAGAAACATGTTTATTTCTGCTGAAAAACACGTTTTGACCCTTTCTGCACACTGGGGTTAAGAGCTGAGTGTGTGGGCTCTTCTGAACCTTGCTGTTACATGGGGATTCAGTTGTCTGAAAAAACGCGTTTATTTCGGGCTGAAAAACACGTTTTGAAAAGTGTGTTGTTACTGCCCCATAACTTACATAGGGTTGACCAAACTTGCAGAAACATGTTTATTTCTGCTGAAAAACACGTTTTGACCCTTTCTGCACACTGGGGTTAAGAGCTGAGTGTGTGGGCTCTTCTGAACCTTGCTGTTACATGGGGATTCAGTTGTCTGAAAAAACGCGTTTATTTCGGGCTGAAAAACACGTTTTGAAAAGTGTGTTGTTACTGCCCCATAACTTACATAGGGTTGACCAAACTTGCAGAAACATGTTTATTTCTGCTGAAAAACACGTTTTGACCCTTTCTGCACACTGGGGTTAAGAGCTGAGTGTGTGGGCTCTTCTGAACCTTGCTGTTACATGGGGATTCAGTTGTCTGAAAAAACGCGTTTATTTCGGGCTGAAAAACACGTTTTGAAAAGTGTGCTGTTACTGTCCCATAACTTACATGGGGTTGACCAAACTTGCAGAAACATGTTTATTTCTGCTGAAAAACACGTTTTGACCCTTTCTGCACACTGGGGTTAAGAGCTGAGTGTGTGGGCTCTTCTGAGCCTTGCTGTTACATGGGGATTCAGTTGTCTGAAAAAACGCGTTTATTTCGGGCTGAAAAACACGTTTTGAAAAGTGTGCTGTTACTGCCCCATAACTTACATGGGGTTGACCAAACTTGCAGAAACATGTTTATTTCTGCTGAAAAACACGTTTTGACCCTTTCTGCACACTGGGGTTAAGAGCTGAGTGTGTGGGCTCTTCTGAGCCTTGCTGTTACATAGGGATTCAGTTGTCTGAAAAAACGCGTTTATTTCGGGCTGAAAAACACGTTTTGAAAAGTGTGTTGTTACTGCCCCATAACTTACATGGGGTTGACCAAACTTGCAGAAACCTGTTTATTTCTGCTGAAAAACACGTTTTGACCCTTTCTGCACACTGGGGTTAAGAGCTGAGTGTGTGGGCTCTTCTGAACCTTGCTGTTACATGGGGATTCAGTTGTCTGAAAAAACGCGTTTATTTCGGGCTGAAAAACACGTTTTGAAAAGTGTGTTGTTACTGCCCCATAACTTACATAGGGTTGACCAAACTTGCAGAAACATGTTTATTTCAGCTGAAAAACACGTTTTGACCCTTTCTGCACACTGGGGTTAAGAGCTGAGTGTGTGGGCTCTTCTGAGCCTTGCTGTTACATAGGGATTCAGTTGTCTGAAAAAACGCGTTTATTTCGGGCTGAAAAACACGTTTTGAAAAGTGTGCTGTTACTGCCCCATAACTTACATGGGGTTGACCAAACTTGCAGAAACATGTTTATTTCTGCTGAAAAACACGTTTTGACCCTTTCTGCACACTGGGGTTAAGAGCTGAGTGTGTGGGCTCTTCTGAACCTTGCTGTTACATGGGGATTCAGTTGTCTGAAAAAACGCGTTTATTTCGGGCTGAAAAACACGTTTTGAAAAGTGTGCTGTTACTGTCCCATAACTTACATGGGGTTGACCAAACTTGCAGAAACATGTTTATTTCTGCTGAAAAACACGTTTTGACCCTTTCTGCACACTGGGGTTAAGAGCTGAGTGTGTGGGCTCTTCTGAACCTTGCTGTTACATGGGGATTCAGTTGTCTGAAAAAACGCGTTTATTTCGGGCTGAAAAACACGTTTTGAAAAGTGTGCTGTTACTGTCCCATAACTTACATGGGGTTGACCAAACTTGCAGAAACATGTTTATTTCTGCTGAAAAACACGTTTTGACCCTTTCTGCACACTGGGGTTAAGAGCTGAGTGTGTGGGCTCTTCTGAACCTTGCTGTTACATGGGGATTCAGTTGTCTGAAAAAACGCGTTTATTTCGGGCTGAAAAACACGTTTTGAAAAGTGTGCTGTTACTGTCCCATAACTTACATGGGGTTGACCAAACTTGCAGAAACATGTTTATTTCTGCTGAAAAACACGTTTTGACCCTTTCTGCACACTGGGGTTAAGAGCTGAGTGTGTGGGCTCTTCTGAGCCTTGCTGTTACATGGGGATTCAGTTGTCTGAAAAAACGTGTTTATTTCGGGCTGAAAAACACGTTTTGAAAAGTGTGTTGTTACTGCCCCATAACTTACATGGGGTTGACCAAACTTTCAGAAACATGTTTATTTCTGCTGAAAAACACGTTTTGACCCTTTCTGCACACTGGGGTTAAGAGCTGAGTGTGTGGGCTCTTCTTAGCCTTGCTGTTACATGGGGATTCAGTTGTCTGAAAAAACGCGTTTATTTCGGGCTGAAAAACACGTTTTGAAAAGTGTGCTGTTACTGCCCCATAACTTACATGGGGTTGACCAAACTTGCAGAAACATGTTTATTTCTGCTGAAAAACACGTTTTGACCCTTTCTGCACACTGGGCTTAAGATCTGAGTGTGTGGGCTCTTCTGAACCTTGCTGTTACATGGGGATTCAGTTGTCTGAAAAAACGCGTTTATTTCGGGCTGAAAAACACGTTTTGAAAAGTGTGTTGTTACTGCCCCATAACTTACATGAGGTTGACCAAACTTGCAGAAACATGTTTATTTCTGCTGAAAAACACGTTTTGACCCTTTCTGCACACTGGGGTTAAGAGCTGAGTGTGTGGGCTCTTCTTAGCCTTGCTGTTACATGGGGATTCAGTTGTCTGAAAAAACGCGTTTATTTCGGGCTGAAAAACACGTTTTGAAAAGTGTGCTGTTACTGCCCCATAACTTACATGGGGTTGACCAAACTTGCAGAAACATGTTTATTTCTGCTGAAAAACACGTTTTGACCCTTTCTGCACACTGGGGTTAAGAGCTGAGTGTGTGGGCTCTTCTGAGCCTTGCTGTTACATAGGGATTCAGTTGTCTGAAAAAACGCGTTTATTTCGGGCTGAAAAACACGTTTTGAAAAGTGTGTTGTTACTGCCCCATAACTTACATGGGGTTGACCAAACTTGCAGAAACATGTTTATTTCTGCTGAAAAACACGTTTTGACCCTTTCTGCACACTGGGGTTAAGATCTGAGTGTGTGGGCTCTTCTGAACCTTGCTGTTACATGGGGATTCAGTTGTCTGAAAAAACGCGTTTATTTCGGGCTGAAAAACACGTTTTGAAAAGTGTGTTGTTACTGCCCCATAACTTACATGGGGTTGACCAAACTTGCAGAAACATGTTTATTTCTGCTGAAAAACACGTTTTGACCCTTTCTGCACACTGGGGTTAAGAGCTGAGTGTGTGGGCTCTTCTGAACCTTGCTGTTACATGGGGATTCAGTTGTCTGAAAAAACGCGTTTATTTCGGGCTGAAAAACACGTTTTGAAAAGTGTGTTGTTACTGCCCCATAACTTACATGGGGTTGACCAAACTTGCAGAAACATGTTTATTTCTGCTGAAAAACACGTTTTGACCCTTTCTGCACACTGGGGTTAAGAGGTGAGTGTGTGGGCTCTTCTGAGCCTTGCTGTTACATGGGGATTCAGTTGTCTGAAAAAACGCGTTTATTTCGGGCTGAAAAACACGTTTTGAAAAGTGTGTTGTTACTGCCCCATAACTTACATGGGGTTGACCAAACTTGCAGAAACATGTTTATTTCTGCTGAAAAACACGTTTTGACCCTTTCTGCACACTGGGGTTAACAGCTGAGTGTGTGGGCTCTTCTGAACCTTGCTGTTACATGGGGATTCAGTTGTCTGAAAGAACGCGTTTATTTCGGGCTGAAAAACACGTTTTGAAAAGTGTGTTGTTACTGCCCCATAACTTACATAGGGTTGACCAAACTTGCAGAAACATGTTTATTTCTGCTGAAAAACACGTTTTGACCCTTTCTGCACACTGGGGTTAAGAGCTGAGTGTGTGGGCTCTTCTGAACCTTGCTGTTACATGGGGATTCAGTTGTCTGAAAAAACGCGTTTATTTCGGGCTGAAAAACACGTTTTGAAAAGTGTGCTGTTACTGTCCCATAACTTACATGGGGTTGACCAAACTTGCAGAAACATGTTTATTTCTGCTGAAAAACACGTTTTGACCCTTTCTGCACACTGGGGTTAAGAGCTGAGTGTGTGGGCTCTTCTGAACCTTGCTGTTACATGGGGATTCAGTTGTCTGAAAAAACGCGTTTATTTCGGGCTGAAAAACACGTTTTGAAAAGTGTGCTGTTACTGTCCCATAACTTACATGGGGTTGACCAAACTTGCAGAAACATGTTTATTTCTGCTGAAAAACACGTTTTGACCCTTTCTGCACACTGGGGTTAAGAGCTGAGTGTGTGGGCTCTTCTGAACCTTGCTGTTACATGGGGATTCAGTTGTCTGAAAAAACGCGTTTATTTCGGGCTGAAAAACACGTTTTGAAAAGTGTGCTGTTACTGTCCCATAACTTACATGGGGTTGACCAAACTTGCAGAAACATGTTTATTTCTGCTGAAAAACACGTTTTGACCCTTTCTGCACACTGGGGTTAAGAGCTGAGTGTGTGGGCTCTTCTGAGCCTTGCTGTTACATGGGGATTCAGTTGTCTGAAAAAACGTGTTTATTTCGGGCTGAAAAACACGTTTTGAAAAGTGTGTTGTTACTGCCCCATAACTTACATGGGGTTGACCAAACTTTCAGAAACATGTTTATTTCTGCTGAAAAACACGTTTTGACCCTTTCTGCACACTGGGGTTAAGAGCTGAGTGTGTGGGCTCTTCTTAGCCTTGCTGTTACATGGGGATTCAGTTGTCTGAAAAAACGCGTTTATTTCGGGCTGAAAAACACGTTTTGAAAAGTGTGCTGTTACTGCCCCATAACTTACATGGGGTTGACCAAACTTGCAGAAACATGTTTATTTCTGCTGAAAAACACGTTTTGACCCTTTCTGCACACTGGGGTTAAGATCTGAGTGTGTGGGCTCTTCTGAACCTTGCTGTTACATGGGGATTCAGTTGTCTGAAAAAACGCGTTTATTTCGGGCTGAAAAACACGTTTTGAAAAGTGTGTTGTTACTGCCCCATAACTTACATGGGGTTGACCAAACTTGCAGAAACATGTTTATTTCTGCTGAAAAACACGTTTTGACCCTTTCTGCACACTGGGGTTAAGAGCTGAGTGTGTGGGCTCTTCTGAACCTTGCTGTTACATGGGGATTCAGTTGTCTGAAAAAACGCGTTTATTTCGGGCTGAAAAACACGTTTTGAAAAGTGTGCTGTTACTGCCCCATAACTTACATGGGGTTGACCAAACTTGCAGAAACATGTTTATTTCTGCTGAAAAACACGTTTTGACCCTTTCTGCACACTGGGGTTAAGATCTGAGTGTGTGGGCTCTTCTGAACCTTGCTGTTACATGGGGATTCAGTTGTCTGAAAAAACGCGTTTATTTCGGGCTGAAAAACACGTTTTGAAAAGTGTGTTGTTACTGCCCCATAACTTACATGGGGTTGACCAAACTTGCAGAAACATGTTTATTTCTGCTGAAAAACACGTTTTGACCCTTTCTGCACACTGGGGTTAAGAGCTGAGTGTGTGGGCTCTTCTGAGCCTTGCTGTTACATGGGGATTCAGTTGTCTGAAAAAACGCGTTTATTTCGGGCTGAAAAACACGTTTTGAAAAGTGTGCTGTTACTGCCCCATAACTTACATGGGGTTGACCAAACTTGCAGAAACATGTTTATTTCTGCTGAAAAACACGTTTTGACCCTTTCTGCACACTGGGGTTAAGAGCTGAGTGTGTGGGCTCTTCTGAGCCTTGCTGTTACATAGGGATTCAGTTGTCTGAAAAAACGCGTTTATTTCGGGCTGAAAAACACGTTTTGAAAAGTGTGTTGTTACTGCCCCATAACTTACATGGGGTTGACCAAACTTGCAGAAACCTGTTTATTTCTGCTGAAAAACACGTTTTGACCCTTTCTGCACACTGGGGTTAAGAGCTGAGTGTGTGGGCTCTTCTGAACCTTGCTGTTACATGGGGATTCAGTTGTCTGAAAAAACGCGTTTATTTCGGGCTGAAAAACACGTTTTGAAAAGTGTGTTGTTACTGCCCCATAACTTACATAGGGTTGACCAAACTTGCAGAAACATGTTTATTTCAGCTGAAAAACACGTTTTGACCCTTTCTGCACACTGGGGTTAAGAGCTGAGTGTGTGGGCTCTTCTGAGCCTTGCTGTTACATAGGGATTCAGTTGTCTGAAAAAACGCGTTTATTTCGGGCTGAAAAACACGTTTTGAAAAGTGTGCTGTTACTGCCCCATAACTTACATGGGGTTGACCAAACTTGCAGAAACATGTTTATTTCTGCTGAAAAACACGTTTTGACCCTTTCTGCACACTGGGGTTAAGAGCTGAGTGTGTGGGCTCTTCTGAACCTTGCTGTTACATGGGGATTCAGTTGTCTGAAAAAACGCGTTTATTTCGGGCTGAAAAACACGTTTTGAAAAGTGTGCTGTTACTGTCCCATAACTTACATGGGGTTGACCAAACTTGCAGAAACATGTTTATTTCTGCTGAAAAACACGTTTTGACCCTTTCTGCACACTGGGGTTAAGAGCTGAGTGTGTGGGCTCTTCTGAACCTTGCTGTTACATGGGGATTCAGTTGTCTGAAAAAACGCGTTTATTTCGGGCTGAAAAACACGTTTTGAAAAGTGTGCTGTTACTGTCCCATAACTTACATGGGGTTGACCAAACTTGCAGAAACATGTTTATTTCTGCTGAAAAACACGTTTTGACCCTTTCTGCACACTGGGGTTAAGAGCTGAGTGTGTGGGCTCTTCTGAACCTTGCTGTTACATGGGGATTCAGTTGTCTGAAAAAACGCGTTTATTTCGGGCTGAAAAACACGTTTTGATAAGTGTGCTGTTACTGTCCCATAACTTACATGGGGTTGACCAAACTTGCAGAAACATGTTTATTTCTGCTGAAAAACACGTTTTGACCCTTTCTGCACACTGGGGTTAAGAGCTGAGTGTGTGGGCTCTTCTGAGCCTTGCTGTTACATGGGGATTCAGTTGTCTGAAAAAACGTGTTTATTTCGGTCTGAAAAACACGTTTTGAAAAGTGTGTTGTTACTGCCCCATAACTTACATGGGGTTGACCAAACTTTCAGAAACATGTTTATTTCTGCTGAAAAACACGTTTTGACCCTTTCTGCACACTGGGGTTAAGAGCTGAGTGTGTGGGCTCTTCTTAGCCTTGCTGTTACATGGGGATTCAGTTGTCTGAAAAAACGCGTTTATTTCGGGCTGAAAAACACGTTTTGAAAAGTGTGCTGTTACTGCCCCATAACTTACATGGGGTTGACCAAACTTGCAGAAACATGTTTATTTCTGCTGAAAAACACGTTTTGACCCTTTCTGCACACTGGGCTTAAGATCTGAGTGTGTGGGCTCTTCTGAACCTTGCTGTTACATGGGGATTCAGTTGTCTGAAAAAACGCGTTTATTTCGGGCTGAAAAACACGTTTTGAAAAGTGTGTTGTTACTGCCCCATAACTTACATGAGGTTGACCAAACTTGCAGAAACATGTTTATTTCTGCTGAAAAACACGTTTTGACCCTTTCTGCACACTGGGGTTAAGAGCTGAGTGTGTGGGCTCTTCTTAGCCTTGCTGTTACATGGGGATTCAGTTGTCTGAAAAAACGCGTTTATTTCGGGCTGAAAAACACGTTTTGAAAAGTGTGCTGTTACTGCCCCATAACTTACATGGGGTTGACCAAACTTGCAGAAACATGTTTATTTCTGCTGAAAAACACGTTTTGACCCTTTCTGCACACTGGGGTTAAGAGCTGAGTGTGTGGGCTCTTCTGAGCCTTGCTGTTACATAGGGATTCAGTTGTCTGAAAAAACGCGTTTATTTCGGGCTGAAAAACACGTTTTGAAAAGTGTGTTGTTACTGCCCCATAACTTACATGGGGTTGACCAAACTTGCAGAAACATGTTTATTTCTGCTGAAAAACACGTTTTGACCCTTTCTGCACACTGGGGTTAAGAGCTGAGTGTGTGGGCTCTTCTGAACCTTGCTGTTACATGGGGATTCAGTTGTCTGAAAAAACGCGTTTATTTCGGGCTGAAAAACACGTTTTGAAAAGTGTGTTGTTACTGCCCCATAACTTACATGGGGTTGACCAAACTTGCAGAAACATGTTTATTTCTGCTGAAAAACACGTTTTGACCCTTTCTGCACACTGGGGTTAAGAGGTGAGTGTGTGGGCTCTTCTGAGCCTTGCTGTTACATGGGGATTCAGTTGTCTGAAAAAACGCGTTTATTTCGGGCTGAAAAACACGTTTTGAAAAGTGTGTTGTTACTGCCCCATAACTTACATGGGGTTGACCAAACTTGCAGAAACATGTTTATTTCTGCTGAAAAACACGTTTTGACCCTTTCTGCACACTGGGGTTAACAGCTGAGTGTGTGGGCTCTTCTGAACCTTGCTGTTACATGGGGATTCAGTTGTCTGAAAGAACGCGTTTATTTCGGGCTGAAAAACACGTTTTGAAAAGTGTGTTGTTACTGCCCCATAACTTACATAGGGTTGACCAAACTTGCAGAAACATGTTTATTTCTGCTGAAAAACACGTTTTGACCCTTTCTGCACACTGGGGTTAAGAGCTGAGTGTGTGGGCTCTTCTGAACCTTGCTGTTACATGGGGATTCAGTTGTCTGAAAAAACGCGTTTATTTCGGGCTGAAAAACACGTTTTGAAAAGTGTGCTGTTACTGTCCCATAACTTACATGGGGTTGACCAAACTTGCAGAAACATGTTTATTTCTGCTGAAAAACACGTTTTGACCCTTTCTGCACACTGGGGTTAACAGCTGAGTGTGTGGGCTCTTCTGAGCCTTGCTGTTACATGGGGATTCAGTTGTCTGAAAAAACGTGTTTATTTCGGTCTGAAAAACACGTTTTGAAAAGTGTGTTGTTACTGCCCCATAACTTACATGGGGTTGACCAAACTTTCAGAAACATGTTTATTTCTGCTGAAAAACACGTTTTGACCCTTTCTGCACACTGGGGTTAAGAGCTGAGTGTGTGGGCTCTTCTTAGCCTTGCTGTTACATGGGGATTCAGTTGTCTGAAAAAACGCGTTTATTTCGGGCTGAAAAACACGTTTTGAAAAGTGTGCTGTTACTGCCCCATAACTTACATGGGGTTGACCAAACTTGCAGAAACATGTTTATTTCTGCTGAAAAACACGTTTTGACCCTTTCTGCACACTGGGCTTAAGATCTGAGTGTGTGGGCTCTTCTGAACCTTGCTGTTACATGGGGATTCAGTTGTCTGAAAAAACGCGTTTATTTCGGGCTGAAAAACACGTTTTGAAAAGTGTGTTGTTACTGCCCCATAACTTACATGAGGTTGACCAAACTTGCAGAAACATGTTTATTTCTGCTGAAAAACACGTTTTGACCCTTTCTGCACACTGGGGTTAAGAGCTGAGTGTGTGGGCTCTTCTTAGCCTTGCTGTTACATGGGGATTCAGTTGTCTGAAAAAACGCGTTTATTTCGGGCTGAAAAACACGTTTTGAAAAGTGTGCTGTTACTGCCCCATAACTTACATGGGGTTGACCAAACTTGCAGAAACATGTTTATTTCTGCTGAAAAACACGTTTTGACCCTTTCTGCACACTGGGGTTAAGAGCTGAGTGTGTGGGCTCTTCTGAGCCTTGCTGTTACATAGGGATTCAGTTGTCTGAAAAAACGCGTTTATTTCGGGCTGAAAAACACGTTTTGAAAAGTGTGTTGTTACTGCCCCATAACTTACATGGGGTTGACCAAACTTGCAGAAACATGTTTATTTCTGCTGAAAAACACGTTTTGACCCTTTCTGCACACTGGGGTTAAGAGCTGAGTGTGTGGGCTCTTCTGAACCTTGCTGTTACATGGGGATTCAGTTGTCTGAAAAAACGCGTTTATTTCGGGCTGAAAAACACGTTTTGAAAAGTGTGTTGTTACTGCCCCATAACTTACATGGGGTTGACCAAACTTGCAGAAACATGTTTATTTCTGCTGAAAAACACGTTTTGACCCTTTCTGCACACTGGGGTTAAGAGGTGAGTGTGTGGGCTCTTCTGAGCCTTGCTGTTACATGGGGATTCAGTTGTCTGAAAAAACGCGTTTATTTCGGGCTGAAAAACACGTTTTGAAAAGTGTGTTGTTACTGCCCCATAACTTACATGGGGTTGACCAAACTTGCAGAAACATGTTTATTTCTGCTGAAAAACACGTTTTGACCCTTTCTGCACACTGGGGTTAACAGCTGAGTGTGTGGGCTCTTCTGAACCTTGCTGTTACATGGGGATTCAGTTGTCTGAAAGAACGCGTTTATTTCGGGCTGAAAAACACGTTTTGAAAAGTGTGTTGTTACTGCCCCATAACTTACATAGGGTTGACCAAACTTGCAGAAACATGTTTATTTCTGCTGAAAAACACGTTTTGACCCTTTCTGCACACTGGGGTTAAGAGCTGAGTGTGTGGGCTCTTCTGAACCTTGCTGTTACATGGGGATTCAGTTGTCTGAAAAAACGCGTTTATTTCGGGCTGAAAAACACGTTTTGAAAAGTGTGCTGTTACTGTCCCATAACTTACATGGGGTTGACCAAACTTGCAGAAACATGTTTATTTCTGCTGAAAAACACGTTTTGACCCTTTCTGCACACTGGGGTTAAGAGCTGAGTGTGTGGGCTCTTCTGAACCTTGCTGTTACATGGGGATTCAGTTGTCTGAAAAAACGCGTTTATTTCGGGCTGAAAAACACGTTTTGAAAAGTGTGCTGTTACTGTCCCATAACTTACATGGGGTTGACCAAACTTGCAGAAACATGTTTATTTCTGCTGAAAAACACGTTTTGACCCTTTCTGCACACTGGGGTTAAGAGCTGAGTGTGTGGGCTCTTCTGAACCTTGCTGTTACATGGGGATTCAGTTGTCTGAAAAAACGCGTTTATTTCGGGCTGAAAAACACGTTTTGAAAAGTGTGCTGTTACTGTCCCATAACTTACATGGGGTTGACCAAACTTGCAGAAACATGTTTATTTCTGCTGAAAAACACGTTTTGACCCTTTCTGCACACTGGGGTTAAGAGCTGAGTGTGTGGGCTCTTCTGAGCCTTGCTGTTACATGGGGATTCAGTTGTCTGAAAAAACGTGTTTATTTCGGGCTGAAAAACACGTTTTGAAAAGTGTGTTGTTACTGCCCCATAACTTACATGGGGTTGACCAAACTTTCAGAAACATGTTTATTTCTGCTGAAAAACACGTTTTGACCCTTTCTGCACACTGGGGTTAAGAGCTGAGTGTGTGGGCTCTTCTTAGCCTTGCTGTTACATGGGGATTCAGTTGTCTGAAAAAACGCGTTTATTTCGGGCTGAAAAACACGTTTTGAAAAGTGTGCTGTTACTGCCCCATAACTTACATGGGGTTGACCAAACTTGCAGAAACATGTTTATTTCTGCTGAAAAACACGTTTTGACCCTTTCTGCACACTGGGGTTAAGATCTGAGTGTGTGGGCTCTTCTGAACCTTGCTGTTACATGGGGATTCAGTTGTCTGAAAAAACGCGTTTATTTCGGGCTGAAAAACACGTTTTGAAAAGTGTGTTGTTACTGCCCCATAACTTACATGGGGTTGACCAAACTTGCAGAAACATGTTTATTTCTGCTGAAAAACACGTTTTGACCCTTTCTGCACACTGGGGTTAAGAGCTGAGTGTGTGGGCTCTTCTGAACCTTGCTGTTACATGGGGATTCAGTTGTCTGAAAAAACGCGTTTATTTCGGGCTGAAAAACACGTTTTGAAAAGTGTGTTGTTACTGCCCCATAACTTACATGGGGTTGACCAAACTTGCAGAAACATGTTTATTTCTGCTGAAAAACACGTTTTGACCCTTTCTGCACACTGGGGTTAAGAGGTGAGTGTGTGGGCTCTTCTGAGCCTTGCTGTTACATGGGGATTCAGTTGTCTGAAAAAACGCGTTTATTTCGGGCTGAAAAACACGTTTTGAAAAGTGTGTTGTTACTGCCCCATAACTTACATGGGGTTGACCAAACTTGCAGAAACATGTTTATTTCTGCTGAAAAACACGTTTTGACCCTTTCTGCACACTGGGGTTAAGAGCTGAGTGTGTGGGCTCTTCTGAACCTTGCTGTTACATGGGGATTCAGTTGTCTGAAAAAACGCGTTTATTTCGGGCTGAAAAACACGTTTTGAAAAGTGTGTTGTTACTGCCCCATAACTTACATAGGGTTGACCAAACTTGCAGAAACATGTTTATTTCTGCTGAAAAACACGTTTTGACCCTTTCTGCACACTGGGGTTAAGAGCTGAGTGTGTGGGCTCTTCTGAACCTTGCTGTTACATGGGGATTCAGTTGTCTGAAAAAACGCGTTTATTTCGGGCTGAAAAACACGTTTTGAAAAGTGTGTTGTTACTGCCCCATAACTTACATAGGGTTGACCAAACTTGCAGAAACATGTTTATTTCTGCTGAAAAACACGTTTTGACCCTTTCTGCACACTGGGGTTAAGAGCTGAGTGTGTGGGCTCTTCTGAACCTTGCTGTTACATGGGGATTCAGTTGTCTGAAAAAACGCGTTTATTTCGGGCTGAAAAACACGTTTTGAAAAGTGTGTTGTTACTGCCCCATAACTTACATGAGGTTGACCAAACTTGCAGAAACATGTTTATTTCTGCTGAAAAACACGTTTTGACCCTTTCTGCACACTGGGGTTAAGAGCTGAGTGTGTGGGCTCTTCTTAGCCTTGCTGTTACATGGGGATTCAGTTGTCTGAAAAAACGCGTTTATTTCGGGCTGAAAAACACGTTTTGAAAAGTGTGCTGTTACTGCCCCATAACTTACATGGGGTTGACCAAACTTGCAGAAACATGTTTATTTCTGCTGAAAAACACGTTTTGACCCTTTCTGCACACTGGGGTTAAGAGCTGAGTGTGTGGGCTCTTCTGAGCCTTGCTGTTACATAGGGATTCAGTTGTCTGAAAAAACGCGTTTATTTCGGGCTGAAAAACACGTTTTGAAAAGTGTGTTGTTACTGCCCCATAACTTACATGGGGTTGACCAAACTTGCAGAAACATGTTTATTTCTGCTGAAAAACACGTTTTGACCCTTTCTGCACACTGGGGTTAAGATCTGAGTGTGTGGGCTCTTCTGAACCTTGCTGTTACATGGGGATTCAGTTGTCTGAAAAAACGCGTTTATTTCGGGCTGAAAAACACGTTTTGAAAAGTGTGTTGTTACTGCCCCATAACTTACATGGGGTTGACCAAACTTGCAGAAACATGTTTATTTCTGCTGAAAAACACGTTTTGACCCTTTCTGCACACTGGGGTTAAGAGCTGAGTGTGTGGGCTCTTCTGAACCTTGCTGTTACATGGGGATTCAGTTGTCTGAAAAAACGCGTTTATTTCGGGCTGAAAAACACGTTTTGAAAAGTGTGTTGTTACTGCCCCATAACTTACATAGGGTTGACCAAACTTGCAGAAACATGTTTATTTCTGCTGAAAAACACGTTTTGACCCTTTCTGCACACTGGGGTTAAGAGCTGAGTGTGTGGGCTCTTCTGAACCTTGCTGTTACATGGGGATTCAGTTGTCTGAAAAAACGCGTTTATTTCGGGCTGAAAAACACGTTTTGAAAAGTGTGCTGTTACTGTCCCATAACTTACATGGGGTTGACCAAACTTGCAGAAACATGTTTATTTCTGCTGAAAAACACGTTTTGACCCTTTCTGCACACTGGGGTTAAGAGCTGAGTGTGTGGGCTCTTCTGAACCTTGCTGTTACATGGGGATTCAGTTGTCTGAAAAAACGCGTTTATTTCGGGCTGAAAAACACGTTTTGAAAAGTGTGCTGTTACTGTCCCATAACTTACATGGGGTTGACCAAACTTGCAGAAACATGTTTATTTCTGCTGAAAAACACGTTTTGACCCTTTCTGCACACTGGGGTTAAGAGCTGAGTGTGTGGGCTCTTCTGAACCTTGCTGTTACATGGGGATTCAGTTGTCTGAAAAAACGCGTTTATTTCGGGCTGAAAAACACGTTTTGAAAAGTGTGCTGTTACTGTCCCATAACTTACATGGGGTTGACCAAACTTGCAGAAACATGTTTATTTCTGCTGAAAAACACGTTTTGACCCTTTCTGCACACTGGGGTTAAGAGCTGAGTGTGTGGGCTCTTCTGAACCTTGCTGTTACATGGGGATTCAGTTGTCTGAAAAAACGCGTTTATTTCGGGCTGAAAAACACGTTTTGAAAAGTGTGCTGTTACTGTCCCATAACTTACATGGGGTTGACCAAACTTGCAGAAACATGTTTATTTCTGCTGAAAAACACGTTTTGACCCTTTCTGCACACTGGGGTTAAGAGCTGAGTGTGTGGGCTCTTCTGAGCCTTGCTGTTACATGGGGATTCAGTTGTCTGAAAAAACGTGTTTATTTCGGGCTGAAAAACACGTTTTGAAAAGTGTGTTGTTTCTGCCCCATAACTTACATGGGGTTGACCAAACTTTCAGAAACATGTTTATTTCTGCTGAAAAACACGTTTTGACCCTTTCTGCACACTGGGGTTAAGAGCTGAGTGTGTGGGCTCTTCTTAGCCTTGCTGTTACATGGGGATTCAGTTGTCTGAAAAAACGCGTTTATTTCGGGCTGAAAAACACGTTTTGAAAAGTGTGCTGTTACTGCCCCATAACTTACATGGGGTTGACCAAACTTGCAGAAACATGTTTATTTCTGCTGAAAAACACGTTTTGACCCTTTCTGCACACTGGGGTTAAGATCTGAGTGTGTGGGCTCTTCTGAACCTTGCTGTTACATGGGGATTCAGTTGTCTGAAAAAACGCGTTTATTTCGGGCTGAAAAACACGTTTTGAAAAGTGTGTTGTTACTGCCCCATAACTTACATGGGGTTGACCAAACTTGCAGAAACATGTTTATTTCTGCTGAAAAACACGTTTTGACCCTTTCTGCACACTGGGGTTAAGAGCTGAGTGTGTGGGCTCTTCTGAACCTTGCTGTTACATGGGGATTCAGTTGTCTGAAAAAACGCGTTTATTTCGGGCTGAAAAACACGTTTTGAAAAGTGTGTTGTTACTGCCCCATAACTTACATGGGGTTGACCAAACTTGCAGAAACATGTTTATTTCTGCTGAAAAACACGTTTTGACCCTTTCTGCACACTGGGGTTAAGAGGTGAGTGTGTGGGCTCTTCTGAGCCTTGCTGTTACATGGGGATTCAGTTGTCTGAAAAAACGCGTTTATTTCGGGCTGAAAAACACGTTTTGAAAAGTGTGTTGTTACTGCCCCATAACTTACATGGGGTTGACCAAACTTGCAGAAACATGTTTATTTCTGCTGAAAAACACGTTTTGACCCTTTCTGCACACTGGGGTTAAGAGCTGAGTGTGTGGGCTCTTCTGAGCCTTGCTGTTACATGGGGATTCAGTTGTCTGAAAAAACGCGTTTATTTCGGGCTGAAAAACACGTTTTGAAAAGTGTGTTGTTACTGCCCCATAACTTACATAGGGTTGACCAAACTTGCAGAAACATGTTTATTTCTGCTGAAAAACACGTTTTGACCCTTTCTGCACACTGGGGTTAAGAGCTGAGTGTGTGGGCTCTTCTGAACCTTGCTGTTACATGGGGATTCAGTTGTCTGAAAAAACGCGTTTATTTCGGGCTGAAAAACACGTTTTGAAAAGTGTGTTGTTACTGCCCCATAACTTACATAGGGTTGACCAAACTTGCAGAAACATGTTTATTTCTGCTGAAAAACACGTTTTGACCCTTTCTGCACACTGGGGTTAAGAGCTGAGTGTGTGGGCTCTTCTGAACCTTGCTGTTACATGGGGATTCAGTTGTCTGAAAAAACGCGTTTATTTCGGGCTGAAAAACACGTTTTGAAAAGTGTGCTGTTACTGTCCCATAACTTACATGGGGTTGACCAAACTTGCAGAAACATGTTTATTTCTGCTGAAAAACACGTTTTGACCCTTTCTGCACACTGGGGTTAAGAGCTGAGTGTGTGGGCTCTTCTGAGCCTTGCTGTTACATGGGGATTCAGTTGTCTGAAAAAACGCGTTTATTTCGGGCTGAAAAACACGTTTTGAAAAGTGTGCTGTTACTGCCCCATAACTTACATGGGGTTGACCAAACTTGCAGAAACATGTTTATTTCTGCTGAAAAACACGTTTTGACCCTTTCTGCACACTGGGGTTAAGAGCTGAGTGTGTGGGCTCTTCTGAGCCTTGCTGTTACATAGGGATTCAGTTGTCTGAAAAAACGCGTTTATTTCGGGCTGAAAAACACGTTTTGAAAAGTGTATTGTTACTGCCCCATAACTTACATGGGGTTGACCAAACTTGCAGAAACCTGTTTATTTCTGCTGAAAAACACGTTTTGACCCTTTCTGCACACTGGGGTTAAGAGCTGAGTGTGTGGGCTCTTCTGAACCTTGCTGTTACATGGGGATTCAGTTGTCTGAAAAAACGCGTTTATTTCGGGCTGAAAAACACGTTTTGAAAAGTGTGTTGTTACTGCCCCATAACTTACATAGGGTTGACCAAACTTGCAGAAACATGTTTATTTCAGCTGAAAAACACGTTTTGACCCTTTCTGCACACTGGGGTTAAGAGCTGAGTGTGTGGGCTCTTCTGAACCTTGCTGTTACATGGGGATTCAGTTGTCTGAAAAAACGCGTTTATTTCGGGCTGAAAAACACGTTTTGAAAAGTGTGTTGTTACTGCCCCATAACTTACATGGGGTTGACCAAACTTGCAGAAACATGTTTATTTCTGCTGAAAAACACGTTTTGACCCTTTCTGCACACTGGGGTTAAGAGGTGAGTGTGTGGGCTCTTCTGAGCCTTGCTGTTACATGGGGATTCAGTTGTCTGAAAAAACGCGTTTATTTCGGGCTGAAAAACACGTTTTGAAAAGTGTGTTGTTACTGCCCCATAACTTACATGGGGTTGACCAAACTTGCAGAAACATGTTTATTTCTGCTGAAAAACACGTTTTGACCCTTTCTGCACACTGGGGTTAAGAGCTGAGTGTGTGGGCTCTTCTGAGCCTTGCTGTTACATAGGGATTCAGTTGTCTGAAAAAACGCGTTTATTTTGGGCTGAAAAACACGTTTTGAAAAGTGTGTTGTTACTGCCCCATAACTTACATGGGGTTGACCAAACTTGCAGAAACATGTTTATTTCTGCTGAAAAACACGTTTTGACCCTTTCTGCACACTGGGGTTAAGATCTGAGTGTGTGGGCTCTTCTGAACCTTGCTGTTACATGGGGATTCAGTTGTCTGAAAAAACGCGTTTATTTCGGGCTGAAAAACACGTTTTGAAAAGTGTGTTGTTACTGCCCCATAACTTACATGGGGTTGACCAAACTTGCAGAAACATGTTTATTTCTGCTGAAAAACACGTTTTGACCCTTTCTGCACACTGGGGTTAAGAGCTGAGTGTGTGGGCTCTTCTGAACCTTGCTGTTACATGGGGATTCAGTTGTCTGAAAAAACGCGTTTATTTCGGGCTGAAAAACACGTTTTGAAAAGTGTGTTGTTACTGCCCCATAACTTACATGGGGTTGACCAAACTTGCAGAAACATGTTTATTTCTGCTGAAAAACACGTTTTGACCCTTTCTGCACACTGGGGTTAACAGCTGAGTGTGTGGGCTCTTCTGAACCTTGCTGTTACATGGGGATTCAGTTGTCTGAAAAAACGCGTTTATTTCGGGCTGAAAAACACGTTTTGAAAAGTGTGTTGTTACTGCCCCATAACTTACATAGGGTTGACCAAACTTGCAGAAACATGTTTATTTCTGCTGAAAAACACGTTTTGACCCTTTCTGCACACTGGGGTTAAGAGCTGAGTGTGTGGGCTCTTCTGAACCTTGCTGTTACATGGGGATTCAGTTGTCTGAAAAAACGCGTTTATTTCGGGCTGAAAAACACGTTTTGAAAAGTGTGCTGTTACTGTCCCATAACTTACATGGGGTTGACCAAACTTGCAGAAACATGTTTATTTCTGCTGAAAAACACGTTTTGACCCTTTCTGCACACTGGGGTTAAGAGCTGAGTGTGTGGGCTCTTCTGAACCTTGCTGTTACATGGGGATTCAGTTGTCTGAAAAAACGCGTTTATTTCGGGCTGAAAAACACGTTTTGAAAAGTGTGCTGTTACTGCCCCATAACTTACATGGGGTTGACCAAACTTGCAGAAACATGTTTATTTCTGCTGAAAAACACGTTTTGACCCTTTCTGCACACTGGGGTTAAGATCTGAGTGTGTGGGCTCTTCTGAACCTTGCTGTTACATGGGGATTCAGTTGTCTGAAAAAACGCGTTTATTTCGGGCTGAAAAACACGTTTTGAAAAGTGTGTTGTTACTGCCCCATAACTTACATGGGGTTGACCAAACTTGCAGAAACATGTTTATTTCTGCTGAAAAACACGTTTTGACCCTTTCTGCACACTGGGGTTAAGAGCTGAGTGTGTGGGCTCTTCTGAACCTTGCTGTTACATGGGGATTCAGTTGTCTGAAAAAACGCGTTTATTTCGGGCTGAAAAACACGTTTTGAAAAGTGTGTTGTTACTGCCCCATAACTTACATGGGGTTGACCAAACTTGCAGAAACATGTTTATTTCTGCTGAAAAACACGTTTTGACCCTTTCTGCACACTGGGGTTAAGAGGTGAGTGTGTGGGCTCTTCTGAGCCTTGCTGTTACATGGGGATTCAGTTGTCTGAAAAAACGCGTTTATTTCGGGCTGAAAAACACGTTTTGAAAAGTGTGTTGTTACTGCCCCATAACTTACATGGGGTTGACCAAACTTGCAGAAACATGTTTATTTCTGCTGAAAAACACGTTTTGACCCTTTCTGCACACTGGGGTTAAGAGCTGAGTGTGTGGGCTCTTCTGAACCTTGCTGTTACATGGGGATTCAGTTGTCTGAAAAAACGCGTTTATTTCGGGCTGAAAAACACGTTTTGAAAAGTGTGTTGTTACTGCCCCATAACTTACATAGGGTTGACCAAACTTGCAGAAACATGTTTATTTCTGCTGAAAAACACGTTTTGACCCTTTCTGCACACTGGGGTTAAGAGCTGAGTGTGTGGGCTCTTCTGAACCTTGCTGTTACATGGGGATTCAGTTGTCTGAAAAAACGCGTTTATTTCGGGCTGAAAAACACGTTTTGAAAAGTGTGTTGTTACTGCCCCATAACTTACATAGGGTTGACCAAACTTGCAGAAACATGTTTATTTCTGCTGAAAAACACGTTTTGACCCTTTCTGCACACTGGGGTTAAGAGCTGAGTGTGTGGGCTCTTCTGAGCCTTGCTGTTACATAGGGATTCAGTTGTCTGAAAAAACGCGTTTATTTCGGGCTGAAAAACACGTTTTGAAAAGTGTGCTGTTACTGCCCCATAACTTACATGGGGTTGACCAAACTTGCAGAAACATGTTTATTTCTGCTGAAAAACACGTTTTGACCCTTTCTGCACACTGGGGTTAAGAGCTGAGTGTGTGGGCTCTTCTGAACCTTGCTGTTACATGGGGATTCAGTTGTCTGAAAAAACGCGTTTATTTCGGGCTGAAAAACACGTTTTGAAAAGTGTGCTGCTACTGTCCCATAACTTACATGGGGTTGACCAAACTTGCAGAAACATGTTTATTTCTGCTGAAAAACACGTTTTGACCCTTTCTGCACACTGGGGTTAAGAGCTGAGTGTGTGGGCTCTTCTGAACCTTGCTGTTACATGGGGATTCAGTTGTCTGAAAAAACGCGTTTATTTCGGGCTGAAAAACACGTTTTGAAAAGTGTGCTGTTACTGTCCCATAACTTACATGGGGTTGACCAAACTTGCAGAAACATGTTTATTTCTGCTGAAAAACACGTTTTGACCCTTTCTGCACACTGGGGTTAAGAGCTGAGTGTGTGGGCTCTTCTGAGCCTTGCTGTTACATGGGGATTCAGTTGTCTGAAAAAACGTGTTTATTTCGGGCTGAAAAACACGTTTTGAAAAGTGTGTTGTTACTGCCCCATAACTTACATGGGGTTGACCAAACTTTCAGAAACATGTTTATTTCTGCTGAAAAACACGTTTTGACCCTTTCTGCACACTGGGGTTAAGAGCTGAGTGTGTGGGCTCTTCTTAGCCTTGCTGTTACATGGGGATTCAGTTGTCTGAAAAAACGCGTTTATTTCGGGCTGAAAAACACGTTTTGAAAAGTGTGCTGTTACTGCCCCATAACTTACATGGGGTTGACCAAACTTGCAGAAACATGTTTATTTCTGCTGAAAAACACGTTTTGACCCTTTCTGCACACTGGGCTTAAGATCTGAGTGTGTGGGCTCTTCTGAACCTTGCTGTTACATGGGGATTCAGTTGTCTGAAAAAACGCGTTTATTTCGGGCTGAAAAACACGTTTTGAAAAGTGTGTTGTTACTGCCCCATAACTTACATGGGGTTGACCAAACTTGCAGAAACATGTTTATTTCTGCTGAAAAACACGTTTTGACCCTTTCTGCACACTGGGGTTAAGAGCTGAGTGTGTGGGCTCTTCTGAACCTTGCTGTTACATGGGGATTCAGTTGTCTGAAAAAACGCGTTTATTTCGGGCTGAAAAACACGTTTTGAAAAGTGTGTTGTTACTGCCCCATAACTTACATGGGGTTGACCAAACTTGCAGAAACATGTTTATTTCTGCTGAAAAACACGTTTTGACCCTTTCTGCACACTGGGGTTAAGAGGTGAGTGTGTGGGCTCTTCTGAGCCTTGCTGTTACATGGGGATTCAGTTGTCTGAAAAAACGCGTTTATTTCGGGCTGAAAAACACGTTTTGAAAAGTGTGTTGTTACTGCCCCATAACTTACATGGGGTTGACCAAACTTGCAGAAACATGTTTATTTCTGCTGAAAAACACGTTTTGACCCTTTCTGCACACTGGGGTTAAGAGCTGAGTGTGTGGGCTCTTCTGAACCTTGCTGTTACATGGGGATTCAGTTGTCTGAAAAAACGCGTTTATTTCGGGCTGAAAAACACGTTTTGAAAAGTGTGTTGTTACTGCCCCATAACTTACATAGGGTTGACCAAACTTGCAGAAACATGTTTATTTCTGCTGAAAAACACGTTTTGACCCTTTCTGCACACTGGGGTTAAGAGCTGAGTGTGTGGGCTCTTCTGAACCTTGCTGTTACATGGGGATTCAGTTGTCTGAAAAAACGCGTTTATTTCGGGCTGAAAAACACGTTTTGAAAAGTGTGTTGTTACTGCCCCATAACTTACATAGGGTTGACCAAACTTGCAGAAACATGTTTATTTCTGCTGAAAAACACGTTTTGACCCTTTCTGCACACTGGGGTTAAGAGCTGAGTGTGTGGGCTCTTCTGAACCTTGCTGTTACATGGGGATTCAGTTGTCTGAAAAAACGCGTTTATTTCGGGCTGAAAAACACGTTTTGAAAAGTGTGCTGTTACTGTCCCATAACTTACATGGGGTTGACCAAACTTGCAGAAACATGTTTATTTCTGCTGAAAAACACGTTTTGACCCTTTCTGCACACTGGGGTTAAGAGCTGAGTGTGTGGGCTCTTCTGAGCCTTGCTGTTACATGGGGATTCAGTTGTCTGAAAAAACGCGTTTATTTCGGGCTGAAAAACACGTTTTGAAAAGTGTGCTGTTACTGCCCCATAACTTACATGGGGTTGACCAAACTTGCAGAAACATGTTTATTTCTGCTGAAAAACACGTTTTGACCCTTTCTGCACACTGGGGTTAAGAGCTGAGTGTGTGGGCTCTTCTGAGCCTTGCTGTTACATAGGGATTCAGTTGTCTGAAAAAACGCGTTTATTTCGGGCTGAAAAACACGTTTTGAAAAGTGTGTTGTTACTGCCCCATAACTTACATGGGGTTGACCAAACTTGCAGAAACCTGTTTATTTCTGCTGAAAAACACGTTTTGACCCTTTCTGCACACTGGGGTTAAGAGCTGAGTGTGTGGGCTCTTCTGAACCTTGCTGTTACATGGGGATTCAGTTGTCTGAAAAAACGCGTTTATTTCGGGCTGAAAAACACGTTTTGAAAAGTGTGTTGTTACTGCCCCATAACTTACATAGGGTTGACCAAACTTGCAGAAACATGTTTATTTCAGCTGAAAAACACGTTTTGACCCTTTCTGCACACTGGGGTTAAGAGCTGAGTGTGTGGGCTCTTCTGAGCCTTGCTGTTACATAGGGATTCAGTTGTCTGAAAAAACGCGTTTATTTCGGGCTGAAAAACACGTTTTGAAAAGTGTGCTGTTACTGCCCCATAACTTACATGGGGTTGACCAAACTTGCAGAAACATGTTTATTTCTGCTGAAAAACACGTTTTGACCCTTTCTGCACACTGGGGTTAAGAGCTGAGTGTGTGGGCTCTTCTGAACCTTGCTGTTACATGGGGATTCAGTTGTCTGAAAAAACGCGTTTATTTCGGGCTGAAAAACACGTTTTGAAAAGTGTGCTGTTACTGTCCCATAACTTACATGGGGTTGACCAAACTTGCAGAAACATGTTTATTTCTGCTGAAAAACACGTTTTGACCCTTTCTGCACACTGGGGTTAAGAGCTGAGTGTGTGGGCTCTTCTGAACCTTGCTGTTACATGGGGATTCAGTTGTCTGAAAAAACGCGTTTATTTCGGGCTGAAAAACACGTTTTGAAAAGTGTGCTGTTACTGTCCCATAACTTACATGGGGTTGACCAAACTTGCAGAAACATGTTTATTTCTGCTGAAAAACACGTTTTGACCCTTTCTGCACACTGGGGTTAAGATCTGAGTGTGTGGGCTCTTCTGAACCTTGCTGTTACATGGGGATTCAGTTGTCTGAAAAAACGCGTTTATTTCGGGCTGAAAAACACGTTTTGAAAAGTGTGTTGTTACTGCCCCATAACTTACATGGGGTTGACCAAACTTGCAGAAACATGTTTATTTCTGCTGAAAAACACGTTTTGACCCTTTCTGCACACTGGGGTTAAGAGCTGAGTGTGTGGGCTCTTCTGAACCTTGCTGTTACATGGGGATTCAGTTGTCTGAAAAAACGCGTTTATTTCGGGCTGAAAAACACGTTTTGAAAAGTGTGTTGTTACTGCCCCATAACTTACATAGGGTTGACCAAACTTGCAGAAACATGTTTATTTCTGCTGAAAAACACGTTTTGACCCTTTCTGCACACTGGGGTTAAGAGCTGAGTGTGTGGGCTCTTCTGAACCTTGCTGTTACATGGGGATTCAGTTGTCTGAAAAAACGCGTTTATTTCGGGCTGAAAAACACGTTTTGAAAAGTGTGCTGTTACTGTCCCATAACTTACATGGGGTTGACCAAACTTGCAGAAACATGTTTATTTCTGCTGAAAAACACGTTTTGACCCTTTCTGCACACTGGGGTTAAGAGCTGAGTGTGTGGGCTCTTCTGAACCTTGCTGTTACATGGGGATTCAGTTGTCTGAAAAAACGCGTTTATTTCGGGCTGAAAAACACGTTTTGAAAAGTGTGCTGTTACTGTCCCATAACTTACATGGGGTTGACCAAACTTGCAGAAACATGTTTATTTCTGCTGAAAAACACGTTTTGACCCTTTCTGCACACTGGGGTTAAGAGCTGAGTGTGTGGGCTCTTCTGAACCTTGCTGTTACATGGGGATTCAGTTGTCTGAAAAAACGCGTTTATTTCGGGCTGAAAAACACGTTTTGAAAAGTGTGCTGTTACTGTCCCATAACTGACATGGGGTTGACCAAACTTGCAGAAACATGTTTATTTCTGCTGAAAAACACGTTTTGACCCTTTCTGCACACTGGGGTTAAGAGCTGAGTGTGTGGGCTCTTCTGAACCTTGCTGTTACATGGGGATTCAGTTGTCTGAAAAAACGCGTTTATTTCGGGCTGAAAAACACGTTTTGAAAAGTGTGCTGTTACTGTCCCATAACTTACATGGGGTTGACCAAACTTGCAGAAACATGTTTATTTCTGCTGAAAAACACGTTTTGACCCTTTCTGCACACTGGGGTTAAGAGCTGAGTGTGTGGGCTCTTCTGAGCCTTGCTGTTACATGGGGATTCAGTTGTCTGAAAAAACGTGTTTATTTCGGGCTGAAAAACACGTTTTGAAAAGTGTGTTGTTTCTGCCCCATAACTTACATGGGGTTGACCAAACTTTCAGAAACATGTTTATTTCTGCTGAAAAACACGTTTTGACCCTTTCTGCACACTGGGGTTAAGAGCTGAGTGTGTGGGCTCTTCTTAGCCTTGCTGTTACATGGGGATTCAGTTGTCTGAAAAAACGCGTTTATTTCGGGCTGAAAAACACGTTTTGAAAAGTGTGCTGTTACTGCCCCATAACTTACATGGGGTTGACCAAACTTGCAGAAACATGTTTATTTCTGCTGAAAAACACGTTTTGACCCTTTCTGCACACTGGGGTTAAGATCTGAGTGTGTGGGCTCTTCTGAACCTTGCTGTTACATGGGGATTCAGTTGTCTGAAAAAACGCGTTTATTTCGGGCTGAAAAACACGTTTTGAAAAGTGTGTTGTTACTGCCCCATAACTTACATGGGGTTGACCAAACTTGCAGAAACATGTTTATTTCTGCTGAAAAACACGTTTTGACCCTTTCTGCACACTGGGGTTAAGAGCTGAGTGTGTGGGCTCTTCTGAACCTTGCTGTTACATGGGGATTCAGTTGTCTGAAAAAACGCGTTTATTTCGGGCTGAAAAACACGTTTTGAAAAGTGTGTTGTTACTGCCCCATAACTTACATGGGGTTGACCAAACTTGCAGAAACATGTTTATTTCTGCTGAAAAACACGTTTTGACCCTTTCTGCACACTGGGGTTAAGAGGTGAGTGTGTGGGCTCTTCTGAGCCTTGCTGTTACATGGGGATTCAGTTGTCTGAAAAAACGCGTTTATTTCGGGCTGAAAAACACGTTTTGAAAAGTGTGTTGTTACTGCCCCATAACTTACATGGGGTTGACCAAACTTGCAGAAACATGTTTATTTCTGCTGAAAAACACGTTTTGACCCTTTCTGCACACTGGGGTTAAGAGCTGAGTGTGTGGGCTCTTCTGAGCCTTGCTGTTACATGGGGATTCAGTTGTCTGAAAAAACGCGTTTATTTCGGGCTGAAAAACACGTTTTGAAAAGTGTGTTGTTACTGCCCCATAACTTACATAGGGTTGACCAAACTTGCAGAAACATGTTTATTTCTGCTGAAAAACACGTTTTGACCCTTTCTGCACACTGGGGTTAAGAGCTGAGTGTGTGGGCTCTTCTGAACCTTGCTGTTACATGGGGATTCAGTTGTCTGAAAAAACGCGTTTATTTCGGGCTGAAAAACACGTTTTGAAAAGTGTGTTGTTACTGCCCCATAACTTACATAGGGTTGACCAAACTTGCAGAAACATGTTTATTTCTGCTGAAAAACACGTTTTGACCCTTTCTGCACACTGGGGTTAAGAGCTGAGTGTGTGGGCTCTTCTGAACCTTGCTGTTACATGGGGATTCAGTTGTCTGAAAAAACGCGTTTATTTCGGGCTGAAAAACACGTTTTGAAAAGTGTGCTGTTACTGTCCCATAACTTACATGGGGTTGACCAAACTTGCAGAAACATGTTTATTTCTGCTGAAAAACACGTTTTGACCCTTTCTGCACACTGGGGTTAAGAGCTGAGTGTGTGGGCTCTTCTGAGCCTTGCTGTTACATGGGGATTCAGTTGTCTGAAAAAACGCGTTTATTTCGGGCTGAAAAACACGTTTTGAAAAGTGTGCTGTTACTGCCCCATAACTTACATGGGGTTGACCAAACTTGCAGAAACATGTTTATTTCTGCTGAAAAACACGTTTTGACCCTTTCTGCACACTGGGGTTAAGAGCTGAGTGTGTGGGCTCTTCTGAGCCTTGCTGTTACATAGGGATTCAGTTGTCTGAAAAAACGCGTTTATTTCGGGCTGAAAAACACGTTTTGAAAAGTGTATTGTTACTGCCCCATAACTTACATGGGGTTGACCAAACTTGCAGAAACCTGTTTATTTCTGCTGAAAAACACGTTTTGACCCTTTCTGCACACTGGGGTTAAGAGCTGAGTGTGTGGGCTCTTCTGAACCTTGCTGTTACATGGGGATTCAGTTGTCTGAAAAAACGCGTTTATTTCGGGCTGAAAAACACGTTTTGAAAAGTGTGTTGTTACTGCCCCATAACTTACATAGGGTTGACCAAACTTGCAGAAACATGTTTATTTCAGCTGAAAAACACGTTTTGACCCTTTCTGCACACTGGGGTTAAGAGCTGAGTGTGTGGGCTCTTCTGAACCTTGCTGTTACATGGGGATTCAGTTGTCTGAAAAAACGCGTTTATTTCGGGCTGAAAAACACGTTTTGAAAAGTGTGTTGTTACTGCCCCATAACTTACATGGGGTTGACCAAACTTGCAGAAACATGTTTATTTCTGCTGAAAAACACGTTTTGACCCTTTCTGCACACTGGGGTTAAGAGGTGAGTGTGTGGGCTCTTCTGAGCCTTGCTGTTACATGGGGATTCAGTTGTCTGAAAAAACGCGTTTATTTCGGGCTGAAAAACACGTTTTGAAAAGTGTGTTGTTACTGCCCCATAACTTACATGGGGTTGACCAAACTTGCAGAAACATGTTTATTTCTGCTGAAAAACACGTTTTGACCCTTTCTGCACACTGGGGTTAAGAGCTGAGTGTGTGGGCTCTTCTGAGCCTTGCTGTTACATAGGGATTCAGTTGTCTGAAAAAACGCGTTTATTTTGGGCTGAAAAACACGTTTTGAAAAGTGTGTTGTTACTGCCCCATAACTTACATGGGGTTGACCAAACTTGCAGAAACATGTTTATTTCTGCTGAAAAACACGTTTTGACCCTTTCTGCACACTGGGGTTAAGATCTGAGTGTGTGGGCTCTTCTGAACCTTGCTGTTACATGGGGATTCAGTTGTCTGAAAAAACGCGTTTATTTCGGGCTGAAAAACACGTTTTGAAAAGTGTGTTGTTACTGCCCCATAACTTACATGGGGTTGACCAAACTTGCAGAAACATGTTTATTTCTGCTGAAAAACACGTTTTGACCCTTTCTGCACACTGGGGTTAAGAGCTGAGTGTGTGGGCTCTTCTGAACCTTGCTGTTACATGGGGATTCAGTTGTCTGAAAAAACGCGTTTATTTCGGGCTGAAAAACACGTTTTGAAAAGTGTGTTGTTACTGCCCCATAACTTACATGGGGTTGACCAAACTTGCAGAAACATGTTTATTTCTGCTGAAAAACACGTTTTGACCCTTTCTGCACACTGGGGTTAACAGCTGAGTGTGTGGGCTCTTCTGAACCTTGCTGTTACATGGGGATTCAGTTGTCTGAAAAAACGCGTTTATTTCGGGCTGAAAAACACGTTTTGAAAAGTGTGTTGTTACTGCCCCATAACTTACATAGGGTTGACCAAACTTGCAGAAACATGTTTATTTCTGCTGAAAAACACGTTTTGACCCTTTCTGCACACTGGGGTTAAGAGCTGAGTGTGTGGGCTCTTCTGAACCTTGCTGTTACATGGGGATTCAGTTGTCTGAAAAAACGCGTTTATTTCGGGCTGAAAAACACGTTTTGAAAAGTGTGCTGTTACTGTCCCATAACTTACATGGGGTTGACCAAACTTGCAGAAACATGTTTATTTCTGCTGAAAAACACGTTTTGACCCTTTCTGCACACTGGGGTTAAGAGCTGAGTGTGTGGGCTCTTCTGAACCTTGCTGTTACATGGGGATTCAGTTGTCTGAAAAAACGCGTTTATTTCGGGCTGAAAAACACGTTTTGAAAAGTGTGCTGTTACTGCCCCATAACTTACATGGGGTTGACCAAACTTGCAGAAACATGTTTATTTCTGCTGAAAAACACGTTTTGACCCTTTCTGCACACTGGGGTTAAGATCTGAGTGTGTGGGCTCTTCTGAACCTTGCTGTTACATGGGGATTCAGTTGTCTGAAAAAACGCGTTTATTTCGGGCTGAAAAACACGTTTTGAAAAGTGTGTTGTTACTGCCCCATAACTTACATGGGGTTGACCAAACTTGCAGAAACATGTTTATTTCTGCTGAAAAACACGTTTTGACCCTTTCTGCACACTGGGGTTAAGAGCTGAGTGTGTGGGCTCTTCTGAACCTTGCTGTTACATGGGGATTCAGTTGTCTGAAAAAACGCGTTTATTTCGGGCTGAAAAACACGTTTTGAAAAGTGTGTTGTTACTGCCCCATAACTTACATGGGGTTGACCAAACTTGCAGAAACATGTTTATTTCTGCTGAAAAACACGTTTTGACCCTTTCTGCACACTGGGGTTAAGAGGTGAGTGTGTGGGCTCTTCTGAGCCTTGCTGTTACATGGGGATTCAGTTGTCTGAAAAAACGCGTTTATTTCGGGCTGAAAAACACGTTTTGAAAAGTGTGTTGTTACTGCCCCATAACTTACATGGGGTTGACCAAACTTGCAGAAACATGTTTATTTCTGCTGAAAAACACGTTTTGACCCTTTCTGCACACTGGGGTTAAGAGCTGAGTGTGTGGGCTCTTCTGAACCTTGCTGTTACATGGGGATTCAGTTGTCTGAAAAAACGCGTTTATTTCGGGCTGAAAAACACGTTTTGAAAAGTGTGTTGTTACTGCCCCATAACTTACATAGGGTTGACCAAACTTGCAGAAACATGTTTATTTCTGCTGAAAAACACGTTTTGACCCTTTCTGCACACTGGGGTTAAGAGCTGAGTGTGTGGGCTCTTCTGAACCTTGCTGTTACATGGGGATTCAGTTGTCTGAAAAAACGCGTTTATTTCGGGCTGAAAAACACGTTTTGAAAAGTGTGTTGTTACTGCCCCATAACTTACATAGGGTTGACCAAACTTGCAGAAACATGTTTATTTCTGCTGAAAAACACGTTTTGACCCTTTCTGCACACTGGGGTTAAGAGCTGAGTGTGTGGGCTCTTCTGAGTCTTGCTGTTACATAGGGATTCAGTTGTCTGAAAAAACGCGTTTATTTCGGGCTGAAAAACACGTTTTGAAAAGTGTGCTGTTACTGCCCCATAACTTACATGGGGTTGACCAAACTTGCAGAAACATGTTTATTTCTGCTGAAAAACACGTTTTGACCCTTTCTGCACACTGGGGTTAAGAGCTGAGTGTGTGGGCTCTTCTGAACCTTGCTGTTACATGGGGATTCAGTTGTCTGAAAAAACGCGTTTATTTCGGGCTGAAAAACACGTTTTGAAAAGTGTGCTGCTACTGTCCCATAACTTACATGGGGTTGACCAAACTTGCAGAAACATGTTTATTTCTGCTGAAAAACACGTTTTGACCCTTTCTGCACACTGGGGTTAAGAGCTGAGTGTGTGGGCTCTTCTGAACCTTGCTGTTACATGGGGATTCAGTTGTCTGAAAAAACGCGTTTATTTCGGGCTGAAAAACACGTTTTGAAAAGTGTGCTGTTACTGTCCCATAACTTACATGGGGTTGACCAAACTTGCAGAAACATGTTTATTTCTGCTGAAAAACACGTTTTGACCCTTTCTGCACACTGGGGTTAAGAGCTGAGTGTGTGGGCTCTTCTGAGCCTTGCTGTTACATGGGGATTCAGTTGTCTGAAAAAACGTGTTTATTTCGGGCTGAAAAACACGTTTTGAAAAGTGTGTTGTTACTGCCCCATAACTTACATGGGGTTGACCAAACTTTCAGAAACATGTTTATTTCTGCTGAAAAACACGTTTTGACCCTTTCTGCACACTGGGGTTAAGAGCTGAGTGTGTGGGCTCTTCTTAGCCTTGCTGTTACATGGGGATTCAGTTGTCTGAAAAAACGCGTTTATTTCGGGCTGAAAAACACGTTTTGAAAAGTGTGCTGTTACTGCCCCATAACTTACATGGGGTTGACCAAACTTGCAGAAACATGTTTATTTCTGCTGAAAAACACGTTTTGACCCTTTCTGCACACTGGGCTTAAGATCTGAGTGTGTGGGCTCTTCTGAACCTTGCTGTTACATGGGGATTCAGTTGTCTGAAAAAACGCGTTTATTTCGGGCTGAAAAACACGTTTTGAAAAGTGTGTTGTTACTGCCCCATAACTTACATGGGGTTGACCAAACTTGCAGAAACATGTTTATTTCTGCTGAAAAACACGTTTTGACCCTTTCTGCACACTGGGGTTAAGAGCTGAGTGTGTGGGCTCTTCTGAACCTTGCTGTTACATGGGGATTCAGTTGTCTGAAAAAACGCGTTTATTTCGGGCTGAAAAACACGTTTTGAAAAGTGTGTTGTTACTGCCCCATAACTTACATGGGGTTGACCAAACTTGCAGAAACATGTTTATTTCTGCTGAAAAACACGTTTTGACCCTTTCTGCACACTGGGGTTAAGAGGTGAGTGTGTGGGCTCTTCTGAGCCTTGCTGTTACATGGGGATTCAGTTGTCTGAAAAAACGCGTTTATTTCGGGCTGAAAAACACGTTTTGAAAAGTGTGTTGTTACTGCCCCATAACTTACATGGGGTTGACCAAACTTGCAGAAACATGTTTATTTCTGCTGAAAAACACGTTTTGACCCTTTCTGCACACTGGGGTTAAGAGCTGAGTGTGTGGGCTCTTCTGAACCTTGCTGTTACATGGGGATTCAGTTGTCTGAAAAAACGCGTTTATTTCGGGCTGAAAAACACGTTTTGAAAAGTGTGCTGCTACTGTCCCATAACTTACATGGGGTTGACCAAACTTGCAGAAACATGTTTATTTCTGCTGAAAAACACGTTTTGACCCTTTCTGCACACTGGGGTTAAGAGCTGAGTGTGTGGGCTCTTCTGAACCTTGCTGTTACATGGGGATTCAGTTGTCTGAAAAAACGTGTTTATTTCGGGCTGAAAAACACGTTTTGAAAAGTGTGCTGTTACTGTCCCATAACTTACATGGGGTTGACCAAACTTGCAGAAACATGTTTATTTCTGCTGAAAAACACGTTTTGACCCTTTCTGCACACTGGGGTTAAGAGCTGAGTGTGTGGGCTCTTCTGAGCCTTGCTGTTACATGGGGATTCAGTTGTCTGAAAAAACGTGTTTATTTCGGGCTGAAAAACACGTTTTGAAAAGTGTGTTGTTACTGCCCCATAACTTACATGGGGTTGACCAAACTTTCAGAAACATGTTTATTTCTGCTGAAAAACACGTTTTGACCCTTTCTGCACACTGGGGTTAAGAGCTGAGTGTGTGGGCTCTTCTTAGCCTTGCTGTTACATGGGGATTCAGTTGTCTGAAAAAACGCGTTTATTTCGGGCTGAAAAACACGTTTTGAAAAGTGTGCTGTTACTGCCCCATAACTTACATGGGGTTGACCAAACTTGCAGAAACATGTTTATTTCTGCTGAAAAACACGTTTTGACCCTTTCTGCACACTGGGCTTAAGATCTGAGTGTGTGGGCTCTTCTGAACCTTGCTGTTACATGGGGATTCAGTTGTCTGAAAAAACGCGTTTATTTCGGGCTGAAAAACACGTTTTGAAAAGTGTGTTGTTACTGCCCCATAACTTACATGGGGTTGACCAAACTTGCAGAAACATGTTTATTTCTGCTGAAAAACACGTTTTGACCCTTTCTGCACACTGGGGTTAAGAGCTGAGTGTGTGGGCTCTTCTGAACCTTGCTGTTACATGGGGATTCAGTTGTCTGAAAAAACGCGTTTATTTCGGGCTGAAAAACACGTTTTGAAAAGTGTGTTGTTACTGCCCCATAACTTACATGGGGTTGACCAAACTTGCAGAAACATGTTTATTTCTGCTGAAAAACACGTTTTGACCCTTTCTGCACACTGGGGTTAAGAGGTGAGTGTGTGGGCTCTTCTGAGCCTTGCTGTTACATGGGGATTCAGTTGTCTGAAAAAACGCGTTTATTTCGGGCTGAAAAACACGTTTTGAAAAGTGTGTTGTTACTGCCCCATAACTTACATGGGGTTGACCAAACTTGCAGAAACATGTTTATTTCTGCTGAAAAACACGTTTTGACCCTTTCTGCACACTGGGGTTAAGAGCTGAGTGTGTGGGCTCTTCTGAACCTTGCTGTTACATGGGGATTCAGTTGTCTGAAAAAACGCGTTTATTTCGGGCTGAAAAACACGTTTTGAAAAGTGTGTTGTTACTGCCCCATAACTTACATAGGGTTGACCAAACTTGCAGAAACATGTTTATTTCTGCTGAAAAACACGTTTTGACCCTTTCTGCACACTGGGGTTAAGAGCTGAGTGTGTGGGCTCTTCTGAACCTTGCTGTTACATGGGGATTCAGTTGTCTGAAAAAACGCGTTTATTTCGGGCTGAAAAACACGTTTTGAAAAGTGTGTTGTTACTGCCCCATAACTTACATAGGGTTGACCAAACTTGCAGAAACATGTTTATTTCTGCTGAAAAACACGTTTTGACCCTTTCTGCACACTGGGGTTAAGAGCTGAGTGTGTGGGCTCTTCTGAACCTTGCTGTTACATGGGGATTCAGTTGTCTGAAAAAACGCGTTTATTTCGGGCTGAAAAACACGTTTTGAAAAGTGTGCTGTTACTGTCCCATAACTTACATGGGGTTGACCAAACTTGCAGAAACATGTTTATTTCTGCTGAAAAACACGTTTTGACCCTTTCTGCACACTGGGGTTAAGAGCTGAGTGTGTGGGCTCTTCTGAGCCTTGCTGTTACATGGGGATTCAGTTGTCTGAAAAAACGCGTTTATTTCGGGCTGAAAAACACGTTTTGAAAAGTGTGCTGTTACTGCCCCATAACTTACATGGGGTTGACCAAACTTGCAGAAACATGTTTATTTCTGCTGAAAAACACGTTTTGACCCTTTCTGCACACTGGGGTTAAGAGCTGAGTGTGTGGGCTCTTCTGAGCCTTGCTGTTACATAGGGATTCAGTTGTCTGAAAAAACGCGTTTATTTCGGGCTGAAAAACACGTTTTGAAAAGTGTGTTGTTACTGCCCCATAACTTACATGGGGTTGACCAAACTTGCAGAAACCTGTTTATTTCTGCTGAAAAACACGTTTTGACCCTTTCTGCACACTGGGGTTAAGAGCTGAGTGTGTGGGCTCTTCTGAACCTTGCTGTTACATGGGGATTCAGTTGTCTGAAAAAACGCGTTTATTTCGGGCTGAAAAACACGTTTTGAAAAGTGTGTTGTTACTGCCCCATAACTTACATAGGGTTGACCAAACTTGCAGAAACATGTTTATTTCAGCTGAAAAACACGTTTTGACCCTTTCTGCACACTGGGGTTAAGAGCTGAGTGTGTGGGCTCTTCTGAGCCTTGCTGTTACATAGGGATTCAGTTGTCTGAAAAAACGCGTTTATTTCGGGCTGAAAAACACGTTTTGAAAAGTGTGCTGTTACTGCCCCATAACTTACATGGGGTTGACCAAACTTGCAGAAACATGTTTATTTCTGCTGAAAAACACGTTTTGACCCTTTCTGCACACTGGGGTTAAGAGCTGAGTGTGTGGGCTCTTCTGAACCTTGCTGTTACATGGGGATTCAGTTGTCTGAAAAAACGCGTTTATTTCGGGCTGAAAAACACGTTTTGAAAAGTGTGCTGTTACTGTCCCATAACTTACATGGGGTTGACCAAACTTGCAGAAACATGTTTATTTCTGCTGAAAAACACGTTTTGACCCTTTCTGCACACTGGGGTTAAGAGCTGAGTGTGTGGGCTCTTCTGAACCTTGCTGTTACATGGGGATTCAGTTGTCTGAAAAAACGCGTTTATTTCGGGCTGAAAAACACGTTTTGAAAAGTGTGCTGTTACTGTCCCATAACTTACATGGGGTTGACCAAACTTGCAGAAACATGTTTATTTCTGCTGAAAAACACGTTTTGACCCTTTCTGCACACTGGGGTTAAGATCTGAGTGTGTGGGCTCTTCTGAACCTTGCTGTTACATGGGGATTCAGTTGTCTGAAAAAACGCGTTTATTTCGGGCTGAAAAACACGTTTTGAAAAGTGTGTTGTTACTGCCCCATAACTTACATGGGGTTGACCAAACTTGCAGAAACATGTTTATTTCTGCTGAAAAACACGTTTTGACCCTTTCTGCACACTGGGGTTAAGAGCTGAGTGTGTGGGCTCTTCTGAACCTTGCTGTTACATGGGGATTCAGTTGTCTGAAAAAACGCGTTTATTTCGGGCTGAAAAACACGTTTTGAAAAGTGTGTTGTTACTGCCCCATAACTTACATAGGGTTGACCAAACTTGCAGAAACATGTTTATTTCTGCTGAAAAACACGTTTTGACCCTTTCTGCACACTGGGGTTAAGAGCTGAGTGTGTGGGCTCTTCTGAACCTTGCTGTTACATGGGGATTCAGTTGTCTGAAAAAACGCGTTTATTTCGGGCTGAAAAACACGTTTTGAAAAGTGTGCTGTTACTGTCCCATAACTTACATGGGGTTGACCAAACTTGCAGAAACATGTTTATTTCTGCTGAAAAACACGTTTTGACCCTTTCTGCACACTGGGGTTAAGAGCTGAGTGTGTGGGCTCTTCTGAACCTTGCTGTTACATGGGGATTCAGTTGTCTGAAAAAACGCGTTTATTTCGGGCTGAAAAACACGTTTTGAAAAGTGTGCTGTTACTGTCCCATAACTTACATGGGGTTGACCAAACTTGCAGAAACATGTTTATTTCTGCTGAAAAACACGTTTTGACCCTTTCTGCACACTGGGGTTAAGAGCTGAGTGTGTGGGCTCTTCTGAACCTTGCTGTTACATGGGGATTCAGTTGTCTGAAAAAACGCGTTTATTTCGGGCTGAAAAACACGTTTTGAAAAGTGTGCTGTTACTGTCCCATAACTGACATGGGGTTGACCAAACTTGCAGAAACATGTTTATTTCTGCTGAAAAACACGTTTTGACCCTTTCTGCACACTGGGGTTAAGAGCTGAGTGTGTGGGCTCTTCTGAACCTTGCTGTTACATGGGGATTCAGTTGTCTGAAAAAACGCGTTTATTTCGGGCTGAAAAACACGTTTTGAAAAGTGTGCTGTTACTGTCCCATAACTTACATGGGGTTGACCAAACTTGCAGAAACATGTTTATTTCTGCTGAAAAACACGTTTTGACCCTTTCTGCACACTGGGGTTAAGAGCTGAGTGTGTGGGCTCTTCTGAGCCTTGCTGTTACATGGGGATTCAGTTGTCTGAAAAAACGTGTTTATTTCGGGCTGAAAAACACGTTTTGAAAAGTGTGTTGTTTCTGCCCCATAACTTACATGGGGTTGACCAAACTTTCAGAAACATGTTTATTTCTGCTGAAAAACACGTTTTGACCCTTTCTGCACACTGGGGTTAAGAGCTGAGTGTGTGGGCTCTTCTTAGCCTTGCTGTTACATGGGGATTCAGTTGTCTGAAAAAACGCGTTTATTTCGGGCTGAAAAACACGTTTTGAAAAGTGTGCTGTTACTGCCCCATAACTTACATGGGGTTGACCAAACTTGCAGAAACATGTTTATTTCTGCTGAAAAACACGTTTTGACCCTTTCTGCACACTGGGGTTAAGATCTGAGTGTGTGGGCTCTTCTGAACCTTGCTGTTACATGGGGATTCAGTTGTCTGAAAAAACGCGTTTATTTCGGGCTGAAAAACACGTTTTGAAAAGTGTGTTGTTACTGCCCCATAACTTACATGGGGTTGACCAAACTTGCAGAAACATGTTTATTTCTGCTGAAAAACACGTTTTGACCCTTTCTGCACACTGGGGTTAAGAGCTGAGTGTGTGGGCTCTTCTGAACCTTGCTGTTACATGGGGATTCAGTTGTCTGAAAAAACGCGTTTATTTCGGGCTGAAAAACACGTTTTGAAAAGTGTGTTGTTACTGCCCCATAACTTACATGGGGTTGACCAAACTTGCAGAAACATGTTTATTTCTGCTGAAAAACACGTTTTGACCCTTTCTGCACACTGGGGTTAAGAGGTGAGTGTGTGGGCTCTTCTGAGCCTTGCTGTTACATGGGGATTCAGTTGTCTGAAAAAACGCGTTTATTTCGGGCTGAAAAACACGTTTTGAAAAGTGTGTTGTTACTGCCCCATAACTTACATGGGGTTGACCAAACTTGCAGAAACATGTTTATTTCTGCTGAAAAACACGTTTTGACCCTTTCTGCACACTGGGGTTAAGAGCTGAGTGTGTGGGCTCTTCTGAGCCTTGCTGTTACATGGGGATTCAGTTGTCTGAAAAAACGCGTTTATTTCGGGCTGAAAAACACGTTTTGAAAAGTGTGTTGTTACTGCCCCATAACTTACATAGGGTTGACCAAACTTGCAGAAACATGTTTATTTCTGCTGAAAAACACGTTTTGACCCTTTCTGCACACTGGGGTTAAGAGCTGAGTGTGTGGGCTCTTCTGAACCTTGCTGTTACATGGGGATTCAGTTGTCTGAAAAAACGCGTTTATTTCGGGCTGAAAAACACGTTTTGAAAAGTGTGTTGTTACTGCCCCATAACTTACATAGGGTTGACCAAACTTGCAGAAACATGTTTATTTCTGCTGAAAAACACGTTTTGACCCTTTCTGCACACTGGGGTTAAGAGCTGAGTGTGTGGGCTCTTCTGAACCTTGCTGTTACATGGGGATTCAGTTGTCTGAAAAAACGCGTTTATTTCGGGCTGAAAAACACGTTTTGAAAAGTGTGCTGTTACTGTCCCATAACTTACATGGGGTTGACCAAACTTGCAGAAACATGTTTATTTCTGCTGAAAAACACGTTTTGACCCTTTCTGCACACTGGGGTTAAGAGCTGAGTGTGTGGGCTCTTCTGAGCCTTGCTGTTACATGGGGATTCAGTTGTCTGAAAAAACGCGTTTATTTCGGGCTGAAAAACACGTTTTGAAAAGTGTGCTGTTACTGCCCCATAACTTACATGGGGTTGACCAAACTTGCAGAAACATGTTTATTTCTGCTGAAAAACACGTTTTGACCCTTTCTGCACACTGGGGTTAAGAGCTGAGTGTGTGGGCTCTTCTGAGCCTTGCTGTTACATAGGGATTCAGTTGTCTGAAAAAACGCGTTTATTTCGGGCTGAAAAACACGTTTTGAAAAGTGTATTGTTACTGCCCCATAACTTACATGGGGTTGACCAAACTTGCAGAAACCTGTTTATTTCTGCTGAAAAACACGTTTTGACCCTTTCTGCACACTGGGGTTAAGAGCTGAGTGTGTGGGCTCTTCTGAACCTTGCTGTTACATGGGGATTCAGTTGTCTGAAAAAACGCGTTTATTTCGGGCTGAAAAACACGTTTTGAAAAGTGTGTTGTTACTGCCCCATAACTTACATAGGGTTGACCAAACTTGCAGAAACATGTTTATTTCAGCTGAAAAACACGTTTTGACCCTTTCTGCACACTGGGGTTAAGAGCTGAGTGTGTGGGCTCTTCTGAACCTTGCTGTTACATGGGGATTCAGTTGTCTGAAAAAACGCGTTTATTTCGGGCTGAAAAACACGTTTTGAAAAGTGTGTTGTTACTGCCCCATAACTTACATGGGGTTGACCAAACTTGCAGAAACATGTTTATTTCTGCTGAAAAACACGTTTTGACCCTTTCTGCACACTGGGGTTAAGAGGTGAGTGTGTGGGCTCTTCTGAGCCTTGCTGTTACATGGGGATTCAGTTGTCTGAAAAAACGCGTTTATTTCGGGCTGAAAAACACGTTTTGAAAAGTGTGTTGTTACTGCCCCATAACTTACATGGGGTTGACCAAACTTGCAGAAACATGTTTATTTCTGCTGAAAAACACGTTTTGACCCTTTCTGCACACTGGGGTTAAGAGCTGAGTGTGTGGGCTCTTCTGAGCCTTGCTGTTACATAGGGATTCAGTTGTCTGAAAAAACGCGTTTATTTTGGGCTGAAAAACACGTTTTGAAAAGTGTGTTGTTACTGCCCCATAACTTACATGGGGTTGACCAAACTTGCAGAAACATGTTTATTTCTGCTGAAAAACACGTTTTGACCCTTTCTGCACACTGGGGTTAAGATCTGAGTGTGTGGGCTCTTCTGAACCTTGCTGTTACATGGGGATTCAGTTGTCTGAAAAAACGCGTTTATTTCGGGCTGAAAAACACGTTTTGAAAAGTGTGTTGTTACTGCCCCATAACTTACATGGGGTTGACCAAACTTGCAGAAACATGTTTATTTCTGCTGAAAAACACGTTTTGACCCTTTCTGCACACTGGGGTTAAGAGCTGAGTGTGTGGGCTCTTCTGAACCTTGCTGTTACATGGGGATTCAGTTGTCTGAAAAAACGCGTTTATTTCGGGCTGAAAAACACGTTTTGAAAAGTGTGTTGTTACTGCCCCATAACTTACATGGGGTTGACCAAACTTGCAGAAACATGTTTATTTCTGCTGAAAAACACGTTTTGACCCTTTCTGCACACTGGGGTTAACAGCTGAGTGTGTGGGCTCTTCTGAACCTTGCTGTTACATGGGGATTCAGTTGTCTGAAAAAACGCGTTTATTTCGGGCTGAAAAACACGTTTTGAAAAGTGTGTTGTTACTGCCCCATAACTTACATAGGGTTGACCAAACTTGCAGAAACATGTTTATTTCTGCTGAAAAACACGTTTTGACCCTTTCTGCACACTGGGGTTAAGAGCTGAGTGTGTGGGCTCTTCTGAACCTTGCTGTTACATGGGGATTCAGTTGTCTGAAAAAACGCGTTTATTTCGGGCTGAAAAACACGTTTTGAAAAGTGTGCTGTTACTGCCCCATAACTTACATGGGGTTGACCAAACTTGCAGAAACATGTTTATTTCTGCTGAAAAACACGTTTTGACCCTTTCTGCACACTGGGGTTAAGATCTGAGTGTGTGGGCTCTTCTGAACCTTGCTGTTACATGGGGATTCAGTTGTCTGAAAAAACGCGTTTATTTCGGGCTGAAAAACACGTTTTGAAAAGTGTGTTGTTACTGCCTCATAACTTACATGGGGTTGACCAAACTTGCAGAAACATGTTTATTTCTGCTGAAAAACACGTTTTGACCCTTTCTGCACACTGGGGTTAAGAGCTGAGTGTGTGGGCTCTTCTGAACCTTGCTGTTACATGGGGATTCAGTTGTCTGAAAAAACGCGTTTATTTCGGGCTGAAAAACACGTTTTGAAAAGTGTGTTGTTACTGCCCCATAACTTACATGGGGTTGACCAAACTTGCAGAAACATGTTTATTTCTGCTGAAAAACACGTTTTGACCCTTTCTGCACACTGGGGTTAAGAGGTGAGTGTGTGGGCTCTTCTGAGCCTTGCTGTTACATGGGGATTCAGTTGTCTGAAAAAACGCGTTTATTTCGGGCTGAAAAACACGTTTTGAAAAGTGTGTTGTTACTGCCCCATAACTTACATGGGGTTGACCAAACTTGCAGAAACATGTTTATTTCTGCTGAAAAACACGTTTTGACCCTTTCTGCACACTGGGGTTAAGAGCTGAGTGTGTGGGCTCTTCTGAACCTTGCTGTTACATGGGGATTCAGTTGTCTGAAAAAACGCGTTTATTTCGGGCTGAAAAACACGTTTTGAAAAGTGTGTTGTTACTGCCCCATAACTTACATAGGGTTGACCAAACTTGCAGAAACATGTTTATTTCTGCTGAAAAACACGTTTTGACCCTTTCTGCACACTGGGGTTAAGAGCTGAGTGTGTGGGCTCTTCTGAACCTTGCTGTTACATGGGGATTCAGTTGTCTGAAAAAACGCGTTTATTTCGGGCTGAAAAACACGTTTTGAAAAGTGTGTTGTTACTGCCCCATAACTTACATAGGGTTGACCAAACTTGCAGAAACATGTTTATTTCTGCTGAAAAACACGTTTTGACCCTTTCTGCACACTGGGGTTAAGAGCTGAGTGTGTGGGCTCTTCTGAGTCTTGCTGTTACATAGGGATTCAGTTGTCTGAAAAAACGCGTTTATTTCGGGCTGAAAAACACGTTTTGAAAAGTGTGCTGTTACTGCCCCATAACTTACATGGGGTTGACCAAACTTGCAGAAACATGTTTATTTCTGCTGAAAAACACGTTTTGACCCTTTCTGCACACTGGGGTTAAGAGCTGAGTGTGTGGGCTCTTCTGAACCTTGCTGTTACATGGGGATTCAGTTGTCTGAAAAAACGCGTTTATTTCGGGCTGAAAAACACGTTTTGAAAAGTGTGCTGCTACTGTCCCATAACTTACATGGGGTTGACCAAACTTGCAGAAACATGTTTATTTCTGCTGAAAAACACGTTTTGACCCTTTCTGCACACTGGGGTTAAGAGCTGAGTGTGTGGGCTCTTCTGAACCTTGCTGTTACATGGGGATTCAGTTGTCTGAAAAAACGCGTTTATTTCGGGCTGAAAAACACGTTTTGAAAAGTGTGCTGTTACTGTCCCATAACTTACATGGGGTTGACCAAACTTGCAGAAACATGTTTATTTCTGCTGAAAAACACGTTTTGACCCTTTCTGCACACTGGGGTTAAGAGCTGAGTGTGTGGGCTCTTCTGAGCCTTGCTGTTACATGGGGATTCAGTTGTCTGAAAAAACGTGTTTATTTCGGGCTGAAAAACACGTTTTGAAAAGTGTGTTGTTACTGCCCCATAACTTACATGGGGTTGACCAAACTTTCAGAAACATGTTTATTTCTGCTGAAAAACACGTTTTGACCCTTTCTGCACACTGGGGTTAAGAGCTGAGTGTGTGGGCTCTTCTTAGCCTTGCTGTTACATGGGGATTCAGTTGTCTGAAAAAACGCGTTTATTTCGGGCTGAAAAACACGTTTTGAAAAGTGTGCTGTTACTGCCCCATAACTTACATGGGGTTGACCAAACTTGCAGAAACATGTTTATTTCTGCTGAAAAACACGTTTTGACCCTTTCTGCACACTGGGCTTAAGATCTGAGTGTGTGGGCTCTTCTGAACCTTGCTGTTACATGGGGATTCAGTTGTCTGAAAAAACGCGTTTATTTCGGGCTGAAAAACACGTTTTGAAAAGTGTGTTGTTACTGCCCCATAACTTACATGGGGTTGACCAAACTTGCAGAAACATGTTTATTTCTGCTGAAAAACACGTTTTGACCCTTTCTGCACACTGGGGTTAAGAGCTGAGTGTGTGGGCTCTTCTGAACCTTGCTGTTACATGGGGATTCAGTTGTCTGAAAAAACGCGTTTATTTCGGGCTGAAAAACACGTTTTGAAAAGTGTGTTGTTACTGCCCCATAACTTACATGGGGTTGACCAAACTTGCAGAAACATGTTTATTTCTGCTGAAAAACACGTTTTGACCCTTTCTGCACACTGGGGTTAAGAGGTGAGTGTGTGGGCTCTTCTGAGCCTTGCTGTTACATGGGGATTCAGTTGTCTGAAAAAACGCGTTTATTTCGGGCTGAAAAACACGTTTTGAAAAGTGTGTTGTTACTGCCCCATAACTTACATGGGGTTGACCAAACTTGCAGAAACATGTTTATTTCTGCTGAAAAACACGTTTTGACCCTTTCTGCACACTGGGGTTAAGAGCTGAGTGTGTGGGCTCTTCTGAACCTTGCTGTTACATGGGGATTCAGTTGTCTGAAAAAACGCGTTTATTTCGGGCTGAAAAACACGTTTTGAAAAGTGTGTTGTTACTGCCCCATAACTTACATAGGGTTGACCAAACTTGCAGAAACATGTTTATTTCTGCTGAAAAACACGTTTTGACCCTTTCTGCACACTGGGGTTAAGAGGTGAGTGTGTGGGCTCTTCTGAGCCTTGCTGTTACATGGGGATTCAGTTGTCTGAAAAAACGCGTTTATTTCGGGCTGAAAAACACGTTTTGAAAAGTGTGTTGTTACTGCCCCATAACTTACATGGGGTTGACCAAACTTGCAGAAACATGTTTATTTCTGCTGAAAAACACGTTTTGACCCTTTCTGCACACTGGGGTTAAGAGCTGAGTGTGTGGGCTCTTCTGAACCTTGCTGTTACATGGGGATTCAGTTGTCTGAAAAAACGCGTTTATTTCGGGCTGAAAAACACGTTTTGAAAAGTGTGTTGTTACTGCCCCATAACTTACATAGGGTTGACCAAACTTGCAGAAACATGTTTATTTCTGCTGAAAAACACGTTTTGACCCTTTCTGCACACTGGGGTTAAGAGCTGAGTGTGTGGGCTCTTCTGAACCTTGCTGTTACATGGGGATTCAGTTGTCTGAAAAAACGCGTTTATTTCGGGCTGAAAAACACGTTTTGAAAAGTGTGTTGTTACTGCCCCATAACTTACATAGGGTTGACCAAACTTGCAGAAACATGTTTATTTCTGCTGAAAAACACGTTTTGACCCTTTCTGCACACTGGGGTTAAGAGCTGAGTGTGTGGGCTCTTCTGAACCTTGCTGTTACATGGGGATTCAGTTGTCTGAAAAAACGCGTTTATTTCGGGCTGAAAAACACGTTTTGAAAAGTGTGCTGTTACTGTCCCATAACTTACATGGGGTTGACCAAACTTGCAGAAACATGTTTATTTCTGCTGAAAAACACGTTTTGACCCTTTCTGCACACTGGGGTTAAGAGCTGAGTGTGTGGGCTCTTCTGAGCCTTGCTGTTACATGGGGATTCAGTTGTCTGAAAAAACGCGTTTATTTCGGGCTGAAAAACACGTTTTGAAAAGTGTGCTGTTACTGCCCCATAACTTACATGGGGTTGACCAAACTTGCAGAAACATGTTTATTTCTGCTGAAAAACACGTTTTGACCCTTTCTGCACACTGGGGTTAAGAGCTGAGTGTGTGGGCTCTTCTGAGCCTTGCTGTTACATAGGGATTCAGTTGTCTGAAAAAACGCGTTTATTTCGGGCTGAAAAACACGTTTTGAAAAGTGTGTTGTTACTGCCCCATAACTTACATGGGGTTGACCAAACTTGCAGAAACCTGTTTATTTCTGCTGAAAAACACGTTTTGACCCTTTCTGCACACTGGGGTTAAGAGCTGAGTGTGTGGGCTCTTCTGAACCTTGCTGTTACATGGGGATTCAGTTGTCTGAAAAAACGCGTTTATTTCGGGCTGAAAAACACGTTTTGAAAAGTGTGTTGTTACTGCCCCATAACTTACATAGGGTTGACCAAACTTGCAGAAACATGTTTATTTCAGCTGAAAAACACGTTTTGACCCTTTCTGCACACTGGGGTTAAGAGCTGAGTGTGTGGGCTCTTCTGAGCCTTGCTGTTACATAGGGATTCAGTTGTCTGAAAAAACGCGTTTATTTCGGGCTGAAAAACACGTTTTGAAAAGTGTGCTGTTACTGCCCCATAACTTACATGGGGTTGACCAAACTTGCAGAAACATGTTTATTTCTGCTGAAAAACACGTTTTGACCCTTTCTGCACACTGGGGTTAAGAGCTGAGTGTGTGGGCTCTTCTGAACCTTGCTGTTACATGGGGATTCAGTTGTCTGAAAAAACGCGTTTATTTCGGGCTGAAAAACACGTTTTGAAAAGTGTGCTGTTACTGTCCCATAACTTACATGGGGTTGACCAAACTTGCAGAAACATGTTTATTTCTGCTGAAAAACACGTTTTGACCCTTTCTGCACACTGGGGTTAAGATCTGAGTGTGTGGGCTCTTCTGAACCTTGCTGTTACATGGGGATTCAGTTGTCTGAAAAAACGCGTTTATTTCGGGCTGAAAAACACGTTTTGAAAAGTGTGTTGTTACTGCCCCATAACTTACATGGGGTTGACCAAACTTGCAGAAACATGTTTATTTCTGCTGAAAAACACGTTTTGACCCTTTCTGCACACTGGGGTTAAGAGCTGAGTGTGTGGGCTCTTCTGAACCTTGCTGTTACATGGGGATTCAGTTGTCTGAAAAAACGCGTTTATTTCGGGCTGAAAAACACGTTTTGAAAAGTGTGTTGTTACTGCCCCATAACTTACATAGGGTTGACCAAACTTGCAGAAACATGTTTATTTCTGCTGAAAAACACGTTTTGACCCTTTCTGCACACTGGGGTTAAGAGCTGAGTGTGTGGGCTCTTCTGAACCTTGCTGTTACATGGGGATTCAGTTGTCTGAAAAAACGCGTTTATTTCGGGCTGAAAAACACGTTTTGAAAAGTGTGCTGTTACTGTCCCATAACTTACATGGGGTTGACCAAACTTGCAGAAACATGTTTATTTCTGCTGAAAAACACGTTTTGACCCTTTCTGCACACTGGGGTTAAGAGCTGAGTGTGTGGGCTCTTCTGAACCTTGCTGTTACATGGGGATTCAGTTGTCTGAAAAAACGCGTTTATTTCGGGCTGAAAAACACGTTTTGAAAAGTGTGCTGTTACTGTCCCATAACTTACATGGGGTTGACCAAACTTGCAGAAACATGTTTATTTCTGCTGAAAAACACGTTTTGACCCTTTCTGCACACTGGGGTTAAGAGCTGAGTGTGTGGGCTCTTCTGAACCTTGCTGTTACATGGGGATTCAGTTGTCTGAAAAAACGCGTTTATTTCGGGCTGAAAAACACGTTTTGAAAAGTGTGCTGTTACTGTCCCATAACTGACATGGGGTTGACCAAACTTGCAGAAACATGTTTATTTCTGCTGAAAAACACGTTTTGACCCTTTCTGCACACTGGGGTTAAGAGCTGAGTGTGTGGGCTCTTCTGAACCTTGCTGTTACATGGGGATTCAGTTGTCTGAAAAAACGCGTTTATTTCGGGCTGAAAAACACGTTTTGAAAAGTGTGCTGTTACTGTCCCATAACTTACATGGGGTTGACCAAACTTGCAGAAACATGTTTATTTCTGCTGAAAAACACGTTTTGACCCTTTCTGCACACTGGGGTTAAGAGCTGAGTGTGTGGGCTCTTCTGAGCCTTGCTGTTACATGGGGATTCAGTTGTCTGAAAAAACGTGTTTATTTCGGGCTGAAAAACACGTTTTGAAAAGTGTGTTGTTTCTGCCCCATAACTTACATGGGGTTGACCAAACTTTCAGAAACATGTTTATTTCTGCTGAAAAACACGTTTTGACCCTTTCTGCACACTGGGGTTAAGAGCTGAGTGTGTGGGCTCTTCTTAGCCTTGCTGTTACATGGGGATTCAGTTGTCTGAAAAAACGCGTTTATTTCGGGCTGAAAAACACGTTTTGAAAAGTGTGCTGTTACTGCCCCATAACTTACATGGGGTTGACCAAACTTGCAGAAACATGTTTATTTCTGCTGAAAAACACGTTTTGACCCTTTCTGCACACTGGGGTTAAGATCTGAGTGTGTGGGCTCTTCTGAACCTTGCTGTTACATGGGGATTCAGTTGTCTGAAAAAACGCGTTTATTTCGGGCTGAAAAACACGTTTTGAAAAGTGTGTTGTTACTGCCCCATAACTTACATGGGGTTGACCAAACTTGCAGAAACATGTTTATTTCTGCTGAAAAACACGTTTTGACCCTTTCTGCACACTGGGGTTAAGAGCTGAGTGTGTGGGCTCTTCTGAACCTTGCTGTTACATGGGGATTCAGTTGTCTGAAAAAACGCGTTTATTTCGGGCTGAAAAACACGTTTTGAAAAGTGTGTTGTTACTGCCCCATAACTTACATGGGGTTGACCAAACTTGCAGAAACATGTTTATTTCTGCTGAAAAACACGTTTTGACCCTTTCTGCACACTGGGGTTAAGAGGTGAGTGTGTGGGCTCTTCTGAGCCTTGCTGTTACATGGGGATTCAGTTGTCTGAAAAAACGCGTTTATTTCGGGCTGAAAAACACGTTTTGAAAAGTGTGTTGTTACTGCCCCATAACTTACATGGGGTTGACCAAACTTGCAGAAACATGTTTATTTCTGCTGAAAAACACGTTTTGACCCTTTCTGCACACTGGGGTTAAGAGCTGAGTGTGTGGGCTCTTCTGAGCCTTGCTGTTACATGGGGATTCAGTTGTCTGAAAAAACGCGTTTATTTCGGGCTGAAAAACACGTTTTGAAAAGTGTGTTGTTACTGCCCCATAACTTACATAGGGTTGACCAAACTTGCAGAAACATGTTTATTTCTGCTGAAAAACACGTTTTGACCCTTTCTGCACACTGGGGTTAAGAGCTGAGTGTGTGGGCTCTTCTGAACCTTGCTGTTACATGGGGATTCAGTTGTCTGAAAAAACGCGTTTATTTCGGGCTGAAAAACACGTTTTGAAAAGTGTGTTGTTACTGCCCCATAACTTACATAGGGTTGACCAAACTTGCAGAAACATGTTTATTTCTGCTGAAAAACACGTTTTGACCCTTTCTGCACACTGGGGTTAAGAGCTGAGTGTGTGGGCTCTTCTGAACCTTGCTGTTACATGGGGATTCAGTTGTCTGAAAAAACGCGTTTATTTCGGGCTGAAAAACACGTTTTGAAAAGTGTGCTGTTACTGTCCCATAACTTACATGGGGTTGACCAAACTTGCAGAAACATGTTTATTTCTGCTGAAAAACACGTTTTGACCCTTTCTGCACACTGGGGTTAAGAGCTGAGTGTGTGGGCTCTTCTGAGCCTTGCTGTTACATGGGGATTCAGTTGTCTGAAAAAACGCGTTTATTTCGGGCTGAAAAACACGTTTTGAAAAGTGTGCTGTTACTGCCCCATAACTTACATGGGGTTGACCAAACTTGCAGAAACATGTTTATTTCTGCTGAAAAACACGTTTTGACCCTTTCTGCACACTGGGGTTAAGAGCTGAGTGTGTGGGCTCTTCTGAGCCTTGCTGTTACATAGGGATTCAGTTGTCTGAAAAAACGCGTTTATTTCGGGCTGAAAAACACGTTTTGAAAAGTGTATTGTTACTGCCCCATAACTTACATGGGGTTGACCAAACTTGCAGAAACCTGTTTATTTCTGCTGAAAAACACGTTTTGACCCTTTCTGCACACTGGGGTTAAGAGCTGAGTGTGTGGGCTCTTCTGAACCTTGCTGTTACATGGGGATTCAGTTGTCTGAAAAAACGCGTTTATTTCGGGCTGAAAAACACGTTTTGAAAAGTGTGTTGTTACTGCCCCATAACTTACATAGGGTTGACCAAACTTGCAGAAACATGTTTATTTCAGCTGAAAAACACGTTTTGACCCTTTCTGCACACTGGGGTTAAGAGCTGAGTGTGTGGGCTCTTCTGAACCTTGCTGTTACATGGGGATTCAGTTGTCTGAAAAAACGCGTTTATTTCGGGCTGAAAAACACGTTTTGAAAAGTGTGTTGTTACTGCCCCATAACTTACATGGGGTTGACCAAACTTGCAGAAACATGTTTATTTCTGCTGAAAAACACGTTTTGACCCTTTCTGCACACTGGGGTTAAGAGGTGAGTGTGTGGGCTCTTCTGAGCCTTGCTGTTACATGGGGATTCAGTTGTCTGAAAAAACGCGTTTATTTCGGGCTGAAAAACACGTTTTGAAAAGTGTGTTGTTACTGCCCCATAACTTACATGGGGTTGACCAAACTTGCAGAAACATGTTTATTTCTGCTGAAAAACACGTTTTGACCCTTTCTGCACACTGGGGTTAAGAGCTGAGTGTGTGGGCTCTTCTGAGCCTTGCTGTTACATAGGGATTCAGTTGTCTGAAAAAACGCGTTTATTTTGGGCTGAAAAACACGTTTTGAAAAGTGTGTTGTTACTGCCCCATAACTTACATGGGGTTGACCAAACTTGCAGAAACATGTTTATTTCTGCTGAAAAACACGTTTTGACCCTTTCTGCACACTGGGGTTAAGATCTGAGTGTGTGGGCTCTTCTGAACCTTGCTGTTACATGGGGATTCAGTTGTCTGAAAAAACGCGTTTATTTCGGGCTGAAAAACACGTTTTGAAAAGTGTGTTGTTACTGCCCCATAACTTACATGGGGTTGACCAAACTTGCAGAAACATGTTTATTTCTGCTGAAAAACACGTTTTGACCCTTTCTGCACACTGGGGTTAAGAGCTGAGTGTGTGGGCTCTTCTGAACCTTGCTGTTACATGGGGATTCAGTTGTCTGAAAAAACGCGTTTATTTCGGGCTGAAAAACACGTTTTGAAAAGTGTGTTGTTACTGCCCCATAACTTACATGGGGTTGACCAAACTTGCAGAAACATGTTTATTTCTGCTGAAAAACACGTTTTGACCCTTTCTGCACACTGGGGTTAACAGCTGAGTGTGTGGGCTCTTCTGAACCTTGCTGTTACATGGGGATTCAGTTGTCTGAAAAAACGCGTTTATTTCGGGCTGAAAAACACGTTTTGAAAAGTGTGTTGTTACTGCCCCATAACTTACATAGGGTTGACCAAACTTGCAGAAACATGTTTATTTCTGCTGAAAAACACGTTTTGACCCTTTCTGCACACTGGGGTTAAGAGCTGAGTGTGTGGGCTCTTCTGAACCTTGCTGTTACATGGGGATTCAGTTGTCTGAAAAAACGCGTTTATTTCGGGCTGAAAAACACGTTTTGAAAAGTGTGCTGTTACTGTCCCATAACTTACATGGGGTTGACCAAACTTGCAGAAACATGTTTATTTCTGCTGAAAAACACGTTTTGACCCTTTCTGCACACTGGGGTTAAGAGCTGAGTGTGTGGGCTCTTCTGAACCTTGCTGTTACATGGGGATTCAGTTGTCTGAAAAAACGCGTTTATTTCGGGCTGAAAAACACGTTTTGAAAAGTGTGCTGTTACTGCCCCATAACTTACATGGGGTTGACCAAACTTGCAGAAACATGTTTATTTCTGCTGAAAAACACGTTTTGACCCTTTCTGCACACTGGGGTTAAGATCTGAGTGTGTGGGCTCTTCTGAACCTTGCTGTTACATGGGGATTCAGTTGTCTGAAAAAACGCGTTTATTTCGGGCTGAAAAACACGTTTTGAAAAGTGTGTTGTTACTGCCCCATAACTTACATGGGGTTGACCAAACTTGCAGAAACATGTTTATTTCTGCTGAAAAACACGTTTTGACCCTTTCTGCACACTGGGGTTAAGAGCTGAGTGTGTGGGCTCTTCTGAACCTTGCTGTTACATGGGGATTCAGTTGTCTGAAAAAACGCGTTTATTTCGGGCTGAAAAACACGTTTTGAAAAGTGTGTTGTTACTGCCCCATAACTTACATGGGGTTGACCAAACTTGCAGAAACATGTTTATTTCTGCTGAAAAACACGTTTTGACCCTTTCTGCACACTGGGGTTAAGAGGTGAGTGTGTGGGCTCTTCTGAGCCTTGCTGTTACATGGGGATTCAGTTGTCTGAAAAAACGCGTTTATTTCGGGCTGAAAAACACGTTTTGAAAAGTGTGTTGTTACTGCCCCATAACTTACATGGGGTTGACCAAACTTGCAGAAACATGTTTATTTCTGCTGAAAAACACGTTTTGACCCTTTCTGCACACTGGGGTTAAGAGCTGAGTGTGTGGGCTCTTCTGAACCTTGCTGTTACATGGGGATTCAGTTGTCTGAAAAAACGCGTTTATTTCGGGCTGAAAAACACGTTTTGAAAAGTGTGTTGTTACTGCCCCATAACTTACATAGGGTTGACCAAACTTGCAGAAACATGTTTATTTCTGCTGAAAAACACGTTTTGACCCTTTCTGCACACTGGGGTTAAGAGCTGAGTGTGTGGGCTCTTCTGAACCTTGCTGTTACATGGGGATTCAGTTGTCTGAAAAAACGCGTTTATTTCGGGCTGAAAAACACGTTTTGAAAAGTGTGTTGTTACTGCCCCATAACTTACATAGGGTTGACCAAACTTGCAGAAACATGTTTATTTCTGCTGAAAAACACGTTTTGACCCTTTCTGCACACTGGGGTTAAGAGCTGAGTGTGTGGGCTCTTCTGAGTCTTGCTGTTACATAGGGATTCAGTTGTCTGAAAAAACGCGTTTATTTCGGGCTGAAAAACACGTTTTGAAAAGTGTGCTGTTACTGCCCCATAACTTACATGGGGTTGACCAAACTTGCAGAAACATGTTTATTTCTGCTGAAAAACACGTTTTGACCCTTTCTGCACACTGGGGTTAAGAGCTGAGTGTGTGGGCTCTTCTGAACCTTGCTGTTACATGGGGATTCAGTTGTCTGAAAAAACGCGTTTATTTCGGGCTGAAAAACACGTTTTGAAAAGTGTGCTGCTACTGTCCCATAACTTACATGGGGTTGACCAAACTTGCAGAAACATGTTTATTTCTGCTGAAAAACACGTTTTGACCCTTTCTGCACACTGGGGTTAAGAGCTGAGTGTGTGGGCTCTTCTGAACCTTGCTGTTACATGGGGATTCAGTTGTCTGAAAAAACGCGTTTATTTCGGGCTGAAAAACACGTTTTGAAAAGTGTGCTGTTACTGTCCCATAACTTACATGGGGTTGACCAAACTTGCAGAAACATGTTTATTTCTGCTGAAAAACACGTTTTGACCCTTTCTGCACACTGGGGTTAAGAGCTGAGTGTGTGGGCTCTTCTGAGCCTTGCTGTTACATAGGGATTCAGTTGTCTGAAAAAACGCGTTTATTTCGGGCTGAAAAACACGTTTTGAAAAGTGTATTGTTACTGCCCCATAACTTACATGGGGTTGACCAAACTTGCAGAAACCTGTTTATTTCTGCTGAAAAACACGTTTTGACCCTTTCTGCACACTGGGGTTAAGAGCTGAGTGTGTGGGCTCTTCTGAACCTTGCTGTTACATGGGGATTCAGTTGTCTGAAAAAACGCGTTTATTTCGGGCTGAAAAACACGTTTTGAAAAGTGTGTTGTTACTGCCCCATAACTTACATAGGGTTGACCAAACTTGCAGAAACATGTTTATTTCAGCTGAAAAACACGTTTTGACCCTTTCTGCACACTGGGGTTAAGAGCTGAGTGTGTGGGCTCTTCTGAACCTTGCTGTTACATGGGGATTCAGTTGTCTGAAAAAACGCGTTTATTTCGGGCTGAAAAACACGTTTTGAAAAGTGTGTTGTTACTGCCCCATAACTTACATGGGGTTGACCAAACTTGCAGAAACATGTTTATTTCTGCTGAAAAACACGTTTTGACCCTTTCTGCACACTGGGGTTAAGAGGTGAGTGTGTGGGCTCTTCTGAGCCTTGCTGTTACATGGGGATTCAGTTGTCTGAAAAAACGCGTTTATTTCGGGCTGAAAAACACGTTTTGAAAAGTGTGTTGTTACTGCCCCATAACTTACATGGGGTTGACCAAACTTGCAGAAACATGTTTATTTCTGCTGAAAAACACGTTTTGACCCTTTCTGCACACTGGGGTTAAGAGCTGAGTGTGTGGGCTCTTCTGAGCCTTGCTGTTACATAGGGATTCAGTTGTCTGAAAAAACGCGTTTATTTTGGGCTGAAAAACACGTTTTGAAAAGTGTGTTGTTACTGCCCCATAACTTACATGGGGTTGACCAAACTTGCAGAAACATGTTTATTTCTGCTGAAAAACACGTTTTGACCCTTTCTGCACACTGGGGTTAAGATCTGAGTGTGTGGGCTCTTCTGAACCTTGCTGTTACATGGGGATTCAGTTGTCTGAAAAAACGCGTTTATTTCGGGCTGAAAAACACGTTTTGAAAAGTGTGTTGTTACTGCCCCATAACTTACATGGGGTTGACCAAACTTGCAGAAACATGTTTATTTCTGCTGAAAAACACGTTTTGACCCTTTCTGCACACTGGGGTTAAGAGCTGAGTGTGTGGGCTCTTCTGAACCTTGCTGTTACATGGGGATTCAGTTGTCTGAAAAAACGCGTTTATTTCGGGCTGAAAAACACGTTTTGAAAAGTGTGTTGTTACTGCCCCATAACTTACATGGGGTTGACCAAACTTGCAGAAACATGTTTATTTCTGCTGAAAAACACGTTTTGACCCTTTCTGCACACTGGGGTTAACAGCTGAGTGTGTGGGCTCTTCTGAACCTTGCTGTTACATGGGGATTCAGTTGTCTGAAAAAACGCGTTTATTTCGGGCTGAAAAACACGTTTTGAAAAGTGTGTTGTTACTGCCCCATAACTTACATGGGGTTGACCAAACTTGCAGAAACATGTTTATTTCTGCTGAAAAACACGTTTTGACCCTTTCTGCACACTGGGGTTAAGAGCTGAGTGTGTGGGCTCTTCTGAACCTTGCTGTTACATGGGGATTCAGTTGTCTGAAAAAACGCGTTTATTTCGGGCTGAAAAACACGTTTTGAAAAGTGTGTTGTTACTGCCCCATAACTTACATAGGGTTGACCAAACTTGCAGAAACATGTTTATTTCTGCTGAAAAACACGTTTTGACCCTTTCTGCACACTGGGGTTAAGAGCTGAGTGTGTGGGCTCTTCTGAACCTTGCTGTTACATGGGGATTCAGTTGTCTGAAAAAACGCGTTTATTTCGGGCTGAAAAACACGTTTTGAAAAGTGTGCTGTTACTGTCCCATAACTTACATGGGGTTGACCAAACTTGCAGAAACATGTTTATTTCTGCTGAAAAACACGTTTTGACCCTTTCTGCACACTGGGGTTAAGAGCTGAGTGTGTGGGCTCTTCTGAACCTTGCTGTTACATGGGGATTCAGTTGTCTGAAAAAACGCGTTTATTTCGGGCTGAAAAACACGTTTTGAAAAGTGTGCTGTTACTGCCCCATAACTTACATGGGGTTGACCAAACTTGCAGAAACATGTTTATTTCTGCTGAAAAACACGTTTTGACCCTTTCTGCACACTGGGGTTAAGATCTGAGTGTGTGGGCTCTTCTGAACCTTGCTGTTACATGGGGATTCAGTTGTCTGAAAAAACGCGTTTATTTCGGGCTGAAAAACACGTTTTGAAAAGTGTGTTGTTACTGCCCCATAACTTACATGGGGTTGACCAAACTTGCAGAAACATGTTTATTTCTGCTGAAAAACACGTTTTGACCCTTTCTGCACACTGGGGTTAAGAGCTGAGTGTGTGGGCTCTTCTGAACCTTGCTGTTACATGGGGATTCAGTTGTCTGAAAAAACGCGTTTATTTCGGGCTGAAAAACACGTTTTGAAAAGTGTGTTGTTACTGCCCCATAACTTACATGGGGTTGACCAAACTTGCAGAAACATGTTTATTTCTGCTGAAAAACACGTTTTGACCCTTTCTGCACACTGGGGTTAAGAGGTGAGTGTGTGGGCTCTTCTGAGCCTTGCTGTTACATGGGGATTCAGTTGTCTGAAAAAACGCGTTTATTTCGGGCTGAAAAACACGTTTTGAAAAGTGTGTTGTTACTGCCCCATAACTTACATGGGGTTGACCAAACTTGCAGAAACATGTTTATTTCTGCTGAAAAACACGTTTTGACCCTTTCTGCACACTGGGGTTAAGAGCTGAGTGTGTGGGCTCTTCTGAACCTTGCTGTTACATGGGGATTCAGTTGTCTGAAAAAACGCGTTTATTTCGGGCTGAAAAACACGTTTTGAAAAGTGTGTTGTTACTGCCCCATAACTTACATAGGGTTGACCAAACTTGCAGAAACATGTTTATTTCTGCTGAAAAACACGTTTTGACCCTTTCTGCACACTGGGGTTAAGAGCTGAGTGTGTGGGCTCTTCTGAACCTTGCTGTTACATGGGGATTCAGTTGTCTGAAAAAACGCGTTTATTTCGGGCTGAAAAACACGTTTTGAAAAGTGTGTTGTTACTGCCCCATAACTTACATAGGGTTGACCAAACTTGCAGAAACATGTTTATTTCTGCTGAAAAACACGTTTTGACCCTTTCTGCACACTGGGGTTAAGAGCTGAGTGTGTGGGCTCTTCTGAGTCTTGCTGTTACATAGGGATTCAGTTGTCTGAAAAAACGCGTTTATTTCGGGCTGAAAAACACGTTTTGAAAAGTGTGCTGTTACTGCCCCATAACTTACATGGGGTTGACCAAACTTGCAGAAACATGTTTATTTCTGCTGAAAAACACGTTTTGACCCTTTCTGCACACTGGGGTTAAGAGCTGAGTGTGTGGGCTCTTCTGAACCTTGCTGTTACATGGGGATTCAGTTGTCTGAAAAAACGCGTTTATTTCGGGCTGAAAAACACGTTTTGAAAAGTGTGCTGCTACTGTCCCATAACTTACATGGGGTTGACCAAACTTGCAGAAACATGTTTATTTCTGCTGAAAAACACGTTTTGACCCTTTCTGCACACTGGGGTTAAGAGCTGAGTGTGTGGGCTCTTCTGAACCTTGCTGTTACATGGGGATTCAGTTGTCTGAAAAAACGCGTTTATTTCGGGCTGAAAAACACGTTTTGAAAAGTGTGCTGTTACTGTCCCATAACTTACATGGGGTTGACCAAACTTGCAGAAACATGTTTATTTCTGCTGAAAAACACGTTTTGACCCTTTCTGCACACTGGGGTTAAGAGCTGAGTGTGTGGGCTCTTCTGAGCCTTGCTGTTACATGGGGATTCAGTTGTCTGAAAAAACGTGTTTATTTCGGGCTGAAAAACACGTTTTGAAAAGTGTGTTGTTACTGCCCCATAACTTACATGGGGTTGACCAAACTTTCAGAAACATGTTTATTTCTGCTGAAAAACACGTTTTGACCCTTTCTGCACACTGGGGTTAAGAGCTGAGTGTGTGGGCTCTTCTTAGCCTTGCTGTTACATGGGGATTCAGTTGTCTGAAAAAACGCGTTTATTTCGGGCTGAAAAACACGTTTTGAAAAGTGTGCTGTTACTGCCCCATAACTTACATGGGGTTGACCAAACTTGCAGAAACATGTTTATTTCTGCTGAAAAACACGTTTTGACCCTTTCTGCACACTGGGCTTAAGATCTGAGTGTGTGGGCTCTTCTGAACCTTGCTGTTACATGGGGATTCAGTTGTCTGAAAAAACGCGTTTATTTCGGGCTGAAAAACACGTTTTGAAAAGTGTGTTGTTACTGCCCCATAACTTACATGGGGTTGACCAAACTTGCAGAAACATGTTTATTTCTGCTGAAAAACACGTTTTGACCCTTTCTGCACACTGGGGTTAAGAGCTGAGTGTGTGGGCTCTTCTGAACCTTGCTGTTACATGGGGATTCAGTTGTCTGAAAAAACGCGTTTATTTCGGGCTGAAAAACACGTTTTGAAAAGTGTGTTGTTACTGCCCCATAACTTACATGGGGTTGACCAAACTTGCAGAAACATGTTTATTTCTGCTGAAAAACACGTTTTGACCCTTTCTGCACACTGGGGTTAAGAGGTGAGTGTGTGGGCTCTTCTGAGCCTTGCTGTTACATGGGGATTCAGTTGTCTGAAAAAACGCGTTTATTTCGGGCTGAAAAACACGTTTTGAAAAGTGTGTTGTTACTGCCCCATAACTTACATGGGGTTGACCAAACTTGCAGAAACATGTTTATTTCTGCTGAAAAACACGTTTTGACCCTTTCTGCACACTGGGGTTAAGAGCTGAGTGTGTGGGCTCTTCTGAACCTTGCTGTTACATGGGGATTCAGTTGTCTGAAAAAACGCGTTTATTTCGGGCTGAAAAACACGTTTTGAAAAGTGTGTTGTTACTGCCCCATAACTTACATAGGGTTGACCAAACTTGCAGAAACATGTTTATTTCTGCTGAAAAACACGTTTTGACCCTTTCTGCACACTGGGGTTAAGAGCTGAGTGTGTGGGCTCTTCTGAACCTTGCTGTTACATGGGGATTCAGTTGTCTGAAAAAACGCGTTTATTTCGGGCTGAAAAACACGTTTTGAAAAGTGTGTTGTTACTGCCCCATAACTTACATAGGGTTGACCAAACTTGCAGAAACATGTTTATTTCTGCTGAAAAACACGTTTTGACCCTTTCTGCACACTGGGGTTAAGAGCTGAGTGTGTGGGCTCTTCTGAACCTTGCTGTTACATGGGGATTCAGTTGTCTGAAAAAACGCGTTTATTTCGGGCTGAAAAACACGTTTTGAAAAGTGTGCTGTTACTGTCCCATAACTTACATGGGGTTGACCAAACTTGCAGAAACATGTTTATTTCTGCTGAAAAACACGTTTTGACCCTTTCTGCACACTGGGGTTAAGAGCTGAGTGTGTGGGCTCTTCTGAGCCTTGCTGTTACATGGGGATTCAGTTGTCTGAAAAAACGCGTTTATTTCGGGCTGAAAAACACGTTTTGAAAAGTGTGCTGTTACTGCCCCATAACTTACATGGGGTTGACCAAACTTGCAGAAACATGTTTATTTCTGCTGAAAAACACGTTTTGACCCTTTCTGCACACTGGGGTTAAGAGCTGAGTGTGTGGGCTCTTCTGAGCCTTGCTGTTACATAGGGATTCAGTTGTCTGAAAAAACGCGTTTATTTCGGGCTGAAAAACACGTTTTGAAAAGTGTGTTGTTACTGCCCCATAACTTACATGGGGTTGACCAAACTTGCAGAAACCTGTTTATTTCTGCTGAAAAACACGTTTTGACCCTTTCTGCACACTGGGGTTAAGAGCTGAGTGTGTGGGCTCTTCTGAACCTTGCTGTTACATGGGGATTCAGTTGTCTGAAAAAACGCGTTTATTTCGGGCTGAAAAACACGTTTTGAAAAGTGTGTTGTTACTGCCCCATAACTTACATAGGGTTGACCAAACTTGCAGAAACATGTTTATTTCAGCTGAAAAACACGTTTTGACCCTTTCTGCACACTGGGGTTAAGAGCTGAGTGTGTGGGCTCTTCTGAGCCTTGCTGTTACATAGGGATTCAGTTGTCTGAAAAAACGCGTTTATTTCGGGCTGAAAAACACGTTTTGAAAAGTGTGCTGTTACTGCCCCATAACTTACATGGGGTTGACCAAACTTGCAGAAACATGTTTATTTCTGCTGAAAAACACGTTTTGACCCTTTCTGCACACTGGGGTTAAGAGCTGAGTGTGTGGGCTCTTCTGAACCTTGCTGTTACATGGGGATTCAGTTGTCTGAAAAAACGCGTTTATTTCGGGCTGAAAAACACGTTTTGAAAAGTGTGCTGTTACTGTCCCATAACTTACATGGGGTTGACCAAACTTGCAGAAACATGTTTATTTCTGCTGAAAAACACGTTTTGACCCTTTCTGCACACTGGGGTTAAGAGCTGAGTGTGTGGGCTCTTCTGAACCTTGCTGTTACATGGGGATTCAGTTGTCTGAAAAAACGCGTTTATTTCGGGCTGAAAAACACGTTTTGAAAAGTGTGCTGTTACTGTCCCATAACTTACATGGGGTTGACCAAACTTGCAGAAACATGTTTATTTCTGCTGAAAAACACGTTTTGACCCTTTCTGCACACTGGGGTTAAGAGCTGAGTGTGTGGGCTCTTCTGAACCTTGCTGTTACATGGGGATTCAGTTGTCTGAAAAAACGCGTTTATTTCGGGCTGAAAAACACGTTTTGAAAAGTGTGCTGTTACTGTCCCATAACTTACATGGGGTTGACCAAACTTGCAGAAACATGTTTATTTCTGCTGAAAAACACGTTTTGACCCTTTCTGCACACTGGGGTTAAGAGCTGAGTGTGTGGGCTCTTCTGAGCCTTGCTGTTACATGGGGATTCAGTTGTCTGAAAAAACGTGTTTATTTCGGGCTGAAAAACACGTTTTGAAAAGTGTGTTGTTACTGCCCCATAACTTACATGGGGTTGACCAAACTTTCAGAAACATGTTTATTTCTGCTGAAAAACACGTTTTGACCCTTTCTGCACACTGGGGTTAAGAGCTGAGTGTGTGGGCTCTTCTTAGCCTTGCTGTTACATGGGGATTCAGTTGTCTGAAAAAACGCGTTTATTTCGGGCTGAAAAACACGTTTTGAAAAGTGTGCTGTTACTGCCCCATAACTTACATGGGGTTGACCAAACTTGCAGAAACATGTTTATTTCTGCTGAAAAACACGTTTTGACCCTTTCTGCACACTGGGCTTAAGATCTGAGTGTGTGGGCTCTTCTGAACCTTGCTGTTACATGGGGATTCAGTTGTCTGAAAAAACGCGTTTATTTCGGGCTGAAAAACACGTTTTGAAAAGTGTGTTGTTACTGCCCCATAACTTACATGAGGTTGACCAAACTTGCAGAAACATGTTTATTTCTGCTGAAAAACACGTTTTGACCCTTTCTGCACACTGGGGTTAAGAGCTGAGTGTGTGGGCTCTTCTTAGCCTTGCTGTTACATGGGGATTCAGTTGTCTGAAAAAACGCGTTTATTTCGGGCTGAAAAACACGTTTTGAAAAGTGTGCTGTTACTGCCCCATAACTTACATGGGGTTGACCAAACTTGCAGAAACATGTTTATTTCTGCTGAAAAACACGTTTTGACCCTTTCTGCACACTGGGGTTAAGAGCTGAGTGTGTGGGCTCTTCTGAGCCTTGCTGTTACATAGGGATTCAGTTGTCTGAAAAAACGCGTTTATTTCGGGCTGAAAAACACGTTTTGAAAAGTGTGTTGTTACTGCCCCATAACTTACATGGGGTTGACCAAACTTGCAGAAACATGTTTATTTCTGCTGAAAAACACGTTTTGACCCTTTCTGCACACTGGGGTTAAGATCTGAGTGTGTGGGCTCTTCTGAACCTTGCTGTTACATGGGGATTCAGTTGTCTGAAAAAACGCGTTTATTTCGGGCTGAAAAACACGTTTTGAAAAGTGTGTTGTTACTGCCCCATAACTTACATGGGGTTGACCAAACTTGCAGAAACATGTTTATTTCTGCTGAAAAACACGTTTTGACCCTTTCTGCACACTGGGGTTAAGAGCTGAGTGTGTGGGCTCTTCTGAACCTTGCTGTTACATGGGGATTCAGTTGTCTGAAAAAACGCGTTTATTTCGGGCTGAAAAACACGTTTTGAAAAGTGTGTTGTTACTGCCCCATAACTTACATGGGGTTGACCAAACTTGCAGAAACATGTTTATTTCTGCTGAAAAACACGTTTTGACCCTTTCTGCACACTGGGGTTAAGAGGTGAGTGTGTGGGCTCTTCTGAGCCTTGCTGTTACATGGGGATTCAGTTGTCTGAAAAAACGCGTTTATTTCGGGCTGAAAAACACGTTTTGAAAAGTGTGTTGTTACTGCCCCATAACTTACATGGGGTTGACCAAACTTGCAGAAACATGTTTATTTCTGCTGAAAAACACGTTTTGACCCTTTCTGCACACTGGGGTTAACAGCTGAGTGTGTGGGCTCTTCTGAACCTTGCTGTTACATGGGGATTCAGTTGTCTGAAAGAACGCGTTTATTTCGGGCTGAAAAACACGTTTTGAAAAGTGTGTTGTTACTGCCCCATAACTTACATAGGGTTGACCAAACTTGCAGAAACATGTTTATTTCTGCTGAAAAACACGTTTTGACCCTTTCTGCACACTGGGGTTAAGAGCTGAGTGTGTGGGCTCTTCTGAACCTTGCTGTTACATGGGGATTCAGTTGTCTGAAAAAACGCGTTTATTTCGGGCTGAAAAACACGTTTTGAAAAGTGTGCTGTTACTGTCCCATAACTTACATGGGGTTGACCAAACTTGCAGAAACATGTTTATTTCTGCTGAAAAACACGTTTTGACCCTTTCTGCACACTGGGGTTAAGAGCTGAGTGTGTGGGCTCTTCTGAACCTTGCTGTTACATGGGGATTCAGTTGTCTGAAAAAACGCGTTTATTTCGGGCTGAAAAACACGTTTTGAAAAGTGTGCTGTTACTGTCCCATAACTTACATGGGGTTGACCAAACTTGCAGAAACATGTTTATTTCTGCTGAAAAACACGTTTTGACCCTTTCTGCACACTGGGGTTAAGAGCTGAGTGTGTGGGCTCTTCTGAACCTTGCTGTTACATGGGGATTCAGTTGTCTGAAAAAACGCGTTTATTTCGGGCTGAAAAACACGTTTTGAAAAGTGTGCTGTTACTGTCCCATAACTTACATGGGGTTGACCAAACTTGCAGAAACATGTTTATTTCTGCTGAAAAACACGTTTTGACCCTTTCTGCACACTGGGGTTAAGAGCTGAGTGTGTGGGCTCTTCTGAGCCTTGCTGTTACATGGGGATTCAGTTGTCTGAAAAAACGTGTTTATTTCGGGCTGAAAAACACGTTTTGAAAAGTGTGTTGTTACTGCCCCATAACTTACATGGGGTTGACCAAACTTTCAGAAACATGTTTATTTCTGCTGAAAAACACGTTTTGACCCTTTCTGCACACTGGGGTTAAGAGCTGAGTGTGTGGGCTCTTCTTAGCCTTGCTGTTACATGGGGATTCAGTTGTCTGAAAAAACGCGTTTATTTCGGGCTGAAAAACACGTTTTGAAAAGTGTGCTGTTACTGCCCCATAACTTACATGGGGTTGACCAAACTTGCAGAAACATGTTTATTTCTGCTGAAAAACACGTTTTGACCCTTTCTGCACACTGGGGTTAAGATCTGAGTGTGTGGGCTCTTCTGAACCTTGCTGTTACATGGGGATTCAGTTGTCTGAAAAAACGCGTTTATTTCGGGCTGAAAAACACGTTTTGAAAAGTGTGTTGTTACTGCCCCATAACTTACATGGGGTTGACCAAACTTGCAGAAACATGTTTATTTCTGCTGAAAAACACGTTTTGACCCTTTCTGCACACTGGGGTTAAGAGCTGAGTGTGTGGGCTCTTCTGAACCTTGCTGTTACATGGGGATTCAGTTGTCTGAAAAAACGCGTTTATTTCGGGCTGAAAAACACGTTTTGAAAAGTGTGCTGTTACTGCCCCATAACTTACATGGGGTTGACCAAACTTGCAGAAACATGTTTATTTCTGCTGAAAAACACGTTTTGACCCTTTCTGCACACTGGGGTTAAGATCTGAGTGTGTGGGCTCTTCTGAACCTTGCTGTTACATGGGGATTCAGTTGTCTGAAAAAACGCGTTTATTTCGGGCTGAAAAACACGTTTTGAAAAGTGTGTTGTTACTGCCCCATAACTTACATGGGGTTGACCAAACTTGCAGAAACATGTTTATTTCTGCTGAAAAACACGTTTTGACCCTTTCTGCACACTGGGGTTAAGAGCTGAGTGTGTGGGCTCTTCTGAGCCTTGCTGTTACATGGGGATTCAGTTGTCTGAAAAAACGCGTTTATTTCGGGCTGAAAAACACGTTTTGAAAAGTGTGCTGTTACTGCCCCATAACTTACATGGGGTTGACCAAACTTGCAGAAACATGTTTATTTCTGCTGAAAAACACGTTTTGACCCTTTCTGCACACTGGGGTTAAGAGCTGAGTGTGTGGGCTCTTCTGAGCCTTGCTGTTACATAGGGATTCAGTTGTCTGAAAAAACGCGTTTATTTCGGGCTGAAAAACACGTTTTGAAAAGTGTGTTGTTACTGCCCCATAACTTACATGGGGTTGACCAAACTTGCAGAAACCTGTTTATTTCTGCTGAAAAACACGTTTTGACCCTTTCTGCACACTGGGGTTAAGAGCTGAGTGTGTGGGCTCTTCTGAACCTTGCTGTTACATGGGGATTCAGTTGTCTGAAAAAACGCGTTTATTTCGGGCTGAAAAACACGTTTTGAAAAGTGTGTTGTTACTGCCCCATAACTTACATAGGGTTGACCAAACTTGCAGAAACATGTTTATTTCAGCTGAAAAACACGTTTTGACCCTTTCTGCACACTGGGGTTAAGAGCTGAGTGTGTGGGCTCTTCTGAGCCTTGCTGTTACATAGGGATTCAGTTGTCTGAAAAAACGCGTTTATTTCGGGCTGAAAAACACGTTTTGAAAAGTGTGCTGTTACTGCCCCATAACTTACATGGGGTTGACCAAACTTGCAGAAACATGTTTATTTCTGCTGAAAAACACGTTTTGACCCTTTCTGCACACTGGGGTTAAGAGCTGAGTGTGTGGGCTCTTCTGAACCTTGCTGTTACATGGGGATTCAGTTGTCTGAAAAAACGCGTTTATTTCGGGCTGAAAAACACGTTTTGAAAAGTGTGCTGTTACTGTCCCATAACTTACATGGGGTTGACCAAACTTGCAGAAACATGTTTATTTCTGCTGAAAAACACGTTTTGACCCTTTCTGCACACTGGGGTTAAGAGCTGAGTGTGTGGGCTCTTCTGAACCTTGCTGTTACATGGGGATTCAGTTGTCTGAAAAAACGCGTTTATTTCGGGCTGAAAAACACGTTTTGAAAAGTGTGCTGTTACTGTCCCATAACTTACATGGGGTTGACCAAACTTGCAGAAACATGTTTATTTCTGCTGAAAAACACGTTTTGACCCTTTCTGCACACTGGGGTTAAGAGCTGAGTGTGTGGGCTCTTCTGAACCTTGCTGTTACATGGGGATTCAGTTGTCTGAAAAAACGCGTTTATTTCGGGCTGAAAAACACGTTTTGAAAAGTGTGCTGTTACTGTCCCATAACTTACATGGGGTTGACCAAACTTGCAGAAACATGTTTATTTCTGCTGAAAAACACGTTTTGACCCTTTCTGCACACTGGGGTTAAGAGCTGAGTGTGTGGGCTCTTCTGAGCCTTGCTGTTACATGGGGATTCAGTTGTCTGAAAAAACGTGTTTATTTCGGTCTGAAAAACACGTTTTGAAAAGTGTGTTGTTACTGCCCCATAACTTACATGGGGTTGACCAAACTTTCAGAAACATGTTTATTTCTGCTGAAAAACACGTTTTGACCCTTTCTGCACACTGGGGTTAAGAGCTGAGTGTGTGGGCTCTTCTTAGCCTTGCTGTTACATGGGGATTCAGTTGTCTGAAAAAACGCGTTTATTTCGGGCTGAAAAACACGTTTTGAAAAGTGTGCTGTTACTGCCCCATAACTTACATGGGGTTGACCAAACTTGCAGAAACATGTTTATTTCTGCTGAAAAACACGTTTTGACCCTTTCTGCACACTGGGCTTAAGATCTGAGTGTGTGGGCTCTTCTGAACCTTGCTGTTACATGGGGATTCAGTTGTCTGAAAAAACGCGTTTATTTCGGGCTGAAAAACACGTTTTGAAAAGTGTGTTGTTACTGCCCCATAACTTACATGAGGTTGACCAAACTTGCAGAAACATGTTTATTTCTGCTGAAAAACACGTTTTGACCCTTTCTGCACACTGGGGTTAAGAGCTGAGTGTGTGGGCTCTTCTTAGCCTTGCTGTTACATGGGGATTCAGTTGTCTGAAAAAACGCGTTTATTTCGGGCTGAAAAACACGTTTTGAAAAGTGTGCTGTTACTGCCCCATAACTTACATGGGGTTGACCAAACTTGCAGAAACATGTTTATTTCTGCTGAAAAACACGTTTTGACCCTTTCTGCACACTGGGGTTAAGAGCTGAGTGTGTGGGCTCTTCTGAGCCTTGCTGTTACATAGGGATTCAGTTGTCTGAAAAAACGCGTTTATTTCGGGCTGAAAAACACGTTTTGAAAAGTGTGTTGTTACTGCCCCATAACTTACATGGGGTTGACCAAACTTGCAGAAACATGTTTATTTCTGCTGAAAAACACGTTTTGACCCTTTCTGCACACTGGGGTTAAGAGCTGAGTGTGTGGGCTCTTCTGAACCTTGCTGTTACATGGGGATTCAGTTGTCTGAAAAAACGCGTTTATTTCGGGCTGAAAAACACGTTTTGAAAAGTGTGTTGTTACTGCCCCATAACTTACATGGGGTTGACCAAACTTGCAGAAACATGTTTATTTCTGCTGAAAAACACGTTTTGACCCTTTCTGCACACTGGGGTTAAGAGGTGAGTGTGTGGGCTCTTCTGAGCCTTGCTGTTACATGGGGATTCAGTTGTCTGAAAAAACGCGTTTATTTCGGGCTGAAAAACACGTTTTGAAAAGTGTGTTGTTACTGCCCCATAACTTACATGGGGTTGACCAAACTTGCAGAAACATGTTTATTTCTGCTGAAAAACACGTTTTGACCCTTTCTGCACACTGGGGTTAACAGCTGAGTGTGTGGGCTCTTCTGAACCTTGCTGTTACATGGGGATTCAGTTGTCTGAAAGAACGCGTTTATTTCGGGCTGAAAAACACGTTTTGAAAAGTGTGTTGTTACTGCCCCATAACTTACATAGGGTTGACCAAACTTGCAGAAACATGTTTATTTCTGCTGAAAAACACGTTTTGACCCTTTCTGCACACTGGGGTTAAGAGCTGAGTGTGTGGGCTCTTCTGAACCTTGCTGTTACATGGGGATTCAGTTGTCTGAAAAAACGCGTTTATTTCGGGCTGAAAAACACGTTTTGAAAAGTGTGCTGTTACTGTCCCATAACTTACATGGGGTTGACCAAACTTGCAGAAACATGTTTATTTCTGCTGAAAAACACGTTTTGACCCTTTCTGCACACTGGGGTTAAGAGCTGAGTGTGTGGGCTCTTCTGAACCTTGCTGTTACATGGGGATTCAGTTGTCTGAAAAAACGCGTTTATTTCGGGCTGAAAAACACGTTTTGAAAAGTGTGCTGTTACTGTCCCATAACTTACATGGGGTTGACCAAACTTGCAGAAACATGTTTATTTCTGCTGAAAAACACGTTTTGACCCTTTCTGCACACTGGGGTTAAGAGCTGAGTGTGTGGGCTCTTCTGAACCTTGCTGTTACATGGGGATTCAGTTGTCTGAAAAAACGCGTTTATTTCGGGCTGAAAAACACGTTTTGAAAAGTGTGCTGTTACTGTCCCATAACTTACATGGGGTTGACCAAACTTGCAGAAACATGTTTATTTCTGCTGAAAAACACGTTTTGACCCTTTCTGCACACTGGGGTTAAGAGCTGAGTGTGTGGGCTCTTCTGAGCCTTGCTGTTACATGGGGATTCAGTTGTCTGAAAAAACGTGTTTATTTCGGGCTGAAAAACACGTTTTGAAAAGTGTGTTGTTACTGCCCCATAACTTACATGGGGTTGACCAAACTTTCAGAAACATGTTTATTTCTGCTGAAAAACACGTTTTGACCCTTTCTGCACACTGGGGTTAAGAGCTGAGTGTGTGGGCTCTTCTTAGCCTTGCTGTTACATGGGGATTCAGTTGTCTGAAAAAACGCGTTTATTTCGGGCTGAAAAACACGTTTTGAAAAGTGTGCTGTTACTGCCCCATAACTTACATGGGGTTGACCAAACTTGCAGAAACATGTTTATTTCTGCTGAAAAACACGTTTTGACCCTTTCTGCACACTGGGGTTAAGATCTGAGTGTGTGGGCTCTTCTGAACCTTGCTGTTACATGGGGATTCAGTTGTCTGAAAAAACGCGTTTATTTCGGGCTGAAAAACACGTTTTGAAAAGTGTGTTGTTACTGCCCCATAACTTACATGGGGTTGACCAAACTTGCAGAAACATGTTTATTTCTGCTGAAAAACACGTTTTGACCCTTTCTGCACACTGGGGTTAAGAGCTGAGTGTGTGGGCTCTTCTGAACCTTGCTGTTACATGGGGATTCAGTTGTCTGAAAAAACGCGTTTATTTCGGGCTGAAAAACACGTTTTGAAAAGTGTGTTGTTACTGCCCCATAACTTACATGGGGTTGACCAAACTTGCAGAAACATGTTTATTTCTGCTGAAAAACACGTTTTGACCCTTTCTGCACACTGGGGTTAAGAGGTGAGTGTGTGGGCTCTTCTGAGCCTTGCTGTTACATGGGGATTCAGTTGTCTGAAAAAACGCGTTTATTTCGGGCTGAAAAACACGTTTTGAAAAGTGTGTTGTTACTGCCCCATAACTTACATGGGGTTGACCAAACTTGCAGAAACATGTTTATTTCTGCTGAAAAACACGTTTTGACCCTTTCTGCACACTGGGGTTAAGAGCTGAGTGTGTGGGCTCTTCTGAACCTTGCTGTTACATGGGGATTCAGTTGTCTGAAAAAACGCGTTTATTTCGGGCTGAAAAACACGTTTTGAAAAGTGTGTTGTTACTGCCCCATAACTTACATAGGGTTGACCAAACTTGCAGAAACATGTTTATTTCTGCTGAAAAACACGTTTTGACCCTTTCTGCACACTGGGGTTAAGAGCTGAGTGTGTGGGCTCTTCTGAACCTTGCTGTTACATGGGGATTCAGTTGTCTGAAAAAACGCGTTTATTTCGGGCTGAAAAACACGTTTTGAAAAGTGTGTTGTTACTGCCCCATAACTTACATAGGGTTGACCAAACTTGCAGAAACATGTTTATTTCTGCTGAAAAACACGTTTTGACCCTTTCTGCACACTGGGGTTAAGAGCTGAGTGTGTGGGCTCTTCTGAACCTTGCTGTTACATGGGGATTCAGTTGTCTGAAAAAACGCGTTTATTTCGGGCTGAAAAACACGTTTTGAAAAGTGTGTTGTTACTGCCCCATAACTTACATGAGGTTGACCAAACTTGCAGAAACATGTTTATTTCTGCTGAAAAACACGTTTTGACCCTTTCTGCACACTGGGGTTAAGAGCTGAGTGTGTGGGCTCTTCTTAGCCTTGCTGTTACATGGGGATTCAGTTGTCTGAAAAAACGCGTTTATTTCGGGCTGAAAAACACGTTTTGAAAAGTGTGCTGTTACTGCCCCATAACTTACATGGGGTTGACCAAACTTGCAGAAACATGTTTATTTCTGCTGAAAAACACGTTTTGACCCTTTCTGCACACTGGGGTTAAGAGCTGAGTGTGTGGGCTCTTCTGAGCCTTGCTGTTACATAGGGATTCAGTTGTCTGAAAAAACGCGTTTATTTCGGGCTGAAAAACACGTTTTGAAAAGTGTGTTGTTACTGCCCCATAACTTACATGGGGTTGACCAAACTTGCAGAAACATGTTTATTTCTGCTGAAAAACACGTTTTGACCCTTTCTGCACACTGGGGTTAAGATCTGAGTGTGTGGGCTCTTCTGAACCTTGCTGTTACATGGGGATTCAGTTGTCTGAAAAAACGCGTTTATTTCGGGCTGAAAAACACGTTTTGAAAAGTGTGTTGTTACTGCCCCATAACTTACATGGGGTTGACCAAACTTGCAGAAACATGTTTATTTCTGCTGAAAAACACGTTTTGACCCTTTCTGCACACTGGGGTTAAGAGCTGAGTGTGTGGGCTCTTCTGAACCTTGCTGTTACATGGGGATTCAGTTGTCTGAAAAAACGCGTTTATTTCGGGCTGAAAAACACGTTTTGAAAAGTGTGTTGTTACTGCCCCATAACTTACATAGGGTTGACCAAACTTGCAGAAACATGTTTATTTCTGCTGAAAAACACGTTTTGACCCTTTCTGCACACTGGGGTTAAGAGCTGAGTGTGTGGGCTCTTCTGAACCTTGCTGTTACATGGGGATTCAGTTGTCTGAAAAAACGCGTTTATTTCGGGCTGAAAAACACGTTTTGAAAAGTGTGTTGTTACTGCCCCATAACTTACATGGGGTTGACCAAACTTGCAGAAACCTGTTTATTTCTGCTGAAAAACACGTTTTGACCCTTTCTGCACACTGGGGTTAAGAGCTGAGTGTGTGGGCTCTTCTGAACCTTGCTGTTACATGGGGATTCAGTTGTCTGAAAAAACGCGTTTATTTCGGGCTGAAAAACACGTTTTGAAAAGTGTGTTGTTACTGCCCCATAACTTACATAGGGTTGACCAAACTTGCAGAAACATGTTTATTTCAGCTGAAAAACACGTTTTGACCCTTTCTGCACACTGGGGTTAAGAGCTGAGTGTGTGGGCTCTTCTGAGCCTTGCTGTTACATAGGGATTCAGTTGTCTGAAAAAACGCGTTTATTTCGGGCTGAAAAACACGTTTTGAAAAGTGTGCTGTTACTGCCCCATAACTTACATGGGGTTGACCAAACTTGCAGAAACATGTTTATTTCTGCTGAAAAACACGTTTTGACCCTTTCTGCACACTGGGGTTAAGAGCTGAGTGTGTGGGCTCTTCTGAACCTTGCTGTTACATGGGGATTCAGTTGTCTGAAAAAACGCGTTTATTTCGGGCTGAAAAACACGTTTTGAAAAGTGTGCTGTTACTGTCCCATAACTTACATGGGGTTGACCAAACTTGCAGAAACATGTTTATTTCTGCTGAAAAACACGTTTTGACCCTTTCTGCACACTGGGGTTAAGAGCTGAGTGTGTGGGCTCTTCTGAACCTTGCTGTTACATGGGGATTCAGTTGTCTGAAAAAACGCGTTTATTTCGGGCTGAAAAACACGTTTTGAAAAGTGTGCTGTTACTGTCCCATAACTTACATGGGGTTGACCAAACTTGCAGAAACATGTTTATTTCTGCTGAAAAACACGTTTTGACCCTTTCTGCACACTGGGGTTAAGAGCTGAGTGTGTGGGCTCTTCTGAACCTTGCTGTTACATGGGGATTCAGTTGTCTGAAAAAACGCGTTTATTTCGGGCTGAAAAACACGTTTTGAAAAGTGTGCTGTTACTGTCCCATAACTTACATGGGGTTGACCAAACTTGCAGAAACATGTTTATTTCTGCTGAAAAACACGTTTTGACCCTTTCTGCACACTGGGGTTAAGAGCTGAGTGTGTGGGCTCTTCTGAGCCTTGCTGTTACATGGGGATTCAGTTGTCTGAAAAAACGTGTTTATTTCGGGCTGAAAAACACGTTTTGAAAAGTGTGTTGTTACTGCCCCATAACTTACATGGGGTTGACCAAACTTTCAGAAACATGTTTATTTCTGCTGAAAAACACGTTTTGACCCTTTCTGCACACTGGGGTTAAGAGCTGAGTGTGTGGGCTCTTCTTAGCCTTGCTGTTACATGGGGATTCAGTTGTCTGAAAAAACGCGTTTATTTCGGGCTGAAAAACACGTTTTGAAAAGTGTGCTGTTACTGCCCCATAACTTACATGGGGTTGACCAAACTTGCAGAAACATGTTTATTTCTGCTGAAAAACACGTTTTGACCCTTTCTGCACACTGGGCTTAAGATCTGAGTGTGTGGGCTCTTCTGAACCTTGCTGTTACATGGGGATTCAGTTGTCTGAAAAAACGCGTTTATTTCGGGCTGAAAAACACGTTTTGAAAAGTGTGTTGTTACTGCCCCATAACTTACATGAGGTTGACCAAACTTGCAGAAACATGTTTATTTCTGCTGAAAAACACGTTTTGACCCTTTCTGCACACTGGGGTTAAGAGCTGAGTGTGTGGGCTCTTCTTAGCCTTGCTGTTACATGGGGATTCAGTTGTCTGAAAAAACGCGTTTATTTCGGGCTGAAAAACACGTTTTGAAAAGTGTGCTGTTACTGCCCCATAACTTACATGGGGTTGACCAAACTTGCAGAAACATGTTTATTTCTGCTGAAAAACACGTTTTGACCCTTTCTGCACACTGGGGTTAAGAGCTGAGTGTGTGGGCTCTTCTGAGCCTTGCTGTTACATAGGGATTCAGTTGTCTGAAAAAACGCGTTTATTTCGGGCTGAAAAACACGTTTTGAAAAGTGTGTTGTTACTGCCCCATAACTTACATGGGGTTGACCAAACTTGCAGAAACATGTTTATTTCTGCTGAAAAACACGTTTTGACCCTTTCTGCACACTGGGGTTAAGATCTGAGTGTGTGGGCTCTTCTGAACCTTGCTGTTACATGGGGATTCAGTTGTCTGAAAAAACGCGTTTATTTCGGGCTGAAAAACACGTTTTGAAAAGTGTGTTGTTACTGCCCCATAACTTACATGGGGTTGACCAAACTTGCAGAAACATGTTTATTTCTGCTGAAAAACACGTTTTGACCCTTTCTGCACACTGGGGTTAAGAGCTGAGTGTGTGGGCTCTTCTGAACCTTGCTGTTACATGGGGATTCAGTTGTCTGAAAAAACGCGTTTATTTCGGGCTGAAAAACACGTTTTGAAAAGTGTGTTGTTACTGCCCCATAACTTACATGGGGTTGACCAAACTTGCAGAAACATGTTTATTTCTGCTGAAAAACACGTTTTGACCCTTTCTGCACACTGGGGTTAAGAGGTGAGTGTGTGGGCTCTTCTGAGCCTTGCTGTTACATGGGGATTCAGTTGTCTGAAAAAACGCGTTTATTTCGGGCTGAAAAACACGTTTTGAAAAGTGTGTTGTTACTGCCCCATAACTTACATGGGGTTGACCAAACTTGCAGAAACATGTTTATTTCTGCTGAAAAACACGTTTTGACCCTTTCTGCACACTGGGGTTAACAGCTGAGTGTGTGGGCTCTTCTGAACCTTGCTGTTACATGGGGATTCAGTTGTCTGAAAGAACGCGTTTATTTCGGGCTGAAAAACACGTTTTGAAAAGTGTGTTGTTACTGCCCCATAACTTACATAGGGTTGACCAAACTTGCAGAAACATGTTTATTTCTGCTGAAAAACACGTTTTGACCCTTTCTGCACACTGGGGTTAAGAGCTGAGTGTGTGGGCTCTTCTGAACCTTGCTGTTACATGGGGATTCAGTTGTCTGAAAAAACGCGTTTATTTCGGGCTGAAAAACACGTTTTGAAAAGTGTGCTGTTACTGTCCCATAACTTACATGGGGTTGACCAAACTTGCAGAAACATGTTTATTTCTGCTGAAAAACACGTTTTGACCCTTTCTGCACACTGGGGTTAAGAGCTGAGTGTGTGGGCTCTTCTGAACCTTGCTGTTACATGGGGATTCAGTTGTCTGAAAAAACGCGTTTATTTCGGGCTGAAAAACACGTTTTGAAAAGTGTGCTGTTACTGTCCCATAACTTACATGGGGTTGACCAAACTTGCAGAAACATGTTTATTTCTGCTGAAAAACACGTTTTGACCCTTTCTGCACACTGGGGTTAAGAGCTGAGTGTGTGGGCTCTTCTGAACCTTGCTGTTACATGGGGATTCAGTTGTCTGAAAAAACGCGTTTATTTCGGGCTGAAAAACACGTTTTGAAAAGTGTGCTGTTACTGTCCCATAACTTACATGGGGTTGACCAAACTTGCAGAAACATGTTTATTTCTGCTGAAAAACACGTTTTGACCCTTTCTGCACACTGGGGTTAAGAGCTGAGTGTGTGGGCTCTTCTGAGCCTTGCTGTTACATGGGGATTCAGTTGTCTGAAAAAACGTGTTTATTTCGGGCTGAAAAACACGTTTTGAAAAGTGTGTTGTTACTGCCCCATAACTTACATGGGGTTGACCAAACTTTCAGAAACATGTTTATTTCTGCTGAAAAACACGTTTTGACCCTTTCTGCACACTGGGGTTAAGAGCTGAGTGTGTGGGCTCTTCTTAGCCTTGCTGTTACATGGGGATTCAGTTGTCTGAAAAAACGCGTTTATTTCGGGCTGAAAAACACGTTTTGAAAAGTGTGCTGTTACTGCCCCATAACTTACATGGGGTTGACCAAACTTGCAGAAACATGTTTATTTCTGCTGAAAAACACGTTTTGACCCTTTCTGCACACTGGGGTTAAGATCTGAGTGTGTGGGCTCTTCTGAACCTTGCTGTTACATGGGGATTCAGTTGTCTGAAAAAACGCGTTTATTTCGGGCTGAAAAACACGTTTTGAAAAGTGTGTTGTTACTGCCCCATAACTTACATGGGGTTGACCAAACTTGCAGAAACATGTTTATTTCTGCTGAAAAACACGTTTTGACCCTTTCTGCACACTGGGGTTAAGAGCTGAGTGTGTGGGCTCTTCTGAACCTTGCTGTTACATGGGGATTCAGTTGTCTGAAAAAACGCGTTTATTTCGGGCTGAAAAACACGTTTTGAAAAGTGTGCTGTTACTGCCCCATAACTTACATGGGGTTGACCAAACTTGCAGAAACATGTTTATTTCTGCTGAAAAACACGTTTTGACCCTTTCTGCACACTGGGGTTAAGATCTGAGTGTGTGGGCTCTTCTGAACCTTGCTGTTACATGGGGATTCAGTTGTCTGAAAAAACGCGTTTATTTCGGGCTGAAAAACACGTTTTGAAAAGTGTGTTGTTACTGCCCCATAACTTACATGGGGTTGACCAAACTTGCAGAAACATGTTTATTTCTGCTGAAAAACACGTTTTGACCCTTTCTGCACACTGGGGTTAAGAGCTGAGTGTGTGGGCTCTTCTGAGCCTTGCTGTTACATGGGGATTCAGTTGTCTGAAAAAACGCGTTTATTTCGGGCTGAAAAACACGTTTTGAAAAGTGTGCTGTTACTGCCCCATAACTTACATGGGGTTGACCAAACTTGCAGAAACATGTTTATTTCTGCTGAAAAACACGTTTTGACCCTTTCTGCACACTGGGGTTAAGAGCTGAGTGTGTGGGCTCTTCTGAGCCTTGCTGTTACATAGGGATTCAGTTGTCTGAAAAAACGCGTTTATTTCGGGCTGAAAAACACGTTTTGAAAAGTGTGTTGTTACTGCCCCATAACTTACATGGGGTTGACCAAACTTGCAGAAACCTGTTTATTTCTGCTGAAAAACACGTTTTGACCCTTTCTGCACACTGGGGTTAAGAGCTGAGTGTGTGGGCTCTTCTGAACCTTGCTGTTACATGGGGATTCAGTTGTCTGAAAAAACGCGTTTATTTCGGGCTGAAAAACACGTTTTGAAAAGTGTGTTGTTACTGCCCCATAACTTACATAGGGTTGACCAAACTTGCAGAAACATGTTTATTTCAGCTGAAAAACACGTTTTGACCCTTTCTGCACACTGGGGTTAAGAGCTGAGTGTGTGGGCTCTTCTGAGCCTTGCTGTTACATAGGGATTCAGTTGTCTGAAAAAACGCGTTTATTTCGGGCTGAAAAACACGTTTTGAAAAGTGTGCTGTTACTGCCCCATAACTTACATGGGGTTGACCAAACTTGCAGAAACATGTTTATTTCTGCTGAAAAACACGTTTTGACCCTTTCTGCACACTGGGGTTAAGAGCTGAGTGTGTGGGCTCTTCTGAACCTTGCTGTTACATGGGGATTCAGTTGTCTGAAAAAACGCGTTTATTTCGGGCTGAAAAACACGTTTTGAAAAGTGTGCTGTTACTGTCCCATAACTTACATGGGGTTGACCAAACTTGCAGAAACATGTTTATTTCTGCTGAAAAACACGTTTTGACCCTTTCTGCACACTGGGGTTAAGAGCTGAGTGTGTGGGCTCTTCTGAACCTTGCTGTTACATGGGGATTCAGTTGTCTGAAAAAACGCGTTTATTTCGGGCTGAAAAACACGTTTTGAAAAGTGTGCTGTTACTGTCCCATAACTTACATGGGGTTGACCAAACTTGCAGAAACATGTTTATTTCTGCTGAAAAACACGTTTTGACCCTTTCTGCACACTGGGGTTAAGAGCTGAGTGTGTGGGCTCTTCTGAACCTTGCTGTTACATGGGGATTCAGTTGTCTGAAAAAACGCGTTTATTTCGGGCTGAAAAACACGTTTTGAAAAGTGTGCTGTTACTGTCCCATAACTTACATGGGGTTGACCAAACTTGCAGAAACATGTTTATTTCTGCTGAAAAACACGTTTTGACCCTTTCTGCACACTGGGGTTAAGAGCTGAGTGTGTGGGCTCTTCTGAGCCTTGCTGTTACATGGGGATTCAGTTGTCTGAAAAAACGTGTTTATTTCGGTCTGAAAAACACGTTTTGAAAAGTGTGTTGTTACTGCCCCATAACTTACATGGGGTTGACCAAACTTTCAGAAACATGTTTATTTCTGCTGAAAAACACGTTTTGACCCTTTCTGCACACTGGGGTTAAGAGCTGAGTGTGTGGGCTCTTCTTAGCCTTGCTGTTACATGGGGATTCAGTTGTCTGAAAAAACGCGTTTATTTCGGGCTGAAAAACACGTTTTGAAAAGTGTGCTGTTACTGCCCCATAACTTACATGGGGTTGACCAAACTTGCAGAAACATGTTTATTTCTGCTGAAAAACACGTTTTGACCCTTTCTGCACACTGGGCTTAAGATCTGAGTGTGTGGGCTCTTCTGAACCTTGCTGTTACATGGGGATTCAGTTGTCTGAAAAAACGCGTTTATTTCGGGCTGAAAAACACGTTTTGAAAAGTGTGTTGTTACTGCCCCATAACTTACATGAGGTTGACCAAACTTGCAGAAACATGTTTATTTCTGCTGAAAAACACGTTTTGACCCTTTCTGCACACTGGGGTTAAGAGCTGAGTGTGTGGGCTCTTCTTAGCCTTGCTGTTACATGGGGATTCAGTTGTCTGAAAAAACGCGTTTATTTCGGGCTGAAAAACACGTTTTGAAAAGTGTGCTGTTACTGCCCCATAACTTACATGGGGTTGACCAAACTTGCAGAAACATGTTTATTTCTGCTGAAAAACACGTTTTGACCCTTTCTGCACACTGGGGTTAAGAGCTGAGTGTGTGGGCTCTTCTGAGCCTTGCTGTTACATAGGGATTCAGTTGTCTGAAAAAACGCGTTTATTTCGGGCTGAAAAACACGTTTTGAAAAGTGTGTTGTTACTGCCCCATAACTTACATGGGGTTGACCAAACTTGCAGAAACATGTTTATTTCTGCTGAAAAACACGTTTTGACCCTTTCTGCACACTGGGGTTAAGAGCTGAGTGTGTGGGCTCTTCTGAACCTTGCTGTTACATGGGGATTCAGTTGTCTGAAAAAACGCGTTTATTTCGGGCTGAAAAACACGTTTTGAAAAGTGTGTTGTTACTGCCCCATAACTTACATGGGGTTGACCAAACTTGCAGAAACATGTTTATTTCTGCTGAAAAACACGTTTTGACCCTTTCTGCACACTGGGGTTAAGAGGTGAGTGTGTGGGCTCTTCTGAGCCTTGCTGTTACATGGGGATTCAGTTGTCTGAAAAAACGCGTTTATTTCGGGCTGAAAAACACGTTTTGAAAAGTGTGTTGTTACTGCCCCATAACTTACATGGGGTTGACCAAACTTGCAGAAACATGTTTATTTCTGCTGAAAAACACGTTTTGACCCTTTCTGCACACTGGGGTTAACAGCTGAGTGTGTGGGCTCTTCTGAACCTTGCTGTTACATGGGGATTCAGTTGTCTGAAAGAACGCGTTTATTTCGGGCTGAAAAACACGTTTTGAAAAGTGTGTTGTTACTGCCCCATAACTTACATAGGGTTGACCAAACTTGCAGAAACATGTTTATTTCTGCTGAAAAACACGTTTTGACCCTTTCTGCACACTGGGGTTAAGAGCTGAGTGTGTGGGCTCTTCTGAACCTTGCTGTTACATGGGGATTCAGTTGTCTGAAAAAACGCGTTTATTTCGGGCTGAAAAACACGTTTTGAAAAGTGTGCTGTTACTGTCCCATAACTTACATGGGGTTGACCAAACTTGCAGAAACATGTTTATTTCTGCTGAAAAACACGTTTTGACCCTTTCTGCACACTGGGGTTAAGAGCTGAGTGTGTGGGCTCTTCTGAACCTTGCTGTTACATGGGGATTCAGTTGTCTGAAAAAACGCGTTTATTTCGGGCTGAAAAACACGTTTTGAAAAGTGTGCTGTTACTGTCCCATAACTTACATGGGGTTGACCAAACTTGCAGAAACATGTTTATTTCTGCTGAAAAACACGTTTTGACCCTTTCTGCACACTGGGGTTAAGAGCTGAGTGTGTGGGCTCTTCTGAACCTTGCTGTTACATGGGGATTCAGTTGTCTGAAAAAACGCGTTTATTTCGGGCTGAAAAACACGTTTTGAAAAGTGTGCTGTTACTGTCCCATAACTTACATGGGGTTGACCAAACTTGCAGAAACATGTTTATTTCTGCTGAAAAACACGTTTTGACCCTTTCTGCACACTGGGGTTAAGAGCTGAGTGTGTGGGCTCTTCTGAGCCTTGCTGTTACATGGGGATTCAGTTGTCTGAAAAAACGTGTTTATTTCGGGCTGAAAAACACGTTTTGAAAAGTGTGTTGTTACTGCCCCATAACTTACATGGGGTTGACCAAACTTTCAGAAACATGTTTATTTCTGCTGAAAAACACGTTTTGACCCTTTCTGCACACTGGGGTTAAGAGCTGAGTGTGTGGGCTCTTCTTAGCCTTGCTGTTACATGGGGATTCAGTTGTCTGAAAAAACGCGTTTATTTCGGGCTGAAAAACACGTTTTGAAAAGTGTGCTGTTACTGCCCCATAACTTACATGGGGTTGACCAAACTTGCAGAAACATGTTTATTTCTGCTGAAAAACACGTTTTGACCCTTTCTGCACACTGGGGTTAAGATCTGAGTGTGTGGGCTCTTCTGAACCTTGCTGTTACATGGGGATTCAGTTGTCTGAAAAAACGCGTTTATTTCGGGCTGAAAAACACGTTTTGAAAAGTGTGTTGTTACTGCCCCATAACTTACATGGGGTTGACCAAACTTGCAGAAACATGTTTATTTCTGCTGAAAAACACGTTTTGACCCTTTCTGCACACTGGGGTTAAGAGCTGAGTGTGTGGGCTCTTCTGAACCTTGCTGTTACATGGGGATTCAGTTGTCTGAAAAAACGCGTTTATTTCGGGCTGAAAAACACGTTTTGAAAAGTGTGTTGTTACTGCCCCATAACTTACATGGGGTTGACCAAACTTGCAGAAACATGTTTATTTCTGCTGAAAAACACGTTTTGACCCTTTCTGCACACTGGGGTTAAGAGGTGAGTGTGTGGGCTCTTCTGAGCCTTGCTGTTACATGGGGATTCAGTTGTCTGAAAAAACGCGTTTATTTCGGGCTGAAAAACACGTTTTGAAAAGTGTGTTGTTACTGCCCCATAACTTACATGGGGTTGACCAAACTTGCAGAAACATGTTTATTTCTGCTGAAAAACACGTTTTGACCCTTTCTGCACACTGGGGTTAAGAGCTGAGTGTGTGGGCTCTTCTGAACCTTGCTGTTACATGGGGATTCAGTTGTCTGAAAAAACGCGTTTATTTCGGGCTGAAAAACACGTTTTGAAAAGTGTGTTGTTACTGCCCCATAACTTACATAGGGTTGACCAAACTTGCAGAAACATGTTTATTTCTGCTGAAAAACACGTTTTGACCCTTTCTGCACACTGGGGTTAAGAGCTGAGTGTGTGGGCTCTTCTGAACCTTGCTGTTACATGGGGATTCAGTTGTCTGAAAAAACGCGTTTATTTCGGGCTGAAAAACACGTTTTGAAAAGTGTGTTGTTACTGCCCCATAACTTACATAGGGTTGACCAAACTTGCAGAAACATGTTTATTTCTGCTGAAAAACACGTTTTGACCCTTTCTGCACACTGGGGTTAAGAGCTGAGTGTGTGGGCTCTTCTGAACCTTGCTGTTACATGGGGATTCAGTTGTCTGAAAAAACGCGTTTATTTCGGGCTGAAAAACACGTTTTGAAAAGTGTGTTGTTACTGCCCCATAACTTACATGAGGTTGACCAAACTTGCAGAAACATGTTTATTTCTGCTGAAAAACACGTTTTGACCCTTTCTGCACACTGGGGTTAAGAGCTGAGTGTGTGGGCTCTTCTTAGCCTTGCTGTTACATGGGGATTCAGTTGTCTGAAAAAACGCGTTTATTTCGGGCTGAAAAACACGTTTTGAAAAGTGTGCTGTTACTGCCCCATAACTTACATGGGGTTGACCAAACTTGCAGAAACATGTTTATTTCTGCTGAAAAACACGTTTTGACCCTTTCTGCACACTGGGGTTAAGAGCTGAGTGTGTGGGCTCTTCTGAGCCTTGCTGTTACATAGGGATTCAGTTGTCTGAAAAAACGCGTTTATTTCGGGCTGAAAAACACGTTTTGAAAAGTGTGTTGTTACTGCCCCATAACTTACATGGGGTTGACCAAACTTGCAGAAACATGTTTATTTCTGCTGAAAAACACGTTTTGACCCTTTCTGCACACTGGGGTTAAGATCTGAGTGTGTGGGCTCTTCTGAACCTTGCTGTTACATGGGGATTCAGTTGTCTGAAAAAACGCGTTTATTTCGGGCTGAAAAACACGTTTTGAAAAGTGTGTTGTTACTGCCCCATAACTTACATGGGGTTGACCAAACTTGCAGAAACATGTTTATTTCTGCTGAAAAACACGTTTTGACCCTTTCTGCACACTGGGGTTAAGAGCTGAGTGTGTGGGCTCTTCTGAACCTTGCTGTTACATGGGGATTCAGTTGTCTGAAAAAACGCGTTTATTTCGGGCTGAAAAACACGTTTTGAAAAGTGTGTTGTTACTGCCCCATAACTTACATAGGGTTGACCAAACTTGCAGAAACATGTTTATTTCTGCTGAAAAACACGTTTTGACCCTTTCTGCACACTGGGGTTAAGAGCTGAGTGTGTGGGCTCTTCTGAACCTTGCTGTTACATGGGGATTCAGTTGTCTGAAAAAACGCGTTTATTTCGGGCTGAAAAACACGTTTTGAAAAGTGTGCTGTTACTGTCCCATAACTTACATGGGGTTGACCAAACTTGCAGAAACATGTTTATTTCTGCTGAAAAACACGTTTTGACCCTTTCTGCACACTGGGGTTAAGAGCTGAGTGTGTGGGCTCTTCTGAACCTTGCTGTTACATGGGGATTCAGTTGTCTGAAAAAACGCGTTTATTTCGGGCTGAAAAACACGTTTTGAAAAGTGTGCTGTTACTGTCCCATAACTTACATGGGGTTGACCAAACTTGCAGAAACATGTTTATTTCTGCTGAAAAACACGTTTTGACCCTTTCTGCACACTGGGGTTAAGAGCTGAGTGTGTGGGCTCTTCTGAACCTTGCTGTTACATGGGGATTCAGTTGTCTGAAAAAACGCGTTTATTTCGGGCTGAAAAACACGTTTTGAAAAGTGTGCTGTTACTGTCCCATAACTTACATGGGGTTGACCAAACTTGCAGAAACATGTTTATTTCTGCTGAAAAACACGTTTTGACCCTTTCTGCACACTGGGGTTAAGAGCTGAGTGTGTGGGCTCTTCTGAACCTTGCTGTTACATGGGGATTCAGTTGTCTGAAAAAACGCGTTTATTTCGGGCTGAAAAACACGTTTTGAAAAGTGTGTTGTTACTGCCCCATAACTTACATGAGGTTGACCAAACTTGCAGAAACATGTTTATTTCTGCTGAAAAACACGTTTTGACCCTTTCTGCACACTGGGGTTAAGAGCTGAGTGTGTGGGCTCTTCTTAGCCTTGCTGTTACATGGGGATTCAGTTGTCTGAAAAAACGCGTTTATTTCGGGCTGAAAAACACGTTTTGAAAAGTGTGCTGTTACTGCCCCATAACTTACATGGGGTTGACCAAACTTGCAGAAACATGTTTATTTCTGCTGAAAAACACGTTTTGACCCTTTCTGCACACTGGGGTTAAGAGCTGAGTGTGTGGGCTCTTCTGAGCCTTGCTGTTACATAGGGATTCAGTTGTCTGAAAAAACGCGTTTATTTCGGGCTGAAAAACACGTTTTGAAAAGTGTGTTGTTACTGCCCCATAACTTACATGGGGTTGACCAAACTTGCAGAAACATGTTTATTTCTGCTGAAAAACACGTTTTGACCCTTTCTGCACACTGGGGTTAAGATCTGAGTGTGTGGGCTCTTCTGAACCTTGCTGTTACATGGGGATTCAGTTGTCTGAAAAAACGCGTTTATTTCGGGCTGAAAAACACGTTTTGAAAAGTGTGTTGTTACTGCCCCATAACTTACATGGGGTTGACCAAACTTGCAGAAACATGTTTATTTCTGCTGAAAAACACGTTTTGACCCTTTCTGCACACTGGGGTTAAGAGCTGAGTGTGTGGGCTCTTCTGAACCTTGCTGTTACATGGGGATTCAGTTGTCTGAAAAAACGCGTTTATTTCGGGCTGAAAAACACGTTTTGAAAAGTGTGTTGTTACTGCCCCATAACTTACATAGGGTTGACCAAACTTGCAGAAACATGTTTATTTCTGCTGAAAAACACGTTTTGACCCTTTCTGCACACTGGGGTTAAGAGCTGAGTGTGTGGGCTCTTCTGAACCTTGCTGTTACATGGGGATTCAGTTGTCTGAAAAAACGCGTTTATTTCGGGCTGAAAAACACGTTTTGAAAAGTGTGCTGTTACTGTCCCATAACTTACATGGGGTTGACCAAACTTGCAGAAACATGTTTATTTCTGCTGAAAAACACGTTTTGACCCTTTCTGCACACTGGGGTTAAGAGCTGAGTGTGTGGGCTCTTCTGAACCTTGCTGTTACATGGGGATTCAGTTGTCTGAAAAAACGCGTTTATTTCGGGCTGAAAAACACGTTTTGAAAAGTGTGCTGTTACTGTCCCATAACTTACATGGGGTTGACCAAACTTGCAGAAACATGTTTATTTCTGCTGAAAAACACGTTTTGACCCTTTCTGCACACTGGGGTTAAGAGCTGAGTGTGTGGGCTCTTCTGAACCTTGCTGTTACATGGGGATTCAGTTGTCTGAAAAAACGCGTTTATTTCGGGCTGAAAAACACGTTTTGAAAAGTGTGCTGTTACTGTCCCATAACTTACATGGGGTTGACCAAACTTGCAGAAACATGTTTATTTCTGCTGAAAAACACGTTTTGACCCTTTCTGCACACTGGGGTTAAGAGCTGAGTGTGTGGGCTCTTCTGAACCTTGCTGTTACATGGGGATTCAGTTGTCTGAAAAAACGCGTTTATTTCGGGCTGAAAAACACGTTTTGAAAAGTGTGCTGTTACTGTCCCATAACTTACATGGGGTTGACCAAACTTGCAGAAACATGTTTATTTCTGCTGAAAAACACGTTTTGACCCTTTCTGCACACTGGGGTTAAGAGCTGAGTGTGTGGGCTCTTCTGAGCCTTGCTGTTACATGGGGATTCAGTTGTCTGAAAAAACGTGTTTATTTCGGGCTGAAAAACACGTTTTGAAAAGTGTGTTGTTTCTGCCCCATAACTTACATGGGGTTGACCAAACTTTCAGAAACATGTTTATTTCTGCTGAAAAACACGTTTTGACCCTTTCTGCACACTGGGGTTAAGAGCTGAGTGTGTGGGCTCTTCTTAGCCTTGCTGTTACATGGGGATTCAGTTGTCTGAAAAAACGCGTTTATTTCGGGCTGAAAAACACGTTTTGAAAAGTGTGCTGTTACTGCCCCATAACTTACATGGGGTTGACCAAACTTGCAGAAACATGTTTATTTCTGCTGAAAAACACGTTTTGACCCTTTCTGCACACTGGGGTTAAGATCTGAGTGTGTGGGCTCTTCTGAACCTTGCTGTTACATGGGGATTCAGTTGTCTGAAAAAACGCGTTTATTTCGGGCTGAAAAACACGTTTTGAAAAGTGTGTTGTTACTGCCCCATAACTTACATGGGGTTGACCAAACTTGCAGAAACATGTTTATTTCTGCTGAAAAACACGTTTTGACCCTTTCTGCACACTGGGGTTAAGAGCTGAGTGTGTGGGCTCTTCTGAACCTTGCTGTTACATGGGGATTCAGTTGTCTGAAAAAAACGCGTTTATTTCGGGCTGAAAAACACGTTTTGAAAAGTGTGTTGTTACTGCCCCATAACTTACATGGGGTTGACCAAACTTGCAGAAACATGTTTATTTCTGCTGAAAAACACGTTTTGACCCTTTCTGCACACTGGGGTTAAGAGGTGAGTGTGTGGGCTCTTCTGAGCCTTGCTGTTACATGGGGATTCAGTTGTCTGAAAAAACGCGTTTATTTCGGGCTGAAAAACACGTTTTGAAAAGTGTGTTGTTACTGCCCCATAACTTACATGGGGTTGACCAAACTTGCAGAAACATGTTTATTTCTGCTGAAAAACACGTTTTGACCCTTTCTGCACACTGGGGTTAAGAGCTGAGTGTGTGGGCTCTTCTGAGCCTTGCTGTTACATGGGGATTCAGTTGTCTGAAAAAACGCGTTTATTTCGGGCTGAAAAACACGTTTTGAAAAGTGTGTTGTTACTGCCCCATAACTTACATAGGGTTGACCAAACTTGCAGAAACATGTTTATTTCTGCTGAAAAACACGTTTTGACCCTTTCTGCACACTGGGGTTAAGAGCTGAGTGTGTGGGCTCTTCTGAACCTTGCTGTTACATGGGGATTCAGTTGTCTGAAAAAACGCGTTTATTTCGGGCTGAAAAACACGTTTTGAAAAGTGTGTTGTTACTGCCCCATAACTTACATAGGGTTGACCAAACTTGCAGAAACATGTTTATTTCTGCTGAAAAACACGTTTTGACCCTTTCTGCACACTGGGGTTAAGAGCTGAGTGTGTGGGCTCTTCTGAACCTTGCTGTTACATGGGGATTCAGTTGTCTGAAAAAACGCGTTTATTTCGGGCTGAAAAACACGTTTTGAAAAGTGTGCTGTTACTGTCCCATAACTTACATGGGGTTGACCAAACTTGCAGAAACATGTTTATTTCTGCTGAAAAACACGTTTTGACCCTTTCTGCACACTGGGGTTAAGAGCTGAGTGTGTGGGCTCTTCTGAGCCTTGCTGTTACATGGGGATTCAGTTGTCTGAAAAAACGCGTTTATTTCGGGCTGAAAAACACGTTTTGAAAAGTGTGCTGTTACTGCCCCATAACTTACATGGGGTTGACCAAACTTGCAGAAACATGTTTATTTCTGCTGAAAAACACGTTTTGACCCTTTCTGCACACTGGGGTTAAGAGCTGAGTGTGTGGGCTCTTCTGAGCCTTGCTGTTACATAGGGATTCAGTTGTCTGAAAAAACGCGTTTATTTCGGGCTGAAAAACACGTTTTGAAAAGTGTATTGTTACTGCCCCATAACTTACATGGGGTTGACCAAACTTGCAGAAACCTGTTTATTTCTGCTGAAAAACACGTTTTGACCCTTTCTGCACACTGGGGTTAAGAGCTGAGTGTGTGGGCTCTTCTGAACCTTGCTGTTACATGGGGATTCAGTTGTCTGAAAAAACGCGTTTATTTCGGGCTGAAAAACACGTTTTGAAAAGTGTGTTGTTACTGCCCCATAACTTACATAGGGTTGACCAAACTTGCAGAAACATGTTTATTTCAGCTGAAAAACACGTTTTGACCCTTTCTGCACACTGGGGTTAAGAGCTGAGTGTGTGGGCTCTTCTGAGCCTTGCTGTTACATAGGGATTCAGTTGTCTGAAAAAACGCGTTTATTTCGGGCTGAAAAACACGTTTTGAAAAGTGTGCTGTTACTGCCCCATAACTTACATGGGGTTGACCAAACTTGCAGAAACATGTTTATTTCTGCTGAAAAACACGTTTTGACCCTTTCTGCACACTGGGGTTAAGAGCTGAGTGTGTGGGCTCTTCTGAGCCTTGCTGTTACATAGGGATTCAGTTGTCTGAAAAAACGCGTTTATTTCGGGCTGAAAAACACGTTTTGAAAAGTGTGCTGTTACTGCCCCATAACTTACATGGGGTTGACCAAACTTGCAGAAACATGTTTATTTCTGCTGAAAAACACGTTTTGACCCTTTCTGCACACTGGGGTTAAGATCTGAGTGTGTGGGCTCTTCTGAACCTTGCTGTTACATGGGGATTCAGTTGTCTGAAAAAACGCGTTTATTTCGGGCTGAAAAACACGTTTTGAAAAGTGTGTTGTTACTGCCCCATAACTTACATGGGGTTGACCAAACTTGCAGAAACATGTTTATTTCTGCTGAAAAACACGTTTTGACCCTTTCTGCACACTGGGGTTAAGAGCTGAGTGTGTGGGCTCTTCTGAACCTTGCTGTTACATGGGGATTCAGTTGTCTGAAAAAACGTGTTTATTTCGGGCTGAAAAACACGTTTTGAAAAGTGTGTTGTTACTGCCCCATAACTTACATGGGGTTGACCAAACTTTCAGAAACATGTTTATTTCTGCTGAAAAACACGTTTTGACCCTTTCTGCACACTGGGGTTAAGAGCTGAGTGTGTGGGCTCTTCAGAACCTTGCTGTTACATGGGGATTCAGTTGTCTGAAAAAACGCGTTTATTTCGGGCTGAAAAACACGTTTTGAAAAGTGTGCTGTTACTGCCCCATAACTTACATGGGGTTGACCAAACTTGCAGAAACATGTTTATTTCAGCTGAAAAACACGTTTTGACCCTTTCTGCACACTGGGGTTAAGAGCTGAGTGTGTGGGCTCTTCTGAACCTTGCTGTTACATGGGGATTCAGTTGTCTGAAAAAACGCGTTTATTTCGGGCTGAAAAACACGTTTTGAAAAGTGTGTTGTTACTGCCCCATAACTTACATGGGGTTGACCAAACTTTCAGAAACATGTTTATTTCTGCTGAAAAACACGTTTTGACCCTTTCTGCACACTGGGGTTAAGAGCTGAGTGTGTGGGCTCTTCTTAGCCTTGCTGTTACATGGGGATTCAGTTGTCTGAAAAAACGCGTTTATTTCGGGCTGAAAAACACGTTTTGAAAAGTGTGCTGTTACTGCCCCATAACTTACATGGGGTTGACCAAACTTGCAGAAACATGTTTATTTCTGCTGAAAAACACGTTTTGACCCTTTCTGCACACTGGGGTTAAGAGCTGAGTGTGTGGGCTCTTCTGAGCCTTGCTGTTACATAGGGATTCAGTTGTCTGAAAAAACGCGTTTATTTCGGGCTGAAAAACACGTTTTGAAAAGTGTGTTGTTACTGCCCCATAACTTACATGGGGTTGACCAAACTTGCAGAAACATGTTTATTTCTGCTGAAAAACACGTTTTGACCCTTTCTGCACACTGGGGTTAAGAGCTGAGTGTGTGGGCTCTTCTGAGCCTTGCTGTTACATAGGGATTCAGTTGTCTGAAAAAACGCGTTTATTTCGGGCTGAAAAACACGTTTTGAAAAGTGTGTTGTTACTGCCCCATAACTTACATGGGGTTGACCAAACTTGCAGAAACATGTTTATTTCTGCTGAAAAACACGTTTTGACCCTTTCTGCACACTGGGGTTAAGATCTGAGTGTGTGGGCTCTTCTGAACCTTGCTGTTACATGGGGATTCAGTTGTCTGAAAAAACGCGTTTATTTCGGGCTGAAAAACACGTTTTGAAAAGTGTGTTGTTACTGCCCCATAACTTACATGGGGTTGACCAAACTTGCAGAAACATGTTTATTTCTGCTGAAAAACACGTTTTGACCCTTTCTGCACACTGGGGTTAAGAGCTGAGTGTGTGGGCTCTTCTGAACCTTGCTGTTACATGGGGATTCAGTTGTCTGAAAAAACGCGTTTATTTCGGGCTGAAAAACACGTTTTGAAAAGTGTGCTGTTACTGCCCCATAACTTACATGGGGTTGACCAAACTTGCAGAAACATGTTTATTTCTGCTGAAAAACACGTTTTGACCCTTTCTGCACACTGGGGTTAAGAGCTGAGTGTGTGGGCTCTTCTGAGCCTTGCTGTTACATAGGGATTCAGTTGTCTGAAAAAACGCGTTTATTTCGGGCTGAAAAACACGTTTTGAAAAGTGTGCTGTTACTGCCCCATAACTTACATGGGGTTGACCAAACTTGCAGAAACATGTTTATTTCTGCTGAAAAACACGTTTTGACCCTTTCTGCACACTGGGGTTAAGAGCTGAGTGTGTGGGCTCTTCTGAGCCTTGCTGTTACATAGGGATTCAGTTGTCTGAAAAAACGCGTTTATTTCGGGCTGAAAAACACGTTTTGAAAAGTGTGCTGTTACTGCCCCATAACTTACATGGGGTTGACCAAACTTGCAGAAACATGTTTATTTCTGCTGAAAAACACGTTTTGACCCTTTCTGCACACTGGGGTTAAGATCTGAGTGTGTGGGCTCTTCTGAACCTTGCTGTTACATGGGGATTCAGTTGTCTGAAAAAACGCGTTTATTTCGGGCTGAAAAACACGTTTTGAAAAGTGTGTTGTTACTGCCCCATAACTTACATGGGGTTGACCAAACTTGCAGAAACATGTTTATTTCTGCTGAAAAACACGTTTTGACCCTTTCTGCACACTGGGGTTAAGAGCTGAGTGTGTGGGCTCTTCTGAGCCTTGCTGTTACATGGGGATTCAGTTGTCTGAAAAAACGTGTTTATTTCGGGCTGAAAAACACGTTTTGAAAAGTGTGTTGTTACTGCCCCATAACTTACATGGGGTTGACCAAACTTGCAGAAACATGTTTATTTCAGCTGAAAAACACGTTTTGACCCTTTCTGCACACTGGGGTTAAGAGCTGAGTGTGTGGGCTCTTCTGAACCTTGCTGTTACATGGGGATTCAGTTGTCTGAAAAAATGCGTTTATTTCGGGCTGAAAAACACGTTTTGAAAAGTGTGTTGTTACTGCCCCATAACTTACATAGGGTTGACCAAACTTGCAGAAACATGTTTATTTCTGCTGAAAAACACGTTTTGACCCTTTCTGCACACTGGGGTTAAGAGCTGAGTGTGTGGGCTCTTCTGAACCTTGCTGTTACATGGGGATTCAGTTGTCTGAAAAAACGCGTTTATTTCGGGCTGAAAAACACGTTTTGAAAAGTGTGCTGTTACTGTCCCATAACTTACATGGGGTTGACCAAACTTGCAGAAACATGTTTATTTCTGCTGAAAAACACGTTTTGACCCTTTCTGCACACTGGGGTTAAGAGCTGAGTGTGTGGGCTCTTCTGAACCTTGCTGTTACATGGGGATTCAGTTGTCTGAAAAAACGTGTTTATTTCGGGCTGAAAAACACGTTTTGAAAAGTGTGTTGTTACTGCCCCATAACTTACATGGGGTTGACCAAACTTTCAGAAACATGTTTATTTCTGCTGAAAAACACGTTTTGACCCTTTCTGCACACTGGGGTTAAGAGCTGAGTGTGTGGGCTCTTCAGAACCTTGCTGTTACATGGGGATTCAGTTGTCTGAAAAAACGCGTTTATTTCGGGCTGAAAAACACGTTTTGAAAAGTGTGCTGTTACTGCCCCATAACTTACATGGGGTTGACCAAACTTGCAGAAACATGTTTATTTCAGCTGAAAAACACGTTTTGACCCTTTCTGCACACTGGGGTTAAGAGCTGAGTGTGTGGGCTCTTCTGAACCTTGCTGTTACATGGGGATTCAGTTGTCTGAAAAAACGCGTTTATTTCGGGCTGAAAAACACGTTTTGAAAAGTGTGTTGTTACTGCCCCATAACTTACATGGGGTTGACCAAACTTTCAGAAACATGTTTATTTCTGCTGAAAAACACGTTTTGACCCTTTCTGCACACTGGGGTTAAGAGCTGAGTGTGTGGGCTCTTCTTAGCCTTGCTGTTACATGGGGATTCAGTTGTCTGAAAAAACGCGTTTATTTCGGGCTGAAAAACACGTTTTGAAAAGTGTGCTGTTACTGCCCCATAACTTACATGGGGTTGACCAAACTTGCAGAAACATGTTTATTTCTGCTGAAAAACACGTTTTGACCCTTTCTGCACACTGGGGTTAAGAGCTGAGTGTGTGGGCTCTTCTGAGCCTTGCTGTTACATAGGGATTCAGTTGTCTGAAAAAACGCGTTTATTTCGGGCTGAAAAACACGTTTTGAAAAGTGTGTTGTTACTGCCCCATAACTTACATGGGGTTGACCAAACTTGCAGAAACATGTTTATTTCTGCTGAAAAACACGTTTTGACCCTTTCTGCACACTGGGGTTAAGAGCTGAGTGTGTGGGCTCTTCAGAACCTTGCTGTTACATGGGGATTCAGTTGTCTGAAAAAACGCGTTTATTTCGGGCTGAAAAACACGTTTTGAAAAGTGTGCTGTTACTGCCCCATAACTTACATGGGGTTGACCAAACTTGCAGAAACATGTTTATTTCAGCTGAAAAACACGTTTTGACCCTTTCTGCACACTGGGGTTAAGAGCTGAGTGTGTGGGCTCTTCTGAACCTTGCTGTTACATGGGGATTCAGTTGTCTGAAAAAACGCGTTTATTTCGGGCTGAAAAACACGTTTTGAAAAGTGTGTTGTTACTGCCCCATAACTTACATGGGGTTGACCAAACTTTCAGAAACATGTTTATTTCTGCTGAAAAACACGTTTTGACCCTTTCTGCACACTGGGGTTAAGAGCTGAGTGTGTGGGCTCTTCTTAGCCTTGCTGTTACATGGGGATTCAGTTGTCTGAAAAAACGCGTTTATTTCGGGCTGAAAAACACGTTTTGAAAAGTGTGCTGTTACTCCCCCATAACTTACATGGGGTTGACCAAACTTGCAGAAACATGTTTATTTCTGCTGAAAAACACGTTTTGACCCTTTCTGCACACTGGGGTTAAGAGCTGAGTGTGTGGGCTCTTCTGAGCCTTGCTGTTACATAGGGATTCAGTTGTCTGAAAAAACGCGTTTATTTCGGGCTGAAAAACACGTTTTGAAAAGTGTGTTGTTACTGCCCCATAACTTACATGGGGTTGACCAAACTTGCAGAAACATGTTTATTTCTGCTGAAAAACACGTTTTGACCCTTTCTGCACACTGGGGTTAAGATCTGAGTGTGTGGGCTCTTCTGAACCTTGCTGTTACATGGGGATTCAGTTGTCTGAAAAAACGCGTTTATTTCGGGCTGAAAAACACGTTTTGAAAAGTGTGTTGTTACTGCCCCATAACTTACATGGGGTTGACCAAACTTGCAGAAACATGTTTATTTCTGCTGAAAAACACGTTTTGACCCTTTCTGCACACTGGGGTTAAGAGCTGAGTGTGTGGGCTCTTCTGAACCTTGCTGTTACATGGGGATTCAGTTGTCTGAAAAAACGCGTTTATTTCGGGCTGAAAAACACGTTTTGAAAAGTGTGCTGTTACTGCCCCATAACTTACATGGGGTTGACCAAACTTGCAGAAACATGTTTATTTCTGCTGAAAAACACGTTTTGACCCTTTCTGCACACTGGGGTTAAGAGCTGAGTGTGTGGGCTCTTCTGAGCCTTGCTGTTACATAGGGATTCAGTTGTCTGAAAAAACGCGTTTATTTCGGGCTGAAAAACACGTTTTGAAAAGTGTGTTGTTACTGCCCCATAACTTACATGGGGTTGACCAAACTTGCAGAAACATGTTTATTTCTGCTGAAAAACACGTTTTGACCCTTTCTGCACACTGGGGTTAAGAGCTGAGTGTGTGGGCTCTTCTGAGCCTTGCTGTTACATAGGGATTCAGTTGTCTGAAAAAACGCGTTTATTTCGGGCTGAAAAACACGTTTTGAAAAGTGTGTTGTTACTGCCCCATAACTTACATGGGGTTGACCAAACTTGCAGAAACATGTTTATTTCTGCTGAAAAACACGTTTTGACCCTTTCTGCACACTGGGGTTAAGATCTGAGTGTGTGGGCTCTTCTGAACCTTGCTGTTACATGGGGATTCAGTTGTCTGAAAAAACGCGTTTATTTCGGGCTGAAAAACACGTTTTGAAAAGTGTGTTGTTACTGCCCCATAACTTACATGGGGTTGACCAAACTTGCAGAAACATGTTTATTTCTGCTGAAAAACACGTTTTGACCCTTTCTGCACACTGGGGTTAAGAGCTGAGTGTGTGGGCTCTTCTGAACCTTGCTGTTACATGGGGATTCAGTTGTCTGAAAAAACGCGTTTATTTCGGGCTGAAAAACACGTTTTGAAAAGTGTGTTGTTACTGCCCCATAACTTACATGGGGTTGACCAAACTTGCAGAAACATGTTTATTTCTGCTGAAAAACACGTTTTGACCCTTTCTGCACACTGGGGTTAAGAGGTGAGTGTGTGGGCTCTTCTGAGCCTTGCTGTTACATGGGGATTCAGTTGTCTGAAAAAACGCGTTTATTTCGGGCTGAAAAACACGTTTTGAAAAGTGTGCTGTTACTGCCCCATAACTTACATGGGGTTGACCAAACTTGCAGAAACATGTTTATTTCTGCTGAAAAACACGTTTTGACCCTTTCTGCACACTGGGGTTAAGATCTGAGTGTGTGGGCTCTTCTGAACCTTGCTGTTACATGGGGATTCAGTTGTCTGAAAAAACGCGTTTATTTCGGGCTGAAAAACACGTTTTGAAAAGTGTGTTGTTACTGCCCCATAACTTACATGGGGTTGACCAAACTTGCAGAAACATGTTTATTTCTGCTGAAAAACACGTTTTGACCCTTTCTGCACACTGGGGTTAAGAGCTGAGTGTGTGGGCTCTTCTGAACCTTGCTGTTACATGGGGATTCAGTTGTCTGAAAAAACGCGTTTATTTCGGGCTGAAAAACAAGTTTTGAAAAGTGTGCTGTTACTGCCCCATAACTTACATGGGGTTGACCAAACTTGCAGAAACATGTTTATTTCTGCTGAAAAACACGTTTTGACCCTTTCTGCACACTGGGGTTAAGAGCTGAGTGTGTGGGCTCTTCTGAGCCTTGCTGTTACATAGGGATTCAGTTGTCTGAAAAAACGCGTTTATTTCGGGCTGAAAAACACGTTTTGAAAAGTGTGTTGTTACTGCCCCATAACTTACATGGGGTTGACCAAACTTGCAGAAACATGTTTATTTCTGCTGAAAAACACGTTTTGACCCTTTCTGCACACTGGGGTTAAGAGCTGAGTGTGTGGGCTCTTCTGAGCCTTGCTGTTACATAGGGATTCAGTTGTCTGAAAAAACGCGTTTATTTCGGGCTGAAAAACACGTTTTGAAAAGTGTGTTGTTACTGCCCCATAACTTACATGGGGTTGACCAAACTTGCAGAAACATGTTTATTTCTGCTGAAAAACACGTTTTGACCCTTTCTGCACACTGGGGTTAAGATCTGAGTGTGTGGGCTCTTCTGAACCTTGCTGTTACATGGGGATTCAGTTGTCTGAAAAAACGCGTTTATTTCGGGCTGAAAAACACGTTTTGAAAAGTGTGTTGTTACTGCCCCATAACTTACATGGGGTTGACCAAACTTGCAGAAACATGTTTATTTCTGCTGAAAAACACGTTTTGACCCTTTCTGCACACTGGGGTTAAGAGCTGAGTGTGTGGGCTCTTCTGAACCTTGCTGTTACATGGGGATTCAGTTGTCTGAAAAAACGCGTTTATTTCGGGCTGAAAAACACGTTTTGAAAAGTGTGTTGTTACTGCCCCATAACTTACATGGGGTTGACCAAACTTGCAGAAACATGTTTATTTCTGCTGAAAAACACGTTTTGACCCTTTCTGCACACTGGGGTTAAGAGGTGAGTGTGTGGGCTCTTCTGAGCCTTGCTGTTACATGGGGATTCAGTTGTCTGAAAAAACGCGTTTATTTCGGGCTGAAAAACACGTTTTGAAAAGTGTGTTGTTACTGCCCCATAACTTACATGGGGTTGACCAAACTTGCAGAAACATGTTTATTTCTGCTGAAAAACACGTTTTGACCCTTTCTGCACACTGGGGTTAAGATCTGAGTGTGTGGGCTCTTCTGAACCTTGCTGTTACATGGGGATTCAGTTGTCTGAAAAAACGCGTTTATTTCGGGCTGAAAAACACGTTTTGAAAAGTGTGTTGTTACTGCCCCATAACTTACATGGGGTTGACCAAACTTGCAGAAACATGTTTATTTCTGCTGAAAAACACGTTTTGACCCTTTCTGCACACTGGGGTTAAGAGCTGAGTGTGTGGGCTCTTCTGAGCCTTGCTGTTACATGGGGATTCAGTTGTCTGAAAAAACGTGTTTATTTCGGGCTGAAAAACACGTTTTGAAAAGTGTGTTGTTACTGCCCCATAACTTACATGGGGTTGACCAAACTTTCAGAAACATGTTTATTTCAGCTGAAAAACACGTTTTGACCCTTTCTGCACACTGGGGTTAAGAGCTGAGTGTGTGGGCTCTTCTGAACCTTGCTGTTACATGGGGATTCAGTTGTCTGAAAAAACGCGTTTATTTCGGGCTGAAAAACACGTTTTGAAAAGTGTGTTGTTACTGCCCCATAACTTACATAGGGTTGACCAAACTTGCAGAAACATGTTTATTTCTGCTGAAAAACACGTTTTGACCCTTTCTGCACACTGGGGTTAAGAGCTGAGTGTGTGGGCTCTTCTGAACCTTGCTGTTACATGGGGATTCAGTTGTCTGAAAAAACGCGTTTATTTCGGGCTGAAAAACACGTTTTGAAAAGTGTGCTGTTACTGTCCCATAACTTACATGGGGTTGACCAAACTTGCAGAAACATGTTTATTTCTGCTGAAAAACACGTTTTGACCCTTTCTGCACACTGGGGTTAAGAGCTGAGTGTGTGGGCTCTTCTGAACCTTGCTGTTACATGGGGATTCAGTTGTCTGAAAAAACGCGTTTATTTCGGGCTGAAAAACACGTTTTGAAAAGTGTGCTGTTACTGTCCCATAACTTACATGGGGTTGACCAAACTTGCAGAAACATGTTTATTTCTGCTGAAAAACACGTTTTGACCCTTTCTGCACACTGGGGTTAAGAGCTGAGTGTGTGGGCTCTTCTGAGCCTTGCTGTTACATGGGGATTCAGTTGTCTGAAAAAACGTGTTTATTTCGGGCTGAAAAACACGTTTTGAAAAGTGTGTTGTTACTGCCCCATAACTTACATGGGGTTGACCAAACTTTCAGAAACATGTTTATTTCTGCTGAAAAACACGTTTTGACCCTTTCTGCACACTGGGGTTAAGAGCTGAGTGTGTGGGCTCTTCTTAGCCTTGCTGTTACATGGGGATTCAGTTGTCTGAAAAAACGCGTTTATTTCGGGCTGAAAAACACGTTTTGAAAAGTGTGCTGTTACTGCCCCATAACTTACATGGGGTTGACCAAACTTGCAGAAACATGTTTATTTCTGCTGAAAAACACGTTTTGACCCTTTCTGCACACTGGGGTTAAGATCTGAGTGTGTGGGCTCTTCTGAACCTTGCTGTTACATGGGGATTCAGTTGTCTGAAAAAACGCGTTTATTTCGGGCTGAAAAACACGTTTTGAAAAGTGTGTTGTTACTGCCCCATAACTTACATGGGGTTGACCAAACTTGCAGAAACATGTTTATTTCTGCTGAAAAACACGTTTTGACCCTTTCTGCACACTGGGGTTAAGAGCTGAGTGTGTGGGCTCTTCTGAACCTTGCTGTTACATGGGGATTCAGTTGTCTGAAAAAACGCGTTTATTTCGGGCTGAAAAACACGTTTTGAAAAGTGTGTTGTTACTGCCCCATAACTTACATGGGGTTGACCAAACTTGCAGAAACATGTTTATTTCTGCTGAAAAACACGTTTTGACCCTTTCTGCACTCTGGGGTTAAGAGCTGAGTGTGTGGGCTCTTCTGAACCTTGCTGTTACATGGGGATTCAGTTGTCTGAAAAAACGCGTTTATTTCGGGCTGAAAAACACGTTTTGAAAAGTGTGTTGTTACTGCCCCATAACTTACATAGGGTTGACCAAACTTGCAGAAACATGTTTATCTCTGCTGAAAAACACGTTTTGACCCTTTCTGCACACTGGGGTTAAGAGCTGAGTGTGTGGGCTCTTCTGAACCTTGCTGTTACATGGGGATTCAGTTGTCTGAAAAAACGCGTTTATTTCGGGCTGAAAAACACGTTTTGAAAAGTGTGTTGTTACTGCCCCATAACTTACATAGGGTTGACCAAACTTGCAGAAACATGTTTATTTCAGCTGAAAAACACGTTTTGACCCTTTCTGCACACTGGGGTTAAGAGCTGAGTGTGTGGGCTCTTCTGAGCCTTGCTGTTACATAGGGATTCAGTTGTCTGAAAAAACGCGTTTATTTCGGGCTGAAAAACACGTTTTGAAAAGTGTGCTGTTACTGCCCCATAACTTACATGGGGTTGACCAAACTTGCAGAAACATGTTTATTTCTGCTGAAAAACACGTTTTGACCCTTTCTGCACACTGGGGTTAAGAGCTGAGTGTGTGGGCTCTTCTGAGCCTTGCTGTTACATAGGGATTCAGTTGTCTGAAAAAACGCGTTTATTTCGGGCTGAAAAACACGTTTTGAAAAGTGTGCTGTTACTGCCCCATAACTTACATGGGGTTGACCAAACTTGCAGAAACATGTTTATTTCTGCTGAAAAACACGTTTTGACCCTTTCTGCACACTGGGGTTAAGATCTGAGTGTGTGGGCTCTTCTGAACCTTGCTGTTACATGGGGATTCAGTTGTCTGAAAAAACGCGTTTATTTCGGGCTGAAAAACACGTTTTGAAAAGTGTGTTGTTACTGCCCCATAACTTACATGGGGTTGACCAAACTTGCAGAAACATGTTTATTTCTGCTGAAAAACACGTTTTGACCCTTTCTGCACACTGGGGTTAAGAGCTGAGTGTGTGGGCTCTTCTGAGCCTTGCTGTTACATGGGGATTCAGTTGTCTGAAAAAACGTGTTTATTTCGGGCTGAAAAACACGTTTTGAAAAGTGTGTTGTTACTGCCCCATAACTTACATGGGGTTGACCAAACTTGCAGAAACATGTTTATTTCAGCTGAAAAACACGTTTTGACCCTTTCTGCACACTGGGGTTAAGAGCTGAGTGTGTGGGCTCTTCTGAATCTTGCTGTTACATGGGGATTCAGTTGTCTGAAAAAATGCGTTTATTTCGGGCTGAAAAACACGTTTTGAAAAGTGTGTTGTTACTGCCCCATAACTTACATAGGGTTGACCAAACTTGCAGAAACATGTTTATTTCTGCTGAAAAACACGTTTTGACCCTTTCTGCACACTGGGGTTAAGAGCTGAGTGTGTGGGCTCTTCTGAACCTTGCTGTTACATGGGGATTCAGTTGTCTGAAAAAACGCGTTTATTTCGGGCTGAAAAACACGTTTTGAAAAGTGTGCTGTTACTGTCCCATAACTTACATGGGGTTGACCAAACTTGCAGAAACATGTTTATTTCTGCTGAAAAACACGTTTTGACCCTTTCTGCACACTGGGGTTAAGAGCTGAGTGTGTGGGCTCTTCTGAACCTTGCTGTTACATGGGGATTCAGTTGTCTGAAAAAACGTGTTTATTTCGGGCTGAAAAACACGTTTTGAAAAGTGTGTTGTTACTGCCCCATAACTTACATGGGGTTGACCAAACTTTCAGAAACATGTTTATTTCTGCTGAAAAACACGTTTTGACCCTTTCTGCACACTGGGGTTAAGAGCTGAGTGTGTGGGCTCTTCAGAACCTTGCTGTTACATGGGGATTCAGTTGTCTGAAAAAACGCGTTTATTTCGGGCTGAAAAACACGTTTTGAAAAGTGTGCTGTTACTGCCCCATAACTTACATGGGGTTGACCAAACTTGCAGAAACATGTTTATTTCAGCTGAAAAACACGTTTTGACCCTTTCTGCACACTGGGGTTAAGAGCTGAGTGTGTGGGCTCTTCTGAACCTTGCTGTTACATGGGGATTCAGTTGTCTGAAAAAACGCGTTTATTTCGGGCTGAAAAACACGTTTTGAAAAGTGTGTTGTTACTGCCCCATAACTTACATGGGGTTGACCAAACTTTCAGAAACATGTTTATTTCTGCTGAAAAACACGTTTTGACCCTTTCTGCACACTGGGGTTAAGAGCTGAGTGTGTGGGCTCTTCTTAGCCTTGCTGTTACATGGGGATTCAGTTGTCTGAAAAAACGCGTTTATTTCGGGCTGAAAAACACGTTTTGAAAAGTGTGCTGTTACTGCCCCATAACTTACATGGGGTTGACCAAACTTGCAGAAACATGTTTATTTCTGCTGAAAAACACGTTTTGACCCTTTCTGCACACTGGGGTTAAGAGCTGAGTGTGTGGGCTCTTCTGAGCCTTGCTGTTACATAGGGATTCAGTTGTCTGAAAAAACGCGTTTATTTCGGGCTGAAAAACACGTTTTGAAAAGTGTGTTGTTACTGCCCCATAACTTACATGGGGTTGACCAAACTTGCAGAAACATGTTTATTTCTGCTGAAAAACACGTTTTGACCCTTTCTGCACACTGGGGTTAAGAGCTGAGTGTGTGGGCTCTTCAGAACCTTGCTGTTACATGGGGATTCAGTTGTCTGAAAAAACGCGTTTATTTCGGGCTGAAAAACACGTTTTGAAAAGTGTGCTGTTACTGCCCCATAACTTACATGGGGTTGACCAAACTTGCAGAAACATGTTTATTTCAGCTGAAAAACACGTTTTGACCCTTTCTGCACACTGGGGTTAAGAGCTGAGTGTGTGGGCTCTTCTGAACCTTGCTGTTACATGGGGATTCAGTTGTCTGAAAAAACGCGTTTATTTCGGGCTGAAAAACACGTTTTGAAAAGTGTGTTGTTACTGCCCCATAACTTACATGGGGTTGACCAAACTTTCAGAAACATGTTTATTTCTGCTGAAAAACACGTTTTGACCCTTTCTGCACACTGGGGTTAAGAGCTGAGTGTGTGGGCTCTTCTTAGCCTTGCTGTTACATGGGGATTCAGTTGTCTGAAAAAACGCGTTTATTTCGGGCTGAAAAACACGTTTTGAAAAGTGTGCTGTTACTGCCCCATAACTTACATGGGGTTGACCAAACTTGCAGAAACATGTTTATTTCTGCTGAAAAACACGTTTTGACCCTTTCTGCACACTGGGGTTAAGAGCTGAGTGTGTGGGCTCTTCTGAGCCTTGCTGTTACATAGGGATTCAGTTGTCTGAAAAAACGCGTTTATTTCGGGCTGAAAAACACGTTTTGAAAAGTGTGTTGTTACTGCCCCATAACTTACATGGGGTTGACCAAACTTGCAGAAACATGTTTATTTCTGCTGAAAAACACGTTTTGACCCTTTCTGCACACTGGGGTTAAGATCTGAGTGTGTGGGCTCTTCTGAACCTTGCTGTTACATGGGGATTCAGTTGTCTGAAAAAACGCGTTTATTTCGGGCTGAAAAACACGTTTTGAAAAGTGTGTTGTTACTGCCCCATAACTTACATGGGGTTGACCAAACTTGCAGAAACATGTTTATTTCTGCTGAAAAACACGTTTTGACCCTTTCTGCACACTGGGGTTAAGAGCTGAGTGTGTGGGCTCTTCTGAACCTTGCTGTTACATGGGGATTCAGTTGTCTGAAAAAACGCGTTTATTTCGGGCTGAAAAACACGTTTTGAAAAGTGTGCTGTTACTGCCCCATAACTTACATGGGGTTGACCAAACTTGCAGAAACATGTTTATTTCTGCTGAAAAACACGTTTTGACCCTTTCTGCACACTGGGGTTAAGAGCTGAGTGTGTGGGCTCTTCTGAGCCTTGCTGTTACATAGGGATTCAGTTGTCTGAAAAAACGCGTTTATTTCGGGCTGAAAAACACGTTTTGAAAAGTGTGTTGTTACTGCCCCATAACTTACATGGGGTTGACCAAACTTGCAGAAACATGTTTATTTCTGCTGAAAAACACGTTTTGACCCTTTCTGCACACTGGGGTTAAGAGCTGAGTGTGTGGGCTCTTCTGAGCCTTGCTGTTACATAGGGATTCAGTTGTCTGAAAAAACGCGTTTATTTCGGGCTGAAAAACACGTTTTGAAAAGTGTGTTGTTACTGCCCCATAACTTACATGGGGTTGACCAAACTTGCAGAAACATGTTTATTTCTGCTGAAAAACACGTTTTGACCCTTTCTGCACACTGGGGTTAAGATCTGAGTGTGTGGGCTCTTCTGAACCTTGCTGTTACATGGGGATTCAGTTGTCTGAAAAAACGCGTTTATTTCGGGCTGAAAAACACGTTTTGAAAAGTGTGTTGTTACTGCCCCATAACTTACATGGGGTTGACCAAACTTGCAGAAACATGTTTATTTCTGCTGAAAAACACGTTTTGACCCTTTCTGCACACTGGGGTTAAGAGCTGAGTGTGTGGGCTCTTCTGAACCTTGCTGTTACATGGGGATTCAGTTGTCTGAAAAAACGCGTTTATTTCGGGCTGAAAAACACGTTTTGAAAAGTGTGTTGTTACTGCCCCATAACTTACATGGGGTTGACCAAACTTGCAGAAACATGTTTATTTCTGCTGAAAAACACGTTTTGACCCTTTCTGCACACTGGGGTTAAGAGGTGAGTGTGTGGGCTCTTCTGAGCCTTGCTGTTACATGGGGATTCAGTTGTCTGAAAAAACGCGTTTATTTCGGGCTGAAAAACACGTTTTGAAAAGTGTGTTGTTACTGCCCCATAACTTACATGGGGTTGACCAAACTTGCAGAAACATGTTTATTTCTGCTGAAAAACACGTTTTGACCCTTTCTGCACACTGGGGTTAAGATCTGAGTGTGTGGGCTCTTCTGAACCTTGCTGTTACATGGGGATTCAGTTGTCTGAAAAAACGCGTTTATTTCGGGCTGAAAAACACGTTTTGAAAAGTGTGTTGTTACTGCCCCATAACTTACATGGGGTTGACCAAACTTTCAGAAACATGTTTATTTCTGCTGAAAAACACGTTTTGACCCTTTCTGCACACTGGGGTTAAGAGCTGAGTGTGTGGGCTCTTCTTAGCCTTGCTGTTACATGGGGATTCAGTTGTCTGAAAAAACGCGTTTATTTCGGGCTGAAAAACACGTTTTGAAAAGTGTGCTGTTACTGCCCCATAACTTACATGGGGTTGACCAAACTTGCAGAAACATGTTTATTTCTGCTGAAAAACACGTTTTGACCCTTTCTGCACACTGGGGTTAAGAGCTGAGTGTGTGGGCTCTTCTGAGCCTTGCTGTTACATAGGGATTCAGTTGTCTGAAAAAACGCGTTTATTTCGGGCTGAAAAACACGTTTTGAAAAGTGTGTTGTTACTGCCCCATAACTTACATGGGGTTGACCAAACTTGCAGAAACATGTTTATTTCTGCTGAAAAACACGTTTTGACCCTTTCTGCACACTGGGGTTAAGATCTGAGTGTGTGGGCTCTTCTGAACCTTGCTGTTACATGGGGATTCAGTTGTCTGAAAAAACGCGTTTATTTCGGGCTGAAAAACACGTTTTGAAAAGTGTGTTGTTACTGCCCCATAACTTACATGGGGTTGACCAAACTTGCAGAAACATGTTTATTTCTGCTGAAAAACACGTTTTGACCCTTTCTGCACACTGGGGTTAAGAGCTGAGTGTGTGGGCTCTTCTGAACCTTGCTGTTACATGGGGATTCAGTTGTCTGAAAAAACGCGTTTATTTCGGGCTGAAAAACACGTTTTGAAAAGTGTGCTGTTACTGCCCCATAACTTACATGGGGTTGACCAAACTTGCAGAAACATGTTTATTTCTGCTGAAAAACACGTTTTGACCCTTTCTGCACACTGGGGTTAAGAGCTGAGTGTGTGGGCTCTTCTGAGCCTTGCTGTTACATAGGGATTCAGTTGTCTGAAAAAACGCGTTTATTTCGGGCTGAAAAACACGTTTTGAAAAGTGTGTTGTTACTGCCCCATAACTTACATGGGGTTGACCAAACTTGCAGAAACATGTTTATTTCTGCTGAAAAACACGTTTTGACCCTTTCTGCACACTGGGGTTAAGAGCTGAGTGTGTGGGCTCTTCTGAGCCTTGCTGTTACATAGGGATTCAGTTGTCTGAAAAAACGCGTTTATTTCGGGCTGAAAAACACGTTTTGAAAAGTGTGTTGTTACTGCCCCATAACTTACATGGGGTTGACCAAACTTGCAGAAACATGTTTATTTCTGCTGAAAAACACGTTTTGACCCTTTCTGCACACTGGGGTTAAGATCTGAGTGTGTGGGCTCTTCTGAACCTTGCTGTTACATGGGGATTCAGTTGTCTGAAAAAACGCGTTTATTTCGGGCTGAAAAACACGTTTTGAAAAGTGTGTTGTTACTGCCCCATAACTTACATGGGGTTGACCAAACTTGCAGAAACATGTTTATTTCTGCTGAAAAACACGTTTTGACCCTTTCTGCACACTGGGGTTAAGAGCTGAGTGTGTGGGCTCTTCTGAACCTTGCTGTTACATGGGGATTCAGTTGTCTGAAAAAACGCGTTTATTTCGGGCTGAAAAACACGTTTTGAAAAGTGTGTTGTTACTGCCCCATAACTTACATGGGGTTGACCAAACTTGCAGAAACATGTTTATTTCTGCTGAAAAACACGTTTTGACCCTTTCTGCACACTGGGGTTAAGAGGTGAGTGTGTGGGCTCTTCTGAGCCTTGCTGTTACATGGGGATTCAGTTGTCTGAAAAAACGCGTTTATTTCGGGCTGAAAAACACGTTTTGAAAAGTGTGTTGTTACTGCCCCATAACTTACATGGGGTTGACCAAACTTGCAGAAACATGTTTATTTCTGCTGAAAAACACGTTTTGACCCTTTCTGCACACTGGGGTTAAGATCTGAGTGTGTGGGCTCTTCTGAACCTTGCTGTTACATGGGGATTCAGTTGTCTGAAAAAACGCGTTTATTTCGGGCTGAAAAACACGTTTTGAAAAGTGTGTTGTTACTGCCCCATAACTTACATGGGGTTGACCAAACTTGCAGAAACATGTTTATTTCTGCTGAAAAACACGTTTTGACCCTTTCTGCACACTGGGGTTAAGAGCTGAGTGTGTGGGCTCTTCTGAGCCTTGCTGTTACATGGGGATTCAGTTGTCTGAAAAAACGTGTTTATTTCGGGCTGAAAAACACGTTTTGAAAAGTGTGTTGTTACTGCCCCATAACTTACATGGGGTTGACCAAACTTTCAGAAACATGTTTATTTCAGCTGAAAAACACGTTTTGACCCTTTCTGCACACTGGGGTTAAGAGCTGAGTGTGTGGGCTCTTCTGAACCTTGCTGTTACATGGGGATTCAGTTGTCTGAAAAAACGCGTTTATTTCGGGCTGAAAAACACGTTTTGAAAAGTGTGTTGTTACTGCCCCATAACTTACATAGGGTTGACCAAACTTGCAGAAACATGTTTATTTCTGCTGAAAAACACGTTTTGACCCTTTCTGCACACTGGGGTTAAGAGCTGAGTGTGTGGGCTCTTCTGAACCTTGCTGTTACATGGGGATTCAGTTGTCTGAAAAAACGCGTTTATTTCGGGCTGAAAAACACGTTTTGAAAAGTGTGCTGTTACTGTCCCATAACTTACATGGGGTTGACCAAACTTGCAGAAACATGTTTATTTCTGCTGAAAAACACGTTTTGACCCTTTCTGCACACTGGGGTTAAGAGCTGAGTGTGTGGGCTCTTCTGAACCTTGCTGTTACATGGGGATTCAGTTGTCTGAAAAAACGCGTTTATTTCGGGCTGAAAAACACGTTTTGAAAAGTGTGCTGTTACTGTCCCATAACTTACATGGGGTTGACCAAACTTGCAGAAACATGTTTATTTCTGCTGAAAAACACGTTTTGACCCTTTCTGCACACTGGGGTTAAGAGCTGAGTGTGTGGGCTCTTCTGAGCCTTGCTGTTACATGGGGATTCAGTTGTCTGAAAAAACGTGTTTATTTCGGGCTGAAAAACACGTTTTGAAAAGTGTGTTGTTACTGCCCCATAACTTACATGGGGTTGACCAAACTTTCAGAAACATGTTTATTTCTGCTGAAAAACACGTTTTGACCCTTTCTGCACACTGGGGTTAAGAGCTGAGTGTGTGGGCTCTTCTTAGCCTTGCTGTTACATGGGGATTCAGTTGTCTGAAAAAACGCGTTTATTTCGGGCTGAAAAACACGTTTTGAAAAGTGTGCTGTTACTGCCCCATAACTTACATGGGGTTGACCAAACTTGCAGAAACATGTTTATTTCTGCTGAAAAACACGTTTTGACCCTTTCTGCACACTGGGGTTAAGATCTGAGTGTGTGGGCTCTTCTGAACCTTGCTGTTACATGGGGATTCAGTTGTCTGAAAAAACGCGTTTATTTCGGGCTGAAAAACACGTTTTGAAAAGTGTGTTGTTACTGCCCCATAACTTACATGGGGTTGACCAAACTTGCAGAAACATGTTTATTTCTGCTGAAAAACACGTTTTGACCCTTTCTGCACACTGGGGTTAAGAGCTGAGTGTGTGGGCTCTTCTGAACCTTGCTGTTACATGGGGATTCAGTTGTCTGAAAAAACGCGTTTATTTCGGGCTGAAAAACACGTTTTGAAAAGTGTGTTGTTACTGCCCCATAACTTACATGGGGTTGACCAAACTTGCAGAAACATGTTTATTTCTGCTGAAAAACACGTTTTGACCCTTTCTGCACTCTGGGGTTAAGAGCTGAGTGTGTGGGCTCTTCTGAACCTTGCTGTTACATGGGGATTCAGTTGTCTGAAAAAACGCGTTTATTTCGGGCTGAAAAACACGTTTTGAAAAGTGTGTTGTTACTGCCCCATAACTTACATAGGGTTGACCAAACTTGCAGAAACATGTTTATCTCTGCTGAAAAACACGTTTTGACCCTTTCTGCACACTGGGGTTAAGAGCTGAGTGTGTGGGCTCTTCTGAACCTTGCTGTTACATGGGGATTCAGTTGTCTGAAAAAACGCGTTTATTTCGGGCTGAAAAACACGTTTTGAAAAGTGTGTTGTTACTGCCCCATAACTTACATAGGGTTGACCAAACTTGCAGAAACATGTTTATTTCAGCTGAAAAACACGTTTTGACCCTTTCTGCACACTGGGGTTAAGAGCTGAGTGTGTGGGCTCTTCTGAGCCTTGCTGTTACATAGGGATTCAGTTGTCTGAAAAAACGCGTTTATTTCGGGCTGAAAAACACGTTTTGAAAAGTGTGCTGTTACTGCCCCATAACTTACATGGGGTTGACCAAACTTGCAGAAACATGTTTATTTCTGCTGAAAAACACGTTTTGACCCTTTCTGCACACTGGGGTTAAGAGCTGAGTGTGTGGGCTCTTCTGAGCCTTGCTGTTACATAGGGATTCAGTTGTCTGAAAAAACGCGTTTATTTCGGGCTGAAAAACACGTTTTGAAAAGTGTGCTGTTACTGCCCCATAACTTACATGGGGTTGACCAAACTTGCAGAAACATGTTTATTTCTGCTGAAAAACACGTTTTGACCCTTTCTGCACACTGGGGTTAAGATCTGAGTGTGTGGGCTCTTCTGAACCTTGCTGTTACATGGGGATTCAGTTGTCTGAAAAAACGCGTTTATTTCGGGCTGAAAAACACGTTTTGAAAAGTGTGTTGTTACTGCCCCATAACTTACATGGGGTTGACCAAACTTGCAGAAACATGTTTATTTCTGCTGAAAAACACGTTTTGACCCTTTCTGCACACTGGGGTTAAGAGCTGAGTGTGTGGGCTCTTCTGAGCCTTGCTGTTACATGGGGATTCAGTTGTCTGAAAAAACGTGTTTATTTCGGGCTGAAAAACACGTTTTGAAAAGTGTGTTGTTACTGCCCCATAACTTACATGGGGTTGACCAAACTTGCAGAAACATGTTTATTTCAGCTGAAAAACACGTTTTGACCCTTTCTGCACACTGGGGTTAAGAGCTGAGTGTGTGGGCTCTTCTGAATCTTGCTGTTACATGGGGATTCAGTTGTCTGAAAAAATGCGTTTATTTCGGGCTGAAAAACACGTTTTGAAAAGTGTGTTGTTACTGCCCCATAACTTACATAGGGTTGACCAAACTTGCAGAAACATGTTTATTTCTGCTGAAAAACACGTTTTGACCCTTTCTGCACACTGGGGTTAAGAGCTGAGTGTGTGGGCTCTTCTGAACCTTGCTGTTACATGGGGATTCAGTTGTCTGAAAAAACGCGTTTATTTCGGGCTGAAAAACACGTTTTGAAAAGTGTGCTGTTACTGTCCCATAACTTACATGGGGTTGACCAAACTTGCAGAAACATGTTTATTTCTGCTGAAAAACACGTTTTGACCCTTTCTGCACACTGGGGTTAAGAGCTGAGTGTGTGGGCTCTTCTGAACCTTGCTGTTACATGGGGATTCAGTTGTCTGAAAAAACGTGTTTATTTCGGGCTGAAAAACACGTTTTGAAAAGTGTGTTGTTACTGCCCCATAACTTACATGGGGTTGACCAAACTTTCAGAAACATGTTTATTTCTGCTGAAAAACACGTTTTGACCCTTTCTGCACACTGGGGTTAAGAGCTGAGTGTGTGGGCTCTTCAGAACCTTGCTGTTACATGGGGATTCAGTTGTCTGAAAAAACGCGTTTATTTCGGGCTGAAAAACACGTTTTGAAAAGTGTGCTGTTACTGCCCCATAACTTACATGGGGTTGACCAAACTTGCAGAAACATGTTTATTTCAGCTGAAAAACACGTTTTGACCCTTTCTGCACACTGGGGTTAAGAGCTGAGTGTGTGGGCTCTTCTGAACCTTGCTGTTACATGGGGATTCAGTTGTCTGAAAAAACGCGTTTATTTCGGGCTGAAAAACACGTTTTGAAAAGTGTGTTGTTACTGCCCCATAACTTACATGGGGTTGACCAAACTTTCAGAAACATGTTTATTTCTGCTGAAAAACACGTTTTGACCCTTTCTGCACACTGGGGTTAAGAGCTGAGTGTGTGGGCTCTTCTTAGCCTTGCTGTTACATGGGGATTCAGTTGTCTGAAAAAACGCGTTTATTTCGGGCTGAAAAACACGTTTTGAAAAGTGTGCTGTTACTGCCCCATAACTTACATGGGGTTGACCAAACTTGCAGAAACATGTTTATTTCTGCTGAAAAACACGTTTTGACCCTTTCTGCACACTGGGGTTAAGAGCTGAGTGTGTGGGCTCTTCTGAGCCTTGCTGTTACATAGGGATTCAGTTGTCTGAAAAAACGCGTTTATTTCGGGCTGAAAAACACGTTTTGAAAAGTGTGTTGTTACTGCCCCATAACTTACATGGGGTTGACCAAACTTGCAGAAACATGTTTATTTCTGCTGAAAAACACGTTTTGACCCTTTCTGCACACTGGGGTTAAGAGCTGAGTGTGTGGGCTCTTCTGAGCCTTGCTGTTACATAGGGATTCAGTTGTCTGAAAAAACGCGTTTATTTCGGGCTGAAAAACACGTTTTGAAAAGTGTGTTGTTACTGCCCCATAACTTACATGGGGTTGACCAAACTTGCAGAAACATGTTTATTTCTGCTGAAAAACACGTTTTGACCCTTTCTGCACACTGGGGTTAAGATCTGAGTGTGTGGGCTCTTCTGAACCTTGCTGTTACATGGGGATTCAGTTGTCTGAAAAAACGCGTTTATTTCGGGCTGAAAAACACGTTTTGAAAAGTGTGTTGTTACTGCCCCATAACTTACATGGGGTTGACCAAACTTGCAGAAACATGTTTATTTCTGCTGAAAAACACGTTTTGACCCTTTCTGCACACTGGGGTTAAGAGCTGAGTGTGTGGGCTCTTCTGAACCTTGCTGTTACATGGGGATTCAGTTGTCTGAAAAAACGCGTTTATTTCGGGCTGAAAAACACGTTTTGAAAAGTGTGCTGTTACTGCCCCATAACTTACATGGGGTTGACCAAACTTGCAGAAACATGTTTATTTCTGCTGAAAAACACGTTTTGACCCTTTCTGCACACTGGGGTTAAGATCTGAGTGTGTGGGCTCTTCTGAACCTTGCTGTTACATGGGGATTCAGTTGTCTGAAAAAACGCGTTTATTTCGGGCTGAAAAACACGTTTTGAAAAGTGTGTTGTTACTGCCCCATAACTTACATGGGGTTGACCAAACTTGCAGAAACATGTTTATTTCTGCTGAAAAACACGTTTTGACCCTTTCTGCACACTGGGGTTAAGAGCTGAGTGTGTGGGCTCTTCTGAACCTTGCTGTTACATGGGGATTCAGTTGTCTGAAAAAACGCGTTTATTTCGGGCTGAAAAACACGTTTTGAAAAGTGTGTTGTTACTGCCCCATAACTTACATGGGGTTGACCAAACTTGCAGAAACATGTTTATTTCTGCTGAAAAACACGTTTTGACCCTTTCTGCACACTGGGGTTAAGAGGTGAGTGTGTGGGCTCTTCTGAGCCTTGCTGTTACATGGGGATTCAGTTGTCTGAAAAAACGCGTTTATTTCGGGCTGAAAAACACGTTTTGAAAAGTGTGTTGTTACTGCCCCATAACTTACATGGGGTTGACCAAACTTGCAGAAACATGTTTATTTCTGCTGAAAAACACGTTTTGACCCTTTCTGCACACTGGGGTTAAGATCTGAGTGTGTGGGCTCTTCTGAACCTTGCTGTTACATGGGGATTCAGTTGTCTGAAAAAACGCGTTTATTTCGGGCTGAAAAACACGTTTTGAAAAGTGTGTTGTTACTGCCCCATAACTTACATGGGGTTGACCAAACTTGCAGAAACATGTTTATTTCTGCTGAAAAACACGTTTTGACCCTTTCTGCACACTGGGGTTAAGAGCTGAGTGTGTGGGCTCTTCTGAACCTTGCTGTTACATGGGGATTCAGTTGTCTGAAAAAACGCGTTTATTTCGGGCTGAAAAACACGTTTTGAAAAGTGTGTTGTTACTGCCCCATAACTTACATGGGGTTGACCAAACTTGCAGAAACATGTTTATTTCTGCTGAAAAACACGTTTTGACCCTTTCTGCACACTGGGGTTAAGAGGTGAGTGTGTGGGCTCTTCTGAGCCTTGCTGTTACATGGGGATTCAGTTGTCTGAAAAAACGCGTTTATTTCGGGCTGAAAAACACGTTTTGAAAAGTGTGTTGTTACTGCCCCATAACTTACATGGGGTTGACCAAACTTGCAGAAACATGTTTATTTCTGCTGAAAAACACGTTTTGACCCTTTCTGCACTCTGGGGTTAAGAGCTGAGTGTGTGGGCTCTTCTGAACCTTGCTGTTACATGGGGATTCAGTTGTCTGAAAAAACGCGTTTATTTCGGGCTGAAAAACACGTTTTGAAAAGTGTGTTGTTACTGCCCCATAACTTACATAGGGTTGACCAAACTTGCAGAAACATGTTTATCTCTGCTGAAAAACACGTTTTGACCCTTTCTGCACACTGGGGTTAAGAGCTGAGTGTGTGGGCTCTTCTGAACCTTGCTGTTACATGGGGATTCAGTTGTCTGAAAAAACGCGTTTATTTCGGGCTGAAAAACACGTTTTGAAAAGTGTGTTGTTACTGCCCCATAACTTACATAGGGTTGACCAAACTTGCAGAAACATGTTTATTTCAGCTGAAAAACACGTTTTGACCCTTTCTGCACACTGGGGTTAAGAGCTGAGTGTGTGGGCTCTTCTGAGCCTTGCTGTTACATAGGGATTCAGTTGTCTGAAAAAACGCGTTTATTTCGGGCTGAAAAACACGTTTTGAAAAGTGTGCTGTTACTGCCCCATAACTTACATGGGGTTGACCAAACTTGCAGAAACATGTTTATTTCTGCTGAAAAACACGTTTTGACCCTTTCTGCACACTGGGGTTAAGAGCTGAGTGTGTGGGCTCTTCTGAGCCTTGCTGTTACATAGGGATTCAGTTGTCTGAAAAAACGCGTTTATTTCGGGCTGAAAAACACGTTTTGAAAAGTGTGTTGTTACTGCCCCATAACTTACATGGGGTTGACCAAACTTGCAGAAACATGTTTATTTCTGCTGAAAAACACGTTTTGACCCTTTCTGCACTCTGGGGTTAAGAGCTGAGTGTGTGGGCTCTTCTGAACCTTGCTGTTACATGGGGATTCAGTTGTCTGAAAAAACGCGTTTATTTCGGGCTGAAAAACACGTTTTGAAAAGTGTGTTGTTACTGCCCCATAACTTACATAGGGTTGACCAAACTTGCAGAAACATGTTTATCTCTGCTGAAAAACACGTTTTGACCCTTTCTGCACACTGGGGTTAAGAGCTGAGTGTGTGGGCTCTTCTGAACCTTGCTGTTACATGGGGATTCAGTTGTCTGAAAAAACGCGTTTATTTCGGGCTGAAAAACACGTTTTGAAAAGTGTGTTGTTACTGCCCCATAACTTACATAGGGTTGACCAAACTTGCAGAAACATGTTTATTTCAGCTGAAAAACACGTTTTGACCCTTTCTGCACACTGGGGTTAAGAGCTGAGTGTGTGGGCTCTTCTGAGCCTTGCTGTTACATAGGGATTCAGTTGTCTGAAAAAACGCGTTTATTTCGGGCTGAAAAACACGTTTTGAAAAGTGTGCTGTTACTGCCCCATAACTTACATGGGGTTGACCAAACTTGCAGAAACATGTTTATTTCTGCTGAAAAACACGTTTTGACCCTTTCTGCACACTGGGGTTAAGAGCTGAGTGTGTGGGCTCTTCTGAGCCTTGCTGTTACATAGGGATTCAGTTGTCTGAAAAAACGCGTTTATTTCGGGCTGAAAAACACGTTTTGAAAAGTGTGCTGTTACTGCCCCATAACTTACATGGGGTTGACCAAACTTGCAGAAACATGTTTATTTCTGCTGAAAAACACGTTTTGACCCTTTCTGCACACTGGGGTTAAGATCTGAGTGTGTGGGCTCTTCTGAACCTTGCTGTTACATGGGGATTCAGTTGTCTGAAAAAACGCGTTTATTTCGGGCTGAAAAACACGTTTTGAAAAGTGTGTTGTTACTGCCCCATAACTTACATGGGGTTGACCAAACTTGCAGAAACATGTTTATTTCTGCTGAAAAACACGTTTTGACCCTTTCTGCACACTGGGGTTAAGAGCTGAGTGTGTGGGCTCTTCTGAGCCTTGCTGTTACATGGGGATTCAGTTGTCTGAAAAAACGTGTTTATTTCGGGCTGAAAAACACGTTTTGAAAAGTGTGTTGTTACTGCCCCATAACTTACATGGGGTTGACCAAACTTGCAGAAACATGTTTATTTCAGCTGAAAAACACGTTTTGACCCTTTCTGCACACTGGGGTTAAGAGCTGAGTGTGTGGGCTCTTCTGAATCTTGCTGTTACATGGGGATTCAGTTGTCTGAAAAAATGCGTTTATTTCGGGCTGAAAAACACGTTTTGAAAAGTGTGTTGTTACTGCCCCATAACTTACATAGGGTTGACCAAACTTGCAGAAACATGTTTATTTCTGCTGAAAAACACGTTTTGACCCTTTCTGCACACTGGGGTTAAGAGCTGAGTGTGTGGGCTCTTCTGAACCTTGCTGTTACATGGGGATTCAGTTGTCTGAAAAAACGCGTTTATTTCGGGCTGAAAAACACGTTTTGAAAAGTGTGCTGTTACTGTCCCATAACTTACATGGGGTTGACCAAACTTGCAGAAACATGTTTATTTCTGCTGAAAAACACGTTTTGACCCTTTCTGCACACTGGGGTTAAGAGCTGAGTGTGTGGGCTCTTCTGAACCTTGCTGTTACATGGGGATTCAGTTGTCTGAAAAAACGTGTTTATTTCGGGCTGAAAAACACGTTTTGAAAAGTGTGTTGTTACTGCCCCATAACTTACATGGGGTTGACCAAACTTTCAGAAACATGTTTATTTCTGCTGAAAAACACGTTTTGACCCTTTCTGCACACTGGGGTTAAGAGCTGAGTGTGTGGGCTCTTCAGAACCTTGCTGTTACATGGGGATTCAGTTGTCTGAAAAAACGCGTTTATTTCGGGCTGAAAAACACGTTTTGAAAAGTGTGCTGTTACTGCCCCATAACTTACATGGGGTTGACCAAACTTGCAGAAACATGTTTATTTCAGCTGAAAAACAAGTTTTGACCCTTTCTGCACACTGGGGTTAAGAGCTGAGTGTGTGGGCTCTTCTGAACCTTGCTGTTACATGGGGATTCAGTTGTCTGAAAAAACGCGTTTATTTCGGGCTGAAAAACACGTTTTGAAAAGTGTGTTGTTACTGCCCCATAACTTACATGGGGTTGACCAAACTTTCAGAAACATGTTTATTTCTGCTGAAAAACACGTTTTGACCCTTTCTGCACACTGGGGTTAAGAGCTGAGTGTGTGGGCTCTTCTTAGCCTTGCTGTTACATGGGGATTCAGTTGTCTGAAAAAACGCGTTTATTTCGGGCTGAAAAACACGTTTTGAAAAGTGTGCTGTTACTGCCCCATAACTTACATGGGGTTGACCAAACTTGCAGAAACATGTTTATTTCTGCTGAAAAACACGTTTTGACCCTTTCTGCACACTGGGGTTAAGAGCTGAGTGTGTGGGCTCTTCTGAGCCTTGCTGTTACATAGGGATTCAGTTGTCTGAAAAAACGCGTTTATTTCGGGCTGAAAAACACGTTTTGAAAAGTGTGTTGTTACTGCCCCATAACTTACATGGGGTTGACCAAACTTGCAGAAACATGTTTATTTCTGCTGAAAAACACGTTTTGACCCTTTCTGCACACTGGGGTTAAGAGCTGAGTGTGTGGGCTCTTCTGAGCCTTGCTGTTACATAGGGATTCAGTTGTCTGAAAAAACGCGTTTATTTCGGGCTGAAAAACACGTTTTGAAAAGTGTGTTGTTACTGCCCCATAACTTACATGGGGTTGACCAAACTTGCAGAAACATGTTTATTTCTGCTGAAAAACACGTTTTGACCCTTTCTGCACACTGGGGTTAAGATCTGAGTGTGTGGGCTCTTCTGAACCTTGCTGTTACATGGGGATTCAGTTGTCTGAAAAAACGCGTTTATTTCGGGCTGAAAAACACGTTTTGAAAAGTGTGTTGTTACTGCCCCATAACTTACATGGGGTTGACCAAACTTGCAGAAACATGTTTATTTCTGCTGAAAAACACGTTTTGACCCTTTCTGCACACTGGGGTTAAGAGCTGAGTGTGTGGGCTCTTCTGAACCTTGCTGTTACATGGGGATTCAGTTGTCTGAAAAAACGCGTTTATTTCGGGCTGAAAAACACGTTTTGAAAAGTGTGCTGTTACTGCCCCATAACTTACATGGGGTTGACCAAACTTGCAGAAACATGTTTATTTCTGCTGAAAAACACGTTTTGACCCTTTCTGCACACTGGGGTTAAGATCTGAGTGTGTGGGCTCTTCTGAACCTTGCTGTTACATGGGGATTCAGTTGTCTGAAAAAACGCGTTTATTTCGGGCTGAAAAACACGTTTTGAAAAGTGTGTTGTTACTGCCCCATAACTTACATGGGGTTGACCAAACTTGCAGAAACATGTTTATTTCTGCTGAAAAACACGTTTTGACCCTTTCTGCACACTGGGGTTAAGAGCTGAGTGTGTGGGCTCTTCTGAACCTTGCTGTTACATGGGGATTCAGTTGTCTGAAAAAACGCGTTTATTTCGGGCTGAAAAACACGTTTTGAAAAGTGTGTTGTTACTGCCCCATAACTTACATGGGGTTGACCAAACTTGCAGAAACATGTTTATTTCTGCTGAAAAACACGTTTTGACCCTTTCTGCACACTGGGGTTAAGAGGTGAGTGTGTGGGCTCTTCTGAGCCTTGCTGTTACATGGGGATTCAGTTGTCTGAAAAAACGCGTTTATTTCGGGCTGAAAAACACGTTTTGAAAAGTGTGTTGTTACTGCCCCATAACTTACATGGGGTTGACCAAACTTGCAGAAACATGTTTATTTCTGCTGAAAAACACGTTTTGACCCTTTCTGCACACTGGGGTTAAGATCTGAGTGTGTGGGCTCTTCTGAACCTTGCTGTTACATGGGGATTCAGTTGTCTGAAAAAACGCGTTTATTTCGGGCTGAAAAACACGTTTTGAAAAGTGTGTTGTTACTGCCCCATAACTTACATGGGGTTGACCAAACTTGCAGAAACATGTTTATTTCTGCTGAAAAACACGTTTTGACCCTTTCTGCACACTGGGGTTAAGAGCTGAGTGTGTGGGCTCTTCTGAACCTTGCTGTTACATGGGGATTCAGTTGTCTGAAAAAACGCGTTTATTTCGGGCTGAAAAACACGTTTTGAAAAGTGTGTTGTTACTGCCCCATAACTTACATGGGGTTGACCAAACTTGCAGAAACATGTTTATTTCTGCTGAAAAACACGTTTTGACCCTTTCTGCACACTGGGGTTAAGAGGTGAGTGTGTGGGCTCTTCTGAGCCTTGCTGTTACATGGGGATTCAGTTGTCTGAAAAAACGCGTTTATTTCGGGCTGAAAAACACGTTTTGAAAAGTGTGTTGTTACTGCCCCATAACTTACATGGGGTTGACCAAACTTGCAGAAACATGTTTATTTCTGCTGAAAAACACGTTTTGACCCTTTCTGCACTCTGGGGTTAAGAGCTGAGTGTGTGGGCTCTTCTGAACCTTGCTGTTACATGGGGATTCAGTTGTCTGAAAAAACGCGTTTATTTCGGGCTGAAAAACACGTTTTGAAAAGTGTGTTGTTACTGCCCCATAACTTACATAGGGTTGACCAAACTTGCAGAAACATGTTTATCTCTGCTGAAAAACACGTTTTGACCCTTTCTGCACACTGGGGTTAAGAGCTGAGTGTGTGGGCTCTTCTGAACCTTGCTGTTACATGGGGATTCAGTTGTCTGAAAAAACGCGTTTATTTCGGGCTGAAAAACACGTTTTGAAAAGTGTGTTGTTACTGCCCCATAACTTACATAGGGTTGACCAAACTTGCAGAAACATGTTTATTTCAGCTGAAAAACACGTTTTGACCCTTTCTGCACACTGGGGTTAAGAGCTGAGTGTGTGGGCTCTTCTGAGCCTTGCTGTTACATAGGGATTCAGTTGTCTGAAAAAACGCGTTTATTTCGGGCTGAAAAACACGTTTTGAAAAGTGTGCTGTTACTGCCCCATAACTTACATGGGGTTGACCAAACTTGCAGAAACATGTTTATTTCTGCTGAAAAACACGTTTTGACCCTTTCTGCACACTGGGGTTAAGAGCTGAGTGTGTGGGCTCTTCTGAGCCTTGCTGTTACATAGGGATTCAGTTGTCTGAAAAAACGCGTTTATTTCGGGCTGAAAAACACGTTTTGAAAAGTGTGCTGTTACTGCCCCATAACTTACATGGGGTTGACCAAACTTGC